>NC_135161.1:2536829-3136829 GCF_050948215.1 Halictus rubicundus | reverse complement strand
TTTCATCTCGTTTGGTGCAACAAACAGTGACAAACGTCTCATGATATGACCATTTGTTGCACCGAACTATTAAAAAAATTTGTTCTTTTAAAATCACGTCGAAATCCAGCTGACCATTTGTTGCCCTGGGCTCTTCAATTAGTCGAGACTCTTCAGTCTTTCGACCTTAATCAAGACTCCTCAATCTCGCCTCAGTCTTTTGACCTTTGTCAAGACTCCTCAGTCACTAACACAGAGAATCATTCCCTTTAACTCTTGGCTTCAAACCGATCCATGAGCATCCTTAAAGTAAATCTCAGTACGGAATTGATTGTAAATATTTGTAAATGTACACTATCGAACAAAAACTAGCTGTACATCATTAATTTGAGGTATAGCGGCTATTATTCATTAAGGGGGGAGCCTTGTGTAAAATGACATTTTTGTGCAATTTTTTTTTGTTTAAATCGGTAGGACATTTCTTCAGGAATACGATTTAAAAAGTTAGAAAATGATGAGAGATGTTCTTGTATGTTATTTTCAAAATAAAGTGGCCGGTTGTATTGGGCGAAGCGGCTCGGGTAGTCGGGCTCTCGTCGGAAAGGCTTTTCGAAAAGAAGAAAACACGACTGATCTAAAACTGTTTTAGGAAGAGGAAGATCTGTTCTATGGCACTGGAATCGCAGATTAGCAAAAAACCGCGGTAAGTTAAAATGAATAAAGATTTTTTCACGATTTCTCTGTTACTCAAACTTTAAACGCATCTTTCTCGAAACGCAAAATGTCGCACGCCGTGCAACTTGGTGGACTTGGACTTTGAACTTGGAAACTTAGTATATACATCCCATAAATAATTGGCCAAAACATGACGAGCTCTGATTTTTTAATTTTTTATTTAAAACATTGTTATTAACAGAAAATCCGTTTTTTTCAAAACTTCGCCATTTTTGCAATTTTGCAAATTTCAATAAAAGAAGAATGTCATGTCGTGCGTATTTGCATACACTAACGATTCCATTTTGATTTGATTGTTTCAGATCATTTTTGTGCACTGTACATTGCACGGCGCATTTCCAGGGTGCCATTTTCAAGCCACCATTGCACCATTGATATTAACGATTAAAATTTATAAAAAATATTTTTGTTTACATAATAACGTTAGTTAATGATATCACAAATTTTAAATCAATCTACGCATTACATTTTTCAAAAGATATTCTTGAAAAACAGGTCATTTACACAAGGTTCCTCCCTTAACTAGCTTGAGTAAATGTACATGAAATTGTAGTACGTATTGTTCGAAATAGTTTGATAACGTCGTTTGTGTTGAAATTGAAAAGTGTAAAAAACAATATTCAGTAGAGTATCTGGCGCGCTGTTTGAAAAGCATCATTTCCGAGGAAAACTTGAAACGAAATTTTTCCGCGTGGGCAAAACATCTCACGTAATTCGCTTCCAAGTTTCGAAGAAACGATTACGTTTCGTTCGTACAATTCTCGGCCAAATCGTGCAAAGCTCGCAGGAATTCCAAGCGAGAGCCAAAAGGGCGTCGTAGAAACGGACGTGCGACAAGAAATTCGGAAATCCGGCCTGCGATCGCCGACGCGACGTGGAACATCACGGCTGTAATGTAACGCTCTCGAACAGCGGCGAGACAAGGTGAATTTAAAGATGGCGCGTACCATACTTTTTTTCACTTCTCTAGTTGTACACCGGCAAAAAGACACGCATTCAACTAGACGGCTGAAGTCATCGCATCTCAAAGCACTATGGCGACGACGGAAACAAGAAAGAAGAAGACGAAAGTAAAGAACGAGCGAACTCCGGCTACGAAAACTCACATACGTCTGAAGCAGCAGGCTCGAGTCGCTTCGACTTCTCCCAAACTTATGAAGAGAACTCGGCTTACTCTTGAAACATTCCAAAATGAAAGTTTTACCGGACTACATAGAAATTATCGCATCAGATTTTTTCTACTTTACGCACACGTACACGGACATATGCATCACAGAGCAAAAGAGAGAGAGAGAGAGAGAGAGAGAGAGAGATATTTTTAAATATTTTGACAAATAAAGGTCTGAGGTAGAATCGCGACATCTATTATTCTGTTTGATCTAGAAGATCGTGACAGCTTGTGGGAGATTAGCTCAATAATTGTGGAACGCAGTAGTTGGTTAATTCTGGTTTAATAATAAAATGTTAATGGTACATAAATGCAGCACGCGATACACGCTATTCTCTCTAACAAACCATATCACACACACGCGGCGATTCTAACCTACAACCTCAGCGCTGCCAATTCTCACACCTCATACTCACTATACACTCCGTTCAAGCTTATTCATTATCAGCTCATTCATTCTAACTCCATCGATGTAAACACCCCTACACAGCTATCTAATTGTCTAAAAATGTCTAGATATCATGTCTGGGTCTGTGCTGCGACCGAGTGGAACACTTATTTTGAGTTATTTATTGGCAGGATTGGCTTTCAGAATTCGTTACGGACGTGGGTACGGCTGAAAGACTCCGTAGATTCGCGATAAGGTAGAGTGACCAGGTTACCGACAAAAATAGGCAAAAAATGGTTTTACGTGCCAACCTTTCGTCCTTATATGAGAATATTTTTCGCTGGGAAAGGGCTCATTCGAAAGAGGAAGGTTCAACCTAGCGCGCGCTGGTCATGAGTTGACGAGATTATGCAGATATTTGGTAATATAAGCGTTAGAGGTAGGCCAAAAATTGACGATGTGCATGCCGTGGAATCCAAGCATTTTTATGCCATTGGATGAGTTTTCTGAATGAAATCGAGGGTAGCACGCGCTAGAAAATATCTCCAGGTACAAATTGAGGTATATGTTGTCTTGATTCTCTGCGAAATAAAGCCAAAAACTTGAAGCACGTTTCTGGCGTCAGAATTCATAATATCGATAATACAGAGCAGAAAATGGTACAAGTTTAGTCACAGACTTAAGACCCGTCGGATCAAGACCAAGACGGATCTTAAGTCAGTGGCTGAAGGCTGTGAACGGAAATTATACAGCAGTTACTGACTTGCTGGCTCTTCAAACGTCACGTGACTACACTTGGCTCTTAAGTGTCTTGTTTCGAAACGGGAAAACAGACCAGCCGTCCTCCACTCTATGACGATTGACGCATCGCAGGCCCACAGTCGGTGGAGAGGCGACACCAGTTTAGGGTTTGGGGTCCTTGAACAAGGGATCTGTGTGCAGCGCCCTGCGAGGCTTACGTCAGAAAATTAAATCACGGGGTCAGTAGGCATTGCACAATTTTGGATGACGCCCCTAAATGTTGATTGGTCCCCTATCTATCCCTACTAAGGAAATAATCTTTACTCGACTTGTTGATAGGGATTTGTGGGAGAACCAGAGGCAGAATATTAGGAACCTTCATGAGGTTACGAGTTAACTTGAATTTAAACCTTCGAGAACATCACAAATCGACGTAACGATAAGAATTGGGAGACTTTACATTTGAACTTTATATTTCGACTTTATATTTTGTGCCTTGTTCCTGGACTTTTGAACAAGTTGATCTTGAATTTGATCATGGACTTTTGAACTTGTTGGATCTTGGCTTTTGAATTTGTACTTTGATCTTGGACTTTTGAACAAGAGGATCTGGATCATGAACTTTTGAACTTGTTGGATCTTAGCTTTGATCTAGGACTTTTGAACGAGTTGATCTAGAACTTTGATCATGAACTTTTGCAGTTGTTGGATCTTAGCTTTGATCTTGGACTTTTGAACAAGTTGATCTGGGACTTCGATCATGGACTTTTGAAGAAGTTGATCTGGGACTTCGATCATGGACTTTTGAACTTGTTGGGCCTTGGCTTTTGAATTTGTACTTTGATCTTGGACTTTTGAACAAACTGATCTTGGACCTTGATCATGAACTTTTGAACTGTTTGGATCTTAGCTGTGATCTGGGACTTTTGAACAAGTTGATCTAGGAGTTTGATCATGAACTTTTGCAGTTGTTGAATCTTAGCTTTTATCTTGTACAATACTTTAATCTTGGGTTTTGATCTTGGACTTTTGACCAAGTTGATTTGGGACTTTGATCATGGACGTTTGAACTTGGTGGATCTTGACTCTTGATCTTATACCTTGAGCTTGAACTTTGCACGTCTTTATGAACATGATCTTGAACTGGAACTGAACTTTTGGACTATTACAAACGCTACGTTTATTTTATGAATATAGAATACAGTAATTATTAGTTTTGAACTAGAGCGTTAATTGCCTCTGTACCAGCGGTAATATTGGACTGACAACGCTTAGAAACACTAATTTTTTTTCAAAACAGTTTACACTAAATCTGATACTGCCGAAATTTAAGTAAGAGATTTTATCTACAAACATGTAGAATTTATTATGGCAAATGACTGAAACATCGGGCTGTACTGTTCCTATTCCCGAAGTATGTATAATTTGAAGAAAATTATACTCATCTCGGCTACTAAATCGCTCGATCACTCTCGTAGAAGTAAGCACTGAATGCCGATTGTTAGCTTCTCAAAAGGAAAAGCATTGTTAGGTGGGTGGCGCGACGCGACGCGAGGAAACGTACTTCTGCATTTTTATCGTAAGAACGGTCCAAGTGGGGTGGGGATATAAAGATACTGTACCCGATAGCCAATCTCACCGGCTAAGAATCTACGCCCTCGACCGAGATTCGCACCCATAAATACCAGAACTACGGACAATGCGGAGCGCGAAGCAGATAATGTCATACGTTATCGCGGTGCACCGGAAGTCAGAAGGGTCGCAGTATGGTCACCATCAGAATTCAGACATTGTGGCTCCTGGCACGAAATTCTGTTTCCTCCGACGGTCCTGTTCGTTTACTCAACGTTGCCTCGAGTTTCTCCCTCGCCCTCTCCCTCAAGTTTCGCCTCGAGTCCTGGTTTCTCTTTTCTCTTGCCTACATCGTTCATTCACCCTTTCCACTCAACTCTAATTCACTATTAACCCTCGCTCGCGCGCAGTTTACCCGCGCGTTTCTCTTTCTCCCGTATCTCGCCTTGCTCGCGTCCCTGCCTCCGCCACCTGCTTATTAACTGGCTCTCTATTTACCCCTATCTACCTTTCTCCGTTACACCCCCTCCATCTAGCGCATTTCTCTGAACTCGGGGACGTTTCGCTTCTCTCTGACCCTCTGACCCTCGGAAGTACGGACGCTCGGAAGCTCGGAACTCCTGTCCTTGTACCTCGCGCGGCAATAGCTTGTGAGCCGAAGCCGCGTAACTTCGTCGCCTTCTAGGCGACGAGATAAACATGAAATTGTATGCGCACCCGGCCCGAAAGTTTCCTGGCAAATCGTGCTTCGGGCACGTCAACGTAACCCTTTCGCTACCCTTTGTATACGAGCGCTATGCCGGACAATCGTGTCCGGGCAAATAGTTCTCCCGCGTCATCTCCTGCATCTTTCTCCGCGGACGAGATCAAATCAGAACCTCAGAGACGCTGGGGTGTTTGTTTCGCCGGCGGTGTGACGGAGAATCACGCGAAAATGAAATACTGTGTACAACATTAGAGAACATGATTTAACACGATTTCAAATATTTCAGAGGCCCTGTACATGTTAAATTCGAATTTTCAAATAGCCCCCGCCATTATTTTGTTTCTTACTTATATTTTTGTAAAATCAAAGAAAAGTAAAGTTAAACAAAAGATCGAAGAAAAGAGGTTTTCTCTTATAATTTACGGTGAATAGGAAAGTAGTTCTGAACAGGGTGTCCGACTACACTCAGATGGGAGAAAATTTTTTTGGGGTGGTTCTCCATGACAATATAAGACGAAAATAACGAGTAAAAAAATGGTGATTTCGGCTCCAGTTTTAAAAATCCGCCTAAAATGTGGCAACCCGCCCAAAAGAGATGTACGTTGCGTACGCCATAGTGGCACGCGACAGTCATCTGCCTCGCAAGAAGTCATCTGGCAGGAATTCGACGTGTAAGCGGCCGATTGGGTCATTCCGCCATACGCATTTTCTGTTCTAGCCGAATTATTCGCTATATAGTGTGTGTCGTCAAAGCTTAACCATTGGGTGGGAGCGAGGATTCCCATTGACGCGTGACTGTCGCGCGCCTATACGACCTAAGCAACGTACACCTCTGTTGGCTGGGTTGCCGCATTTCAGGCGGATTTTTAATTGATAATAACTAAAAAATGAAGCCGAAATCGCAATTCTTTTATTCTTCATTTTCATCTTATATTGTCTTGGAGAACCACTCCTTAAATTTTCTCCCACCTGTAGTCGAACACTCTGTATACAGCTCTATATATACATATACAGTTCCTTCTCATATTATCGTATCGCTCGTTTTTAAAATTTGGGAAAAGGAGATAGTAAAAAATTATTATATTTTACAGCGTATAGAATGATAAGATAAAAATCTTACGAATTACACGATAAGAATAACGTGGTTGCAGTGGTTCAACAATTGTATCTGTGCGAATGAATTTATATTACTAAAATTTTGTATTATAAAACCAAGAATTTGAATGTAACAATGGATAAGTAACGATGTATGTGTTAGTATTATTACCAGATATTTTATTGCCTGAGCAGAAAGTGACGAGCAAGAGGATTCACCTAATTATTTACCACAAGGAGCAACACACTCGACACGTATACCCCCCTTTAGTGTTTCGTCGCTGTCGCAGCCCTCTAGTCCATGCGAGTGAACCAGCATTCATTCGAATCTATAGAATTAAAAAAGGAACGGTTTCCATCTCGAAGCAGACACCAATGTTATGCTGCAGCGGATAAATAAGAACGCAGCAGCGTGTTTCAATGTTGCGGAGAGAATAAAAAAAGAAAAAGGGAAAGCAATGTATGTACAAAAGATCGCAGAAATTTCAGCACATACGATGCACCTAGTTTTGAAGCGAAGTTACTTCGAATGGGAACACGTCATCCACGGGTTAATAATACGCCGCGAACTTTCATTCCAAAATCTTTGTCCTGAAACAAGCCTGCCAATCAAACCGTGAAACGACACGGAGATACAAAAGAAGAATCGTTGGTTCGATGGCGTGCACAGGAGCATCGTGGCGGTGCTCTGCGCGGTATCATTCCTCGCAATCCCGAATCCCGAATCCCGAATCCCGAATCCCGTGTTACCTGTTACAGGCACGAGCATGGACCCAAGTGTTAGGAGTTGCACGTTGCACGGCTGCTGCGCGGAAGTTGCGGCGGATGGAATCGATATCTCGTAGCTGTTTTCATGAGACCTGCCCTCGAAACCGTGTGCAGCTACGGCAGCCAGCGATTCTAATCGCGCGCTACGTCCCGCACCACGCACAGGACTTTCTGGTCCGCGGTGTAAACCAACGCCAAAAAATGGCTGTGTGGTCTGCAGCTGACGCGAAAGATTGTGCTCGCGCGCACGTACAGCCATTCATGGCACTCGATGGAAACCGATGGATCCCGTGATGATTCTGATAGGGCGCGAATGGAAGAGAAATATTGGAATCAGAACCAACGCAAATACCAGCCAACTACGCGCAATATGCAGATCGAAAGAAATTTTCCACAACCTGGCATCATTCTCTGGTTTCAAACTAGCAAAATGAGCAAAATTGACTATTTTGGAGAAAACTAATTACCGATCCTATGATTCTTCCGAATAATTCCACTGGAAGTACAGTACTGTGCAAAAGCCAGTGAATACAGTGTTTACTCGATATATGTCCAAAACACGGGTCTAGCCAAGGACAATTATCGGCCAGGAGATACTATTCTTTGATCCACGAGACCTTACACTCCTCGGCGACCGAGGTCTCTCCAGATTCTTGGCCTCTCACGGGGTATACCCCCCGGCAGTGGGGATAGTTCTGGGACTTTTATCGGCTAGGCATTTAGGACATACAATGTATCCCACGAACTCTGTCCACTTGAATATCTTGGTTATTTCAAACAATACGAGAAAATGTGACGTACAGAAGTTGTAGGGTTTAAGAAACTACATAATATGGTATAAATGATATTCTTGCAAGTGGAGTTGCGAATGTCGTATTCTAAGTATAAAAGTACTAAAGCGTATTTTTCCTAAAATTTACCGTAGCTGAGATATTTGACTGTTTTCATTCTATTACTTTCATTATGGAACGTATTCAAAGATATGCTCACTACGTCAAATGTAAACATTGGTAGGTTTTCGACATCTCTCAGAGTCAATCAGTTTCTCAGTTAGTGTACATAAAATAGTCAATATGAAATTTTCATTCGAAGAACAATTGGAGATGCTTCTAATCTATGGAGAAAGAAAGGGAAACGCAACTGTGGCTCGAAATTTGTACGGTGAAATATATCCAAACCGCATATGCCCTTCACACAAGATTTTTGAAAGATTGTGTAAAAAATTAAAAGAAACTGGAAGTTCGCTGTTCGTAAGCTGAATCGTGAGAAGCCTGTATGTAGTGATGAAGATAATACATCATAATCCTCGTATGAGTGTACGTCAGATTCAGCGCGAATCTGAAGTCAGCAAAAGTAGTGCATCACGAATTCTCACTCGTCACAAATATCATCCGTACCACATTAGCCTTCACCAGAAATTACATCACATGGATTATGTACATCGTGTTAGATTTTGTGGATGGGTTCAAGAGCAGCTACAAATCAATCCACTTTTCTTCTCTTTAATACTATTTACCGATGAGGCTGCTTTTGCCAGCACTGTGCGTGTTAATTTACATAACACGCATTATTGGTCAGTACAAAATCCTCACTGGCTACGAGAAATTGATCATCAAAGACGCTGGTCCATTAATGTGTGGTGTGGAATCATAGGGCAACAAATAATTGGGCCTTATATCATTGACGGCACTTTTACTGGTCAAAAATATGATACGTTCTTAAGAAATATATTGCCAAATTTATTAGAAAACGTGCCGTTAAGCGTTCGTCAGACAATGTGGCATCAACACAATTGATGTCCAACACAGTACGCTCGAAGGGTGAGAAATACACTTAATGAAATATTCCGAAATCGATGGATAGGACGCGGTGGCACTATTTGCTGGCCAGCACGAAGTCCAAATTTAACACCCCTAGATTTTTTCTTGTGGGGAACATTGAAAAATATTGTGTATCGAGATGCACCAACAACTCCGGAAGATATGAAGCAACGAATTATCGCAGCGTGTACTACAATAGACGCTCCAACGATAAGACGTGTAAGAGACGCAACAGTTCAAAGACTACAACGTTGCATTGCTGCAGATGACCGACATTTCGAACATTCTTCATGGAAACAGTCAAATATCTCAGCAACTGTAGTACTTTTATACTCAGAATACGACAATCTATCGAAATGAAGCATAAAAAATTGCACATTCCATTTCAAAAAACAAAGGTGCCTCTATATCTTCTCTATGCCTGCACTTGCAAGAATATCATTTATACCGTATTATGTAGTTTCTTATACCCTACAACTTCTGTAAGTAACATTTTCTCGTATTGTTTGAAATAAACAAGATATTCAAGTGGACAGAGCTCGAGGGACATACTGTATATAGGATAAACACTGTACATTTTTATACTTGGATAAATCTATGCCAATTATACATACTAGTTACCATGTACCGTGTTGCTGTAAATTCTAACACGTCGTTGTGCTATACTGGTCTATAAAAAAAGAAACACGTGTTTTCCCGTATTTATTGGAAAATGTAGTGCAGGAGTTGTGAGCTAACCACTTCACATCTCTGATTTAAATATTACTAAACATGTTTGAAATTATTTGCATAGAGTACGAAGTCATCCAAAAAATGCAGATGAACTGCTTCAGATGTAAGGGTACGAGTGGGAACGGAGCTGCGATAGTAGCTGCCATAGTAGCGAGGAGAGCTTCAATGTGAACGCTTCCACCATAAAAGTATATGTAGGTACTTACATTCTATTTCGACGCTTCGCTCTCTTCGCTAGTACATATCACGGCTCCGCCGTGTTCGTACCCTTACGGACAGAATAGTAAAAAATTCCAATCGTGGTTATTAGTAAATGTTATGAAAGCAGTACGAGAGGAGTTGATGCTGTGACTAAGACAAAAGGTGGACATTCAAAGTATTACAATTTTGATCAATAACATTACAACATTATGTACTTACTATCATAACACTACATAATTTTTAACTGTACATTATATAATGATATTAGTATAATAAAATATTGTGTATACATATACGCTCAACGTAACTGTGTAATCGACAAATATGTAAATTTCTAGTGTAATGCAAGTAGCCTGAGACTTTTGCACAGTATTGTATGTCATGTGGAGAGATATGATTGTTGCGTCCCGAAGAGTACATATGGAAGTGCGGTGAAATTTATACGAGATCATATTTTTATATGATTGTAATAAACTTTCTTTCGTTACTACGCGTTCTTATCTCGTTTCACGAGGCATCTACGGTTTGCAACGATAATATAATATTTTTATTCTATTTTGTATCGTGTAAGATCCTCGGCAATAGAAATAAATTCCTGTTTCGCTTCATCTCTTATAAATTCACCTATAAAACGAAATACTTGAGTAAACAATTTTTGCATGAGCCTGCTGTTAGATCATTTGCAGGCCGTCGCGAATGCACAAAACGAAGGATTAGTGTACGCAGTAGTATACCGAAATCCCGACATTAAGAGAATGTCTTTTGGACGGCGTGAGCTCGGCTTCTCTAACGACAATCCACCTAGGGCAAAGAAAGTCTGTCCTAATTCGTTCTTGGTCTTTTGTCTTCCCGTTCGTTCTATTTAGCACATTCTTACCGATAGAAAGGTAAACAAAAAGGGAACACGAGAACTACACGCTTCGTCTTTGGCTGAAGCCCGCAAGCTTTGTGGGCGGAAACAATGTTTTTACTGGAGCAGCTCGACCGTTCTCTAAAGCACTGCCTTCCAATCTCTTTAAAGCTAGATCTACCTTCTTTCGACGAGTTATGCTCCAAATGTGCTTTCATCTGTCAAAACCAAGGGTTGAAACAGTTTCGAAAATAACTGTTATGCGCTGTAGTACGGCTGGACGGAATTTGTTATCGAAACCCAACGTGATATTGCAATTACTATGAATATAGGTTTGCATGGATTCTCCATAGACATTACACCGATAATGTATTAGTTCTGCATCAATCGCCGTGCATCGAGATTATCGGAATAAATTATACTACGACTAATACAGTGAGTCACAGCGAAAATCGTACAACGCATGTAAAAGCATCTATGTTTCACGTAATAAACATTTGAAGGACGGTATGATATAGAAAAGAGTAGTTAGTACGTTATTATTTATTAGGTAGAAATAGCAAAATAAAAAAATCTTTAAAAGCAGAGAAACAATAAGGTTGCTGTAACTAATTGCCGATCTAGTTAGTTATTTAAAAATATTTTATAAACTGAAAATGGTTTTCCCAACCACATATTACTGTCCTGAATCTCGTCGGTATAGATTTTATCAATTTTTGAACAGGCTCAATTTTACCACGTTTTCGTTAACTCGCTTTCTTGTTATTTTATAGATTCCATTTTTCTGTTACTATTCTCTTCGTGACATTCTTGTTTGCAATCGCATGTTTGCACATTTCAATGTCCAGTTCATGCCAAACTATTACCATTATATAAACCAGGTCACCGAGGAAGGATATTAATCACCTTTGGACAGTTGTGTAATTGCCACATCCTTATTACATTTACTGCGGGTTTCTATTTAATTCCGCCAAAATATGCAAAAATATAACAGAAAATACCAGAATATACTAGAATATATCAGAATACACTAGAATATACCTTAATACTATACTAAAATATACTAAAATATACCAGAATATACCAGAATATACCAGAATACACCAGAATATACAAGAATATACTAGAATATACCAGTATATACTAGAATATACTTACATATACCAGTATATACTAGAATATACTAGAATGTACTAGAATATACCAAAATATACTAGAATATATTAGAATATATCATAATACTTTACCAGAATATACCAGAACAGGGTATATTGAGCGATTGAGTATACAGCGATGTATAATTCCTAATTTGTAAGCACCATCTTCTAAATTCTCTTTGAAAACGTCTAAACAAATGTAGTATTAAAAATCTAATATTTAGAAGATATTAAATCTGCTTCTGTTGGCAAAAGTGGCCTCTTCCCAGGCATTCAAATCGTTAGCTAAATATTCTTTGGCAAATTTTAATCTTTATCCTTTATTCTTCTCGATCGGAAGCGGTTTGTTTCTAGCCGTACAACCATGCAAATTGAGCTTTCTTAAATCTCTTATTGTTCTCATCTCCCCTATTATTTCTGGACTAATAACCTTGCTTGAATATTCCTCGGGGCATGAAGCCTCGAGTTCCTGTTGATCTTTCTTTACCCACCTTTCATCGTACATATTAAACTTTTTATGCATGGGCCTGTCTACGACTTATTTACTAGTCGATTTTCTTCCTCTGATCCCTTCATTAAGGGACTGCAGGGTAAGGGACCTAATTACTGTGGAGGCTATATTAATTATACTTATTTTTAAAGAATAATGAATATTGAAAAAGAGTTATATGACATATGTATTAACTTATTTTAATAAACAAATTTAGTATCTCTTTTTTAAAATTCATTATGCTTTAAAAATAAGTATAATCACTATGAGTACAGTAACTGGTACCCCATAATAATGGGGTCCCTTACCCTATACTGAACGGTATAGACGCATCTATTAATATAAATCAGAATTTTAAAAATTTCACGATAACGTTTATCCCTGTTAGAAACTAACAACAATCTATCTTTCTTCGGACACTGTTTGCTTCATTTTTCCCTTTTAACTTGAGATTTTGCAGTTCTTTATTAGTTCCCAAGGGTTACCCCTGGGAAACCGTAAAGAACTCTACATCGCACAATTTTACCCGAGGGATGTAAAATATTTTTCTACATCGAATCATAGCAACTTATTGTTTTTGTGTTTGTCAACACTTATTTTATTTTATGTTTATATTGCTATGTAATAAATATAAGTAGATTTACAGTCCACAGCTATTGTACTTCTTTTTCTATATCTCCTTGACAATTTCTACCAGCTATCAGAACGTATGTACTTTCGTATGTGGTCCATAATTTTGCCAGTGTTTTACCGTAAATATTGCATATTTTTATAGAGGAACATGGACGTAGAGAATAAAAAAAATCATTGATTATAATAAATTTCCCCTTTGACTAATTAATCCTTTTTTAAGTTGGAATAAAACAATCAACGATGGATTCACGGTGGCAGGAAGTATAGTAATTCAAGTGCAACGATATTGGTATCATCATCGGCATTTTTCGCAAGTGTAATCAACGATGATATATTGTTGTTCGACATTAAACGGATTAAGGAACGAAATAAAAAGAGGTATTTCAAATCACTTCCTTTTAACCCTCGGAAGGTGAATATTTTTTACGATTCTTTAAACGACTCTTTATCTAACAATAAATGAATTTGAACCTTAATTTTTTGTTCATTTACATCTTGTTTTAAGCCTTAGCACTCGAATGGCGATGGTGTCACTAAAAATTACTATATAATTTTTGCAAATATTTTTTACATTATTAAATTTGTTTATATTTAATAAATTACTAAACATTTCAGTATTGTACCAGTAAATTCTACCATTTTCGTATTTATAACATGAAAAAAATTTTTAGAAAGGGAAATATTCTAGGTCGGAAGAAATGTTTCGTTTTGGAGTTAAATGATTTTCAAACAAACTCCTTCGAATGGTGCCCATTGAAAACACAGATAAAATATTATGAGCCAGTATAATACGTATAGATTAATTACGTTATATCTAAAGTTGGAGGTACCTGCGGAAAATGACTTGCTCGAAACGCCGAAAAATGTTTGAAGTAACTTCGATAACGGAGAAATCATACAAGAAAAATTGTTTGAGAATGAATCGAGACTCTAAAAGTAAGCGGAAACTACAACTGATTCTAAGGTAAGACAGAAATTGTAACAAGAACTTTCAAAGGCAATTTATTGAATAACCAACAAGTTAAATCAGTTACCCAGAACCAAAAAGATGAATGAAATCATTGAGAAAATTGGGTCAAAATGAATCCAAGTAGTACAACTATTCGATCATTAACACTAGATTTGCAGGACCCGTCAAAATGGCGGATTCTACATTCTCTAATTTACAATTATTGTGATTGCATAAATGCAGTTATAACAAATTTATTTAACACATTTATTCCTTGGAACATATATTATGGTAAAAGCTGCTAAAAATCTGGTTGAATATATTCTTGATATTTTTATAAAATAATCCAAACTGGCCGCTTTTAGTGGTCCGTAAACTTAGTGTTAAAGCCAAAATATCAATTGATTTTGACTACTCTTTAATTTTTCACCCTTAGCACTCGAATGGCGACTGTAAGGCGTCACTAAAAATTGCTGTATCTTTATTTAAAATATTTTTTACATTATTAAATTTGTTTCAATTTAATAAATTACTGAACATTTCAATATTGTACGAGTAAATTGCACCATTTTGGTATGTATAATATGAAGTAAAAATATATAGAAGGGAATTATTCTAGGTCGGAAGAAATGTTTCGTTTTGGAGTTAAAATAGCTTAGAGTGCAAAGGGTTAAAACGTACATTTTATAAATCGCGAAGTTGGACGTTGATAATTATATTTCAATCATCTTAACTCTTATTCATTATGGACGCACTGTTACATTATTATCGTTACCATTGAATTAAGTAGAAGTTGAAATCGAATCACGAAAACATTTTTATCAATTGTTACTGTTCAATATTTAGATACAATTTGGTAAAATTAAATTAATTTATAAAGACATTATAATTTTTTATGTTAACAGTGTGAGGAAGGAAAATATTCTATTTGTTTGTTTCAAAAGCAGCAGAGAGTAATAATTTCCATAATATAACTATTTTAATTAATATGAAATTTGTATAATATTTACATTGTTGAAAACTAATTTTTTATTTAATCGATAGAACATTATGTAATTATTAATTTCAATTACAAATTTATTAATTATTAATTATAATATAATTGTAATATATGGCAAATGGAAATGAGATTTAACATTATAAAATAAATATGAAATTAATGAAATATCGAGTGATTGGCAAAATAGTTCAATTTACGATTTTCCATAATTTACAAACATCATTTTCATTTAAGAAAACATACTATCAAAATCATTTAGTTTGCTCAGAAACCCCAAAATAAAATATTATTTCACGAGCAGGCCCATAGTAACTAGTTTATGGAAATAAGATGACCGATTTAACCTGAAACTTGTATGTATGTACAGAATTTTTAAAAAATAGGTATGCATATCAAACCGAAGTTTTATTTTAAAAATCCAACGAAAATCTTGTTAATAAACAATCTTCGAGTTTTAACCTAGTTCACTGTCCAGTATCAGAGTCCCGACCCTGAGTAAATTTCTTGGGTGGTTTGACCCGTAAAGAAGAACAATAGTGTATCGCGACGCTATCGGTTAAAAAAATCGGTGCATCATTGCGGACGTAATACCAAGTCAGAGTTACCAAAAAAAGTCTTTTCACTTTCCTCTCTACCATCAGATTCCCCTCTAACGACTCTCTGCACGGGAAGAATATGCGATAGTGGTTGACTAGCAGGTACTAGCAGCGGTAAGTACAGTATTATCTCCGTAACTGTCGCAAAGATCTCTACCATAACTGTAAAAATTGTATCCCCACAACTAAAAGAATACCCCTTGGAACCAGTCAACCGGTAAACCGATTATATATGATAGCCGAATATGAATATGATAGCCGAGGTCAAGAAGAATCCAACGACCTGTAATATTATGACCTTCACGTGACCTTGAGTATGAAAAATTTATAAAAGTGAGGCACTTGATATAAATAGTGAACGATGACATGACCCCCCTAGTGTTCTACTTACTAATCAGTACGCTTAAGAAATTCATCGGGATTTAGTCGATTACGAAAGATAACGTTACTTCTCTGAAACAATGGTGTACAGTGATGCAGAAAAGATAGAAATGATTTTAGTTTATGGTGAGGCTAAAAGTAACTCGGTACAAGCATCTCAACTGTACGCAGAAAGATACCCTGAGAGAAATCATCCTTCTCGACAAAGTTTTGACCGCATAGTTCAATTGTTTTGTAAAACAGGGAGTATTAAATCACTGGAAAGAAAACGGTCAAAGCCTGCTGCTAAAGAGGATGCCGAAACTTTTGTATTGGCTACAATCAATATTGATCCTACCACAAGTTGTCGAAAAATTGGACGTTCTTTAGTCATTTCCAAAGCAAGTGTGTTCCGAATATTGCAACGTCATAAATTTCATCCATACCATATTTCCTTACATCAGAAGCTTCATGGCAACGACTTTGAAAATCGTGTTGCTTGTTGTACAATACATGAGCATTACAGCAAATACAAAGAAATTCTTTTATGAGGATCTTTTTACTAACGAAGCTATTTTCTAACCATGGATAGCTAAATACAAATAATGTGCATTATTGGTGCATTGAAAATCCGAAATCGCTTCGACAAGTTGTACATCAGCGTCCATGGAGTGTAAATGTATGGTGTAGAATCGTTGGTGATAACATATGAATTTTTCGTAATTTTTCGTTCCTCTGAACCAACTAATGTTTTCCTCTGCAATTTTTTTCTATCATCAAAAACAAGCGAGATATTTTAGATGGTCGAGTTAGGTGAGATACCCAGTATATTTTAACGTAAGTAACGAAGAGTTAGTAAAGGGTGTCCCAAAATGACCGCCATTTTAAATTGCGCGCCATTTCTTTTGTGGCGAACATAGAGTACTAATCTTTGACAACTGGCATCAGGAAGTATTGAGGTTTAGTCATGGAGAATTACACGATCGAGCAACACATAGAAATTGTGAAAATTCACTATGAAAATGGTGAAGACTTTGCAGAGACTGAAATTAGTCTGCAATTATGCCAAACTGTTATCGAAAATTTCGACAAAAGAGTGAACGTTTGCAAAAAGGGATGAGGTGGCCATTTATCAGTTATTGTGTTCCACACATAACCTCCATGTTTGTACGTTATTTTAAAATAAAAACATTCATACTTTCCACAAAAAAAAAAGAAAATACGTTTTATTAATAAATTAAAATGTCAGGTCTTTTTGGGACACCCTTTATATTAGATACACCATTCCGTGTGCGTAAGACGAATCTCTGTCCCAGGATTTCCATAGCCTGAACGCTTAAATTCTATATAACCCTAACGCACGAGTTAATTTTTCGTTTTGTATCGAGAACGAACCCTTCGCAAAAGATTGTACCGCGATCTTTTCCAAACATCGAAAAGAGGGAAGAATACCATTTCGAAAAATTTCCCAGAACGAAAGTTATGGTTGAATGAGAGCCGCAACGCGTTCAATTGCGCGCAATCTTCCACGCGAAGGACCACACAAAGGGCGCGGCCTACGCTTTATTCTGGTCTGGAAACGCGATTTTAAATTGGCACTTTCCCTATTTCAACGGGTTCCTATTTATCATTCCCGGTTGAATAGGATCGAAATAGCGATTCAGATTCAGCGCGTCGTCGTGCAACAGCAGAATTGCATTTTCGTAGCTTGAAACGTGTCGTGAAATCGTAGCCAATTCAACCGACGACGAATCCTCATCCTCTTTCCTAGAAATATTACATACTTCATCAGCTCCCATTATTTACCCGACCATTACTCCATCGTATCTGCTGAACGGTGCAAATTCAGTCTAGATTATTAATCCCCAAACAGGAACTGAACGACTCCATTCAAATTTTTTAATAAACTTTCCTTGCGGCCTATCAACATCGAAATTGTTTTCATTCTGGTTCTCGATTTAGATGAGGCATACTTAATACTTGTATATCCTCGAGTTACTTTAAAAAGCTATTTTTATTAAAACACTGTTTCCGGAGATCATCATTTTATCACTAAAAATATTTATGTAATATGATTCATACAATCTTGGCATATTGCAGCATATTAAAACGCTGTTATCGAATGTATTTCTTAAATCTATTTCTCTATAGTTTAATGCAGTGTAATTTAAAATACCATTATACAGTGTGTCCCACGAACTCTGTCCACTTGAAATATTTTGGTCATTTTCAACAATACAATACAATACAATAAAAAAGTTATAGGACTTAAAGCAATTAATAATGTAGTAATAGCAGTTTTCTTATAAGTGAACGCGTAAAGGAGATACGAAGGTCACTTTCGTTTTTTCTAAATGGAATGGCATATTTTTAATGCGTGATTTCGATGGAATGGTAATATTTGAATCAAAAAGTAGTAAAGTATATTTCTCCTAAAACTTACCGTTTCTGAGATAATTTATCTTTATTCGTCCTATTACTTTCGTCATGAATGCTATGAAACGCGTTCGAAGTGTCATCTATCCTTATTGTATAAGGAAAACGATAGGACGAATAAAGTCAAATTATATCACAAATGGTAGGTTTCGGGACAAATGTACCTTGTTACTTAGAATTTACCATTCTGTCTAAATGAAACATAACAAGTAAGTCGTTCCAATTAGAAAAATTAAAGTTACCTTTGTATCTCTTTTACCCGTCCACTTGTCAAGAAACTGCTGTCAGTGTATTGTTAATTCCTTCAAATCCTACAACTTTTATTTGAAACATTTTCGCGTACTGTTGAAAATAACCAAAATATTTCAGATGGACAGAGTTCGTGGGACACACTGTATGTGGACTTATGCTTTAATAGATTTGTCGTTACAAAAGGACAATTGGCATCGAGAGGCCTATCAAATGTCCATTTATTGTTGGCTTTCTATTAAGTAGACTCACAATTAAACAGATATCTTGATATATGTACAGGGTGTATAAAAAGTAATGGTCATCCGTCCTAGAGGTGAATTTACACCTCTGGGTCGGTGGACATTTGTCAAAGAAACTTGCCGCAAAATACACACACACACTGATTTTCTCATTAAATAAAAATTTAATTATTCTTTGTAAATGAAATATTAATTTAATTTGTTATTTGTTATCTATTATTTAAAATAAAATTTGGCCAACTCTGCTTCCAACTAATTCTTCCAACTAAATTCTAGTTTTTATACGGTGTACAAAAGAAAAGATCGTGGTTATTATAGAAAGAAAAAAATATTGAATATACCTATTTAAATTGGAGTTGTCACATTTGAGACGAAACAAGCACTATCGATCACCAACTCTGTTTCGCAAACAAAAGTGTAAAAATTGTGGAAGCGGTAGAACCATCGGTTCAGTGGAAGAAAACTTTAATAGAAAAGTTTGCCTGATTCTCGGTGAAAATTGAAATATAGACCTTGAAGAATTCCGAGGTTGCGTGAAATCCACCGTCGCGTCGGTGCACGTTTTTCTGATCGAATGGCTTCGTTTCTGTTAACGTCGCTCGCAGCTCTTGATGCCAACGTTTCAGGTTCCTGCTTTATTCACGTATCGCTGCACGCACTAACAATTTCTTTGCGTTTTAAAATTCAGGTAGACCTACGATTTTCCACGGAATTTCGCTGCGCAAACGCCTAGTCAAACATTTGGGCGGAACACGTTCTCCGGAAATTTTTAAGCAAACCAATGAATACTTAAATAATGCTAGACATTCCACCTCGCGAACGTTGAAACTGAATGCAAGCTCGAACGCAAACGACCCGAGTAACGTATTCCGAGAAGCGTTGTGGCCGAGACGCGATCGATTGTTTGCTATTTTACGTCTTTCTCGGGTTTAATTTCTCGCAAACCAAAATTCCAGAAAATTTCTCTGCAATCCATTTGAAAATTTTTAAGAAACTTTTCTCCGTTCCATATTAAGAACAAGTTATTTTACTATTGTACAACATTACTTGTACGATACCGAAAAATTTAAATATAAACGATTTAATTTCATTTTAAATAAAAAATTTTCAAATTTAAGTAAACAAATCTGAAAGCTAATAGAGCTACATATAATCAATAAACCCTCCATGCAGTCGTTCCTATTAATTAAACATATTATTCCCGATTCTGTCTTTCATAAAATCTATCCACAATTTAATTGTTATATTTTCACATCCACGTGAAATTTTACTATAGTCATCCTATTCAGACGAATACAATCGTAAAGTAAATCTGCAGGGTGAATGGAAATTCAAATAAATCGGCTTACGAACTACAACCAAAATGCTCGAATATGAAAAGAAATATACAAACGTAAAATGAAAACTTGCAGGGATGAATAAGCTGTCAGGGTAATGGAATATTTCTATCACTCAGAATTTAATTTTCTATGAAGATGATTAATTAGCTCACAATCAGACCTTTTACCGATGTAATATGAGATACGAACATAGAAGTAATTGCTTGTAGCAAAATCAATTTTTCTCCAAAGCGAGTGTATTCCTTGATTAGAAACTACAGTGGTTACTCGATATATGTCCACAACACGGATCTAGCAAGGGACAATTATCGGATAGAAGATACGAACGTAGAAGCAATTGCTTGTAGCAAAATCAATTTTTCTCCAAAGCGAGTGTATTCCTTGATTAGAAACTACAGTGGGTACTCGATATATGTCCACAACACGGATCTAGCCAGGGACATATATCGGATAGAAGATACTATTCTTTAATCCACGCCGAACGTAGAAAAGGACAGCAAAGGTCTAGAGCTCGGTCGCCTAGAGACACTGCTGGAACCGTAAATGTCCTACTCGATGCATGTCCAAAGCACGGGTCTACACGGGTCTGCCCCGGACAAGTAGTCTGGGAGATTGTTATTCTTTGACCCACGCCGACGCATCATATTTGGTATCATTTCATTAGAAAAAATGCCACGAGTATGTTGGTGAAAGTCCCATAAAAAAGTAATGAAAAATAAAAAAGTTTTTTTATTGGATTAGTAGTGGTCTCCTGGTCTCACACCTATATACCCGATCCGTGTTATGTACACTCCTCGGTAACCGAGGATACTCGAGCTTCGTGGCCTCTAACGGGGTATACCCCGCGACAGTGGAGATAGTTCTGGGACTTTTAGCTGTTAGGATTTTGGGACATATATATAGAATAATCGCTGTATATCCTTTAGCAATAAAATGATTTTTAACACGCGCGTCTCTGAAATGATGACACAGCGCAGCTTGTACGGTACAGCGATAGGAAGAACGAATTCCGCAGCGAAGATGAATTTCCGGGATTTCCTTTCTCGCTAAATTTCCATAAAGTCGATCCAGTGAATCGAACGGTGAAAGCTTCGAAGAATAACGTTTTCACACCCTTCGTGTATGCATTTCGAGCATGGTTTGCGTTCCACTGAAACGAGATCTGCCGGGCAGACTTAATGGATCGGTCGTCGACAATTGGATCACGAACAGAGGTTACGTCGCGCCGGATATCATTGGCTGCAACTTAAACTACCGTCCCGCGACGTAACCACACCCGACATGAAAAACAAAGAGATTGGACGTGAGATGGTCGCAAACCTTTCTCTAAAACGAGGAATTACTTTATGCGGTGTCGACCCGAATCGGGCGGCCCTGCCCCGATGCGTATCCCATTACGGTTAAGATTTCGCGACGGTCCCATCCAAGTCGAAAGGATTTTGAATTCTTATACCTTTAGCTTTTAAGTTTAAAGACGCACAACTTTTGAACTACTGATCTCCTAGAATTAAAACTTGGACTTTCGGCATTTACAAAAATTCACAAAAATTTCTGGTTACCTGAGGTAAAGTTTAACCAATAAAGGCAAATCCCGCGTTCATCTGCACACTTTTGACAACTGTCTTTTCAAATTTTTTTAAATTACTCGTTTCAATACAAAACAGTATTTGTGTACGTAAAATCTGACGCTGCTTTTATATATACATACAAATACGAAAATTTTTTACTATATATATACAAATAACTCACTCTTTTGATAGTTATGTTTATAGTTCTTCTTTTGTCCTTATGGGCATAGTCTGGATAACATCAGGCCCATAAATTCAAAGTTGGATTTAAATCTAGTAACCGTGGAGGAACTTGCAACTCAAGGAACCTTTGTGTAATAGTACCATAAATATTTCTTAATTATTTTATATTCGTATTTTGGATTATTTCTCTAGTAATAGAACTTGAAAATTTCACGTCTACCCATATTTCTTGAACTACACATTTGACGATTTTACAGTATTGTTTGTAATTGTTAATTAAAGTTACGTCACAGACATTACCTACGTAAGTAGGTAACCATAGGTGTCCTTATCCTCTATATCAATAAAGTTATGAAGGGATATGAAAAACGTATTCGAGAAAAAATTAAGTTCGACGTCATACTAGTACCTTTGCAACCTTGTGTAAGATTATTGAAAATTTGCAATAATCTATAAAAATACCTATGCCGACCGTTTTTGAATGAGTAAGTGTACCTATTTGATTTTACTTGTTTCGAGTGATTAGGAAACTTGTTTCCCTATTTTTCTTGCAAAACTGTTTCATATCACGAAGTACTGCGAGTACAAAAAGACTGTCCTATATGTATATTTAATACCTCATATATTTTAGAGTATGATCCTGCAAGCCAATCTAAGAAAAAATAGAATTCAAGAATGACAATATTCCATTTCAGTTTTGCTTTTAGGTTATAAATGATAGAAAAATTACATTCCATTAAACTTGATTGTCACTTTACATAGATTTCAGAAGCACCTCTCAACATATTTGATAAAATTGATAGAATATCTATTCCACTCAGCGCATAAAGTGTATTCTTGATTTTCAATATTTTTCGAACTACTACACGTATTTAGAAAAAAAGTAAAACTCACCATAAAAAAGAAATATTGATGACAATCTTCATTTCTGACCTTGTGCGACCTTGAAGGTCATTACGTCGTATACGAATGAGTTCGTTTTGTGACGTGCTCTCATATGATATAAAAATGTACATAGCATTACATTTAAAAAATTGAGGATCACCTTCATTTTTAAAAACATTCATCCAAAAACATTCCAAAAACAGTATAACTTTTTCCGCTTTCATTTTTTTATCTAATGTTAGCCATTTACAAGAAAAACGCTGGCTAGTATTCCCGCGAACGCACTGTATATATTATTATTATTATTATTATCATATAATAATAATATTATTACAATACAATAATTAGACTGTGGATCTTTATACAATTATGGCTTCCGAAAATTTTCAAAAAACGCTAGAATATAAAATTCGACAGAATTGAGTAAGATTTTAATTTATTTCTGACCTAAAGAGACTACCATCGCGGGAAAGAAGCTTCTATTTGATTGGATTTTATTAAAATTCGTCTACGAAAACTGCAAATTGAATATACGTCCGCAGTCTAATAATAATATAACCAGCACATAAATTTCGACGCTATTATCATCACGTTAGTAATAAAATATCACACAATATGATACCTCCATCAATTACTCAATTGCTCATGTTACCACGGAAACGCAGTATCCGGTGCATTTTAACAAGAACATTGATTTCAGATTTTTTTGTACCGTTCCTGCCTCACATTCGCATTCACTAATTACAAAAAAAATTGAGCACGAATGGAAAAGCTCATTTCAAATAAAACTACATTTTACGGTCATTAAGAGCAATAACTAACAAATTCCAACAAATGTTGACGCGTCCGTGCAACAAATGCAGTGATTTCTGTTAAAAACACTGTTCGTAATCGTTTCTAATAGATTATTGCGAGCATAGTACGAATCTATAACTATTTTTTAATTCTCATGCGCACACGCAATTTTTCATCAACTTTTGCATAGTAACGGTGTTCTACCTCGCATCATAAGTAAACTAGAAAGATTAAAATTGCTACACAACTATATATGCAGAAGAAAATTTCGTTACTGTACACCAGACTACAGAATGAACTGCTCTTTTCGGTCGATTCTCGAAGGCACAGCCTACTAGCTACCGCCGCACAGTGGACGAAAATGCCATTTTGGCGCTCTAAAATAATAACTTCTAAACCGTTAGAGACAATTGAATGAAATTTAATAGGTAAAAAGGTAACATTTGTAGCTTCAAATTCCAATAAAAATCAATTTGAATTTACACGATGTTGATTAATTACACAGGTTTTAAACAAATTATAGAATAAGTGGAATTAATAGACCTGTTTCTCTGCATTAATATTCCTGAAGTAAATCTGTAATTTCTGGTAGATTTGTTGCAAGTTGTTGCAAATGAATTGTTTTTGCATCGTTTGGTCAACAAATCATAGTTTATCGCAGTGTAGTCGGTGCTAGGTTCTGTTAGGTTCCGGCCGACATATGCATACTAAAAATTCAAATTTAGGCGAAAAACATGTGCTCCCTTGAAAAAATTATAATTTGTAAAATGTAATAACAATTACTTGTTTTAAAATCGTTTTAATAGTTTTCTTTTAAGTTGCACTTGAATATTGGGAAAATCATGTGAAAAGAGACCATTTCACGTTCTTAATTTTTTCCTCAAAGTTTGCCGGCCTCCTGTGGGTCGTGGAGGGGGATAAGAAATTTTTTTTCTGATTTGCTTCCTTTGGAATCTTCCCATTTTGACTACCGCGCTATTCCCCCATGTTGCCGCGACGGCCCGGTCACGTGACGTGTTCCATCTCTGTTCTGTCTATGTCGCAAAGTCACGTGCCTAACCCAGTATTGGCGGAGAGAGGGTAACTTTTTCCCCTCAATTCGTGCTCGTATGAACTCGTATCATATGAACTGCAGGTGGCGCATTAGATCTCATTAGGTCCCCTGTAGGCCTATCCCGCCATGTCGCATGATAATTTCAGAAAATAAATTTGGAAAATAAATTCGAGAGACGTTAACAGTGTTTTGTTTCTGTCCGCGCATAGAAAAATCGTGCCTACAAATTAATTGCAACATATTATTATTACTGCTATATTTTACCAGTAGTAATACTCGACACTGGCGCTGCTCTCTGTCGCGTAAAGAAAATTGTCCGCTGCATGTTTACTTTATAAAATAAATTGAAAAATATCCACGGTAATTGACACCTTCTTTTACGTTTTTCTTTCATCTTAAACACCGTTCAAGCATACTTTTGAAGTGATAATGTAATATTAATCTAATATCACCTTTTTCAATAAAATCCACAGAATACTACAACGCAAGTTAAGATTGTGTAGCTATTACTGTTGAAGAACAACACATCCCCAAAATTTCCGTTCTCCTTCACAAAATTAATTTTCTCGACAACTTGGGTAACGGATCCAATTACTATGACTATATTAATTCTACTTATTTTTAAAACATAATGAATATTAAAAAAGAGATATATAACACACATATACTAACTGATTTTAATGAAAAAATTTAATATTTCTTTTTAATATTCATTATGCTTTAAAAATAAGTATAATTATTATAGGCACAGTAATTAGCACCCCCACAGTAATTGGGTCCCTTACCCTATACACTAGAATTATAAAAAAATGTTAAGGCATAAATTCAGGTACGCGTGAAACAATATAATCAGCAATGGAATTCGGAATTTTACCGACTTGTATGAATTTTCCCTTTCCGAAAACTGCAAGGAATTCGTGGAGGAATTATGTTCGGCTGCATTAAACTCATTCCTTTACTAAGTTTTGCATGTAAAACAAGGAGAGACATAAGGTAAAATGTAACTCAAACAGTCTCTATCTTTACCGCACAACATTTCCAAGTATTTAACAGACTCGTGGCAGAGCATAAACAACTTCAAAGCTGCCATGCGAGGAAGCCTGAAAATGCAATCTACAGAAATATGAAAAGTTATTTTCGCTATAACATGGTTTCATTTCGTTAGTAATGTAAAACAAACGAAAACATATAGACCAGGATATGGAAAAACGAACAATGATGGTCACCGAATCTCATGTGCTCTGGAATTTGTTCAATTTGGCACGTACAAAAATGTAAATAATTATAAAATATATTTGAATAGTTATCGTATGTATAACACCTGTTTAAGTGGAAAACATTTTGAATAGAAGTCATTATATAAGCAAGATAAGCGGAAAACACATGTATGAAAACATTCTGAAAATTCGTTTATTTAATCTTTATCTGCAGTGTTAATTTGAAAAAAATAAACAATGTCGCTTTGATGACAACCATAAGAAGATAGACACTATTGGAAGAAGAAAAGTCTTGTAGGAGATAGAAATAGTTTAATTAGGAATTTGTTGCAGAATAATTACTTTATCAATAAAAACTGTTTGTTATTGTGTATAAGGATTTTTCGGAGTAGCATGGCCTACTAGATATCACCCACATATGTAAGTAGGTGAAAAAATAATCGGTTACACGGCTCTATTGTTTCATATATGTAATTTGAGGATAGTGTTGAACAATAAGAATTAGACATATAATTTCAATAACGACCACGGTACGAACAATCATCTAAGTTTGGCGCTATTACTTACTGAGGTTAGGGACCCAATTACTATACCCATATTAATTATACTTGTTTTTAAAGCATAATGAATATTAAAGGAGAGATAATAAAGTTTTTTCATGAAAATGAGTTAGTATATATATGTTATAAAGAAAAAAGAAAATAAAGAAAATTGAATACAAAAATTTACCTATTTCTGATGTAAACAAATTAAAAATGTTTTAATTAAGCATTTCCACAATGAAATGTGAATATAACTCGTATTTTTATAATCTTTTGTAATGATTGGCACCCAAAAAGACAAAAAAAAATGTATTTAATTAAGCATAGTAAGCAAAGACATACTTGAGTGGTACCAACGTCGACTACGCATAGCGACGGCCCTGGCGAGTCGCGAAAAGGCTGCAATGGCCGTCTGGCGCGAATGCGTCGCGCACACGCTGTCAATTAACATTTTCTGATCCTTCTCGTACATTAAGGGAACCAAATACTTTTCGTGAATGGTTTCTTTACCAGAAATGTCTGTAGAATGCATTCCTGTATAGTAAATTCCTGCTAGATAAAGGATTTTCCACATAAATACAAAAATTGAGCGTACAAAGTACCCGCGTCGGCACATTTTCAAACTTTAACAACCATTTACAACTATTAGGAAGTACATAAAAATATAATTGACTATATGAATATGTAGAGGAGAGTCCCCTCTATCTCTTGCCTCAAATTTGAACTTTCTCGCGTGTTTAGTTTTTGCGTAACACGTCGTTTCGTATCAAAATCGGGCATTTTTACAAAAACCAAAATTTTTCGAAAACGTTGCGTGATGGAGCAATTCTACTGTCAGATTCGGTTTTAGGATGACAAAGTGTATAAGAATCACCCAACAGGTATTGCAAAATTTTTTTGGTGTTGGACAGTGTATTAGTGGGAATCACTGTATACAGGGTGTTCATTTGAAAGCTTTCCAGCCGAATATCTCGAAAAGTATGAAAGATATTAAAAAAGTGTAAAACACGTGTCCAAGGATTTCGAGGGCGAAAGAGTGGGGCAGTATCAGTTTTTTGTTTGGGTGGCGTTTTCAAGGTCATTTGAAGGTCAACTTTGTTTTCTAAAATGGAAACCTCTATTTTTTATTATGGGATCTTATTGTACGTAAACGGACCAGCAATTTTCGTACGATACTTTTTTTATCTGCGCACTAGTTTCGGAGATATTTAAAGAGAAGTAGAGCGAGGCATATTATTGTGTAAAATTCTTTGACGCAAATCGTTGATGTTTTCCAGTTGTACTGGCACGTACCGTTTGAAAACAAAATTGTCCTCTATTGATCTCTTGTTTATGTTGTCTGTCTTTCAATATAAGATTGTACTATTTAGTCAAGTGTGAATCATCGTAATACGAGATACTATATCGTAGTACAATTAATTGTATAAAATGGTGTATTCTTTAGAAGAACGAGTAGAAATAATTTTTATTTATTGGAGCTGATGAACGTGCTCGTCGAACTGCTGCTACGTTTATTGAGGAGCATCTTGATACACATGTTTCTCGTACTGTTATGCCGCATCATCCTCCAACCTTATCTTCGCCCTTTTTGCCCGGCTGATTCACCTATTTGACTGGACTAGGAACGGCGGAGTTACGTGTCCGGTGACACATATTAGGGTTCCAAAGGTCTTTGGAAAAGGACCATGTAAGGAGCCTTCTTATCAAACGACCCCCACTTCCGAGTTAACACTTCTATTGCACGGACGCATAATTTCTGTAAGCGCGAGTTTCTTGTAAGCAATCTGTTGGCGTGTGTGTGGCCTACTCAATAAAAACTTCAGGTTATCAAGAAGACAAGGACTATTTCTCGAGAGAATCCCATCCTTCTTTCTTCGCGGTATAACAGTACGTACGTGTTACAATTAGTTGCAAAGTTTAAAGAAACAGGATCGGTGACAAATTTAAAAAGAAACCAGCCAAAATTTATAAAAGAAGCTGATCAAATCGAAATTATAGGACAGTTTACTATGAATCCTACTAGTTCAATTCGACAAGTTTCAATGGTAACTGGTGTATCAGTGGGATCTGTGCACAAATTGCTTAAACATAACAAGTTTCATCCTTATAAAATGCAGTTGCATCAAAAGTTATTGGTAGATGACTTTGACAGGCGGATTGAGTTTTGTGAGGAATTAACAAACATGATCAATGTCACTCCTAATCTAATTAAAAACATTTGTTTTAGTGACGAATGTACTTTTTTCTTAAACGATGCTATAAATCGTCATAACTGTCGTTATTGGAGTGACGAAAATCAACATCTTATTAGAGAAAGTAATCAATGGCCGGAAAAAATAAATGTTTGAGCAGGCATTTTAGGAAATGCTATTATAGGTCCTCTGTTTCTCCAAGATAATTTGAATGGCAATCTGTATTTAAATTTACTGGACGACATCATTGATCCACTTATAAGAGAAAGTCTTGAAAACCAAAGAGATGAAAACGGCAATTTTTTGTTAAATGAAGAACTTTTGTACTTCCAACATGATGGTGTTCCCCTGCATTACACGTTACCAGTTCACCAGTGGTTAAACAATCGATTCCAACTAAGATGGATCGGTAGAAGAGGTGTTATTGAGTGGCCACTTCATTCTGTGGGGACACTTAGTCTGTTGTTTATAAAACACAATCAGAAAGGGTCAACGATTTGCGTCGCAGAATTGTACAGAAATCTAAAGCTATTCCAACAGATACCTTCAAAAACTTTCGTTCACAATTTGAAAATCGTCTGTATTATTGTTTAGAAAATAACGGAGAACATTTAGAAAATTTGTTCTAGTTATCAAGAAATTACAAACTTTCTCGCAGTATAAGTATGACTCACTCTACTTCTCATTAAATATCTCCGAAACTAGTGCGTAGATAAAAAAAAGTATCCTACGAAAATTGCTGGTCTTTTTACGTACAATGAGATCCCATAATAAAAGATATAGGTTTCCATTTGAAAAAACAAAGTTGACCTTCAAATGATCTTGAAAACGCCACCCAAATAAAAAACTGATACAGTCCCCATCTTTTTCCCCCTCGAAATCCTTGGACACGTGTTGTACACTTTCTTAATATCTTTCATACTTTTCGAGATATTCGGCTGGAAAGTTTTCAAATGAACACCCTGTATACATATCCCTTGTTACTCACTCCTGCATAAATTTCTACACATTCATACACTTTCAGTTTCAGTTTTTACGCCACGCGTACGTGTACGCGTCTATGACGCGACGTTTCGTGGAAGGACGGTCTAATTGGCACCCCAATTATACTGCAGTCACTGGGTCCCTTACCCTGGGTTATTTTAAAAGAAAGACGCAGACATAGGAACTTTTAAAGATAGCAATCGAAAATAATCGCATACACTTTGGAATAATTTTTTCTAATAAGGTCGTGGTTTTCAATGTGTACATGTGTGACCTCCAAGCTTCCTCAGTTATCTACAGAACATGTTCCACATGCATTTACACAAAAGAAACCTTCCATAAAATTGTTTATAACAATGAAAGTGAATGTTGAATCTTGTAAAACATGTTCTACTCGTTGAGATGATAAAAAACTGTTATGCGTTTATACGCCGGAAATACATGTCACGCTTCCCCTTTATTGTACGTATAATAGCAAGTCGGGAGACGATAGCCTAACTAAGCCTTCTAAGTTTCTAATTATCTAGGAAAAACGACAACACGCTTACATCAATTTAGCTTCGTGTATCGTCCGGGTAGAGCATAAGCAACAGCCGAGCCGTTTAATTACCGTTCATCCGGAAGAAGCAATTAATTACAAACTGCTACTCGTTTGATATCACATCCAAAACTCTAATTACCTCCGAAACGTGGACCGTGTAAATTTTACAACGCTTCGCTGTATCGTTAGCACCAGTATCTCTTACCAAATCGTCGTACCATATTTCTCTTCGCGCAACAAGAAGACACGATTTAACATAATTGTATTTTAGCACTTGTCATAGGGCAAAGAGCGATAGGGAAAGAGAATTTAATCACAATTCTAGACGTCAGTCTTCCCGTCGACGTGTGCATCACCTTGAAACTTCCAAACTGCATTTACATGAAACCAATATCACATTCATACGATTAGAATTCACCGCATCAAAAGACGTAATTATTACCGCGCGTTCGCAGGAGACGAGTTTAATTATTACTGCCAGATACTCGATGAAAATTCTAATTCGTCGGAGTTGAAAAAGCTTAATTAGTTAATGAGAGATGCTTTCATGCGTTGTGCGTGTACGAATGAATGATCCTTTAATCTTAGTAAATGTAGCATCCTTTCGGTACTTGTGTAAGTTTCCTTGACTTAATACCATAATATCTTAAAACAAAAAAAAAAGAAATAGTATTGGCAGTTTCATTATACATATTTTGACATTGTTCATATGTTCTAATAATCCATGGATGATTCCTATAAATTTTGATTCGTCAAATGCGATTCTAAAAATTGTTCTTTTTCCTCACACTCCATTTTGTTAGATATTCATTTCCGAGACATTTAATTTCAAAAACAGGAATCTTTTCAATTTTAAACATCTTTTATGCTTAAATAGTAAGAGTAAATAATGGTCGTAAAAAATAGTTATTGTCTTTAATTAACCAATTATGCGAATTTTTACGTAAAATTTTGGTCACTTCTATGCCTCAAACGAAAATAAACAAGATTCTTGGTATTAAAAAATAGAAACTAAAAACTGCTGTTAATATACGAATTAATCAAAAACATCTGCTCTCACATTAAACATATGAATAGTACAGTTTATTATGTAACACTATTATAGGTAAATACTACTGTAAATTGTAGTATTTACACCACGTATACTAGTGCAGTTACTGCTAGGATTATAATAGAATCAAGAAGTATACTTTACTTTTTTTAATCTCGTGCTTATTCCATTTTTTTTAGAGAAGTATTTTAATTTGTCTCACAGAAGTTAGATTATTATAAAAATTGTTTCAGCGATTCCAATCTATTGTTTTATTTACTGAGAGAAATAGTGAAGACGCTTTACGAAAGTCGTCTGAATTTTTTAATAAACCAAAATAACAGAAACTCTACCGAAAAGAATTGTTCTATCATTCTCCAAATTGTCTCCGAGTAGCTCATTTCATTAATCACGAAACGCTTTTGCAGATGCAGTCGAACATTACACTTTTTTGCTCTACACTGAATTTATGACTCAGTGGTAACCAAAGGATTACCTCGACGATTAATCATATCTCCTATACATCTTCGGAACAAAGAATGTCTGCAAGTGCCAAAGTGACATGAATAAAAAGATCTACTAAAACCGAAGATCTACGTAACACAGAACGAAATATCACACCGGCATTCTTCAACTGTTAATTAAAATTGTCTCGTTGTTGCTGTATATTTAATCCTGCAGGGTGTGCCATTTATCTTGAAATTCAGAATGTTTCAGAAACGACGAAAGATAGTGAAAAAATGTTTTAACAAAAGTTATTTGGTATGAAAGGGGGCACTTATACGGTGCCTAGATACACCCATTTTGATGGCGCTTATCTGAGAGGCAGGGGTCGGAAAAGCATTCAACGCATATTTTTTTTTCTTAGCGGCCATTATTCCTATTGAAAAGGTGAAAATAGTCTCCAAAGTTCAGGGAAAAAGATAAGAAGTCTGATTTTGAATTACAAATCCAACCATGTTGTACTTTTTCTGGCTGTCACAGGGAAAATTAATGACATTTTATTAGTACAGAACAATTACCAGAAACATAAAACTTCATGATACCTCCTAGAATATATATCAGAATACATACTTCTTCTCACGTGAAGTATGTTATAGCTTATAATTATTGTTGTATGGTAAAAAACAAAAATTTCAAGAAAGCGTGTCTGCTATTTTGGTTCATAAAAACCACACACCAGCTGTGACGAAAGTGAATTATAATTTAATAACAACAGCTACAAAAAGAATAAAATTTTCATTAAAGTTTTTAAGCAAATGATTCTAAACAAACATGGTTTACACAGTTAGATTCATAAGTCAAAACGACGTAGTTTAGAAACAAATTCTACGCCCTCTAGTTTTCTAAATATTCAAGAAAGTGTACATTTTACCTCTGCAACGAGAATGACGACTAGACTGTGGATCTTTATGCAAAATAAAAATGGTCTGCATCAGTTGCAAGAAACAGCAACCATATAGAAGCTTTTCTTTTTCTATAATAATGTTAGTAAGTCGAAAGTGATGTATTAGCCATTTTAAATTGCATCAACTCGTTTTTGCTACAAATGCATAAAATTTGCAGTCTAATTATGACCGCTAAAAATATGTGTGCGAGATATTCATGCATATTTTCTGAGAACCACCCTCCATATAAATTTTATTAAAATTGGTGTACAGTGATTTTTCGATATATGTCGCCAAGGCCTGGATGATAAACGTCGCGGAATTATCCCCACTACCGCGGGGTATATCCTGAAGCTCGAGAGGCCTCGGACGCCGAGGAGTGAAAACATAACACGGCGTGGGTATGTCTCCTGTTTAAAATGTTCTTTTATTAATTTTATTCAATTGCTATCGAAATCATTATGCAACCTTTATCGAATTCAGTTATTTTACCTCATGTAAATACGTAACTATGCGACTCTTCGAAATACGTGATTTAACTGAAACGACTAAAAAGAAAACTTCAACAAAGACGAAAAAAATTGTCATCTCTTCATTGTTTTGTGTCGAAAAGATTCGTCAACATTTGGAGAGATATCAATACCGAGAATTAGCTAGTAGGGTACGGTGGAAAACATAGTCAAAGCCGGAAAATACAGAATAAACCCGTGACGGTATTTGTTAATTAATTAAGCGGCTGCAAGCCCTCCGAGGCCCTCGCAAAACACACGAAGCGATAGGAACAGAACCCCAAATCAAACCACATTTCTCCCCTCATAATGCAACGAGACCAGATTGTCCACTTGGACCAGCATTCCAATAAATACGGTTAACCTGCTACGGAATCCGCTTTCGAATCCTGCTCCCCAATGAATTTACCGAAACTTACGTCTGCTCGTATCATGTCGCGGTTTTCACACGTCGCGACACGATTTAAGACTGTGTATTACGGACGAATTTTCCTCTAATGCTAGTTCAATGCTTGACTTCCGTCCAACAAGTCGGATTTAATTGTTCGAACTTGGACGTGCTTATAAGGCCTGGCACTCTGTTAGAAACTTGCGGCGACCTTCAGTCGGAAATTTCTCTATTTATGACAAAGAAATATGAATCGTGCGAAAGTTAAGAAGGTTAGAAATTTAAATTGTAATAGGTATTTAATTCAAAGCAGACGTCGATGGAAGATAAGAAATAAAAACTTTCTTTGTATAGAAATGTTCCATTGTTTTCAAAGAAACTATTATACTTAAACTGTGGATCTTTACATAAATTTCCTTTGTCGCGAGCTATCTCGTTAACGTCAGAACGATAACAGAGATGTACAAACCAATATGGCGGCGGCCTTACCTGTCAAAAACGCTCAAAATCGCTCAACTTTAAACACGCATAACTTTTTAGCCATTGAATTCCTCACATTAGAACTTGCATTTTTGGCATTTTCTCGTCAAGATCTACCGGAATATATAAAAAAAAAGTTAAAAATTTCTGGGTTGTCAAGGTGAAGTTAAGCCTAGCTGGAAATTAATTAACGAGCGGGCTCTGTAGAAGTACTGTTCTTTTTTCAATTGGGAAATCTGGCCGTACAGATAAATAGCTTTCACTCCGATAAGTGGATTATAGTTCGCGGATATTATTAATAAACGTTCAATTCGCGGTATGCCGTGATACACGACTCGTTTGCCGTTCATGGTGAGCATTGTCAGATAGGAAATGAGAGTGCTCACGCTCGGGGTTTTAGTGTCTCCACTTTTCTGCATCATCTTTTTAGCCGGGAACAGAACCTGCATCATCTTTTTAGCCTGGAACAGAACCTGCATCAACTTTTTAGCCTGGGCCAGAACCTGCATCATCTTTTAGGCTGGATTATTAGGAATTCGCTGCTAATGATGCAAGTTAATACTTATTCGTATTAACAATATTATTCTGATTAAAAGTATAAAAGCTTAAATTGTCAATAATGTTCGACGCTGCTTACATTGTAGGCTGTTGGTCGGTCGTAAAGTAAACTTAGAAGTCTAGGTGCCGTGTAACCCGTTTTCACTGTATAGTAAATTATCGTTGTATGTTGGTATCGCCGTTCTTTTCTCTGCACTCATACGAAATCGGTGGTTCTCGCCGAGCGTCCCATTTGAAATACACAGGGCACGCTGGAAACCTAAGAGTCATCCCGCGTGAAAGTCATGGCATACAAACATGACTGACATTCAAACGGAAAGAATATCCGTCTCCGATACAATGTTGCACGGAGAAGCGGACAGCGAAGCTCGAGAGCCGTCGTCGCCGAGAAGTGTGCCACATATTGTCGGCTATCTCGGTGTGAAACCAGAAGACCACTACTAATCCAATTACAAAACTTCTTGATTTTTCGTTATTTATTTATGAAACTTTTACCAACATATTCATGGCATTTTTCTGATTAAAATAAAAGCAAATATGATATAATACCGATGATATTTACTTGTGTAACAAGCGATAAAAGTTTTGAACACGGAGAAGGACAGCGTATGGGAAGGAAAGAGCCGCGAAGAGTCGCAGCCGCTGGCACAGACCAAAGCCCGCATGAGCGCAGGCCTTTAAATGAAAAATTTAACTTCTTCATTATTAATTATTTTTTATGAGACTCTCATCAATATATTTGTGGCATTATTCTGATTAAAATGATACCAAACGCGATATAATTCGGATCACATTTACACTAATTTCCCGCTAATGTACTTGTAATGGGAAGTAACTTTCATCGTTCATTACACGCGTAAATATCACCGGAATTATATCATGTTTGGTTTCATTTTAATCAGAAAAATGCCACGAATATGTTGGTAAAAGTTTCATTAAAAAATAACAAAAAATCAAGAAGTTTTGTAATTGGATTAGTAGTGGTCTTCTGGTCTCACACCGATATGGCCGACAATGTGGCAGCGACGGCTCTCGAACTTTGGCCTCTCACCGCGGTTGTGCGAGGTATTCCACTGACTTGGAAACGTGAGAGAGGCACTGACGTACAACGATAATTTACTATATTATATTTTTCATGTTAGTGAATGCATCCAGAAAGTACACAATGTAATAAGTTGCAAATAAAAATACATTTTGCTGTTGTGATACAAAAAATTGTTTATACCTTGAACCGTCATGAACCGTATTGATATACAATTGCTTGTCAATGCATATGTTAGACGCACGCTACTCACGCACGCACCTGTAATTATGTTTGCCAGGTCGTAACCTATAGCTACTTTATATAGATCTACTGTTTCCACAAAGCTCAGCAGTTCGAATTCCTTGTTGGTGAATGCACATCGATTGGATTAAATTGTCCATCACTCTCGAAGATAGTCTTATTCGAACAGGCGATAGGTAAACTTTTCCAGTATTACTTTCTTTACTTTTCTCATAATCTTTAACTGTCTCCTAAATGTTTTACACTGATAGATCAATTTTGTGTACAGTCTTGCTTCATAATAAGAATTCACAATATAGATACAAAATTGTTAAACCGGATTGAAAATTAACCCCGTCATTTTATATCATTTTATACGAGTGTGCTAATGTAATTGACTTTTGTCCATCGCCTTCAGTATTTGAGAAATTAAATTTTGTAAAGACAGACTGATTACTTTGAACATTTATTGTGAATCAAACATACAAATGTTTATTCTCTCCAGAAGATTTCCTACAGACAAAACATAAAGAATTTTTTAAAACAAAGTACAGTGAAAACGGGTTATACGTCGCCTAGACTTCTAAGTTAACCGACGTCGAAATATCCCTACTACCGCGGGGCATACCCTGTGAGGGATGATGGAGTATCGCGTAGCATAAATATACGTATATATGGAGAGTATCGAATGCACGCGCAGCACTCGAGAAAACAAAATAGAGAACGGCTCTCCCGCGTGGAACAGACGAAGGGCTCTCTCTCTCTCTCTCGCTGACCATGAGACAACGAGCATGTAGCGTTTTCAGTATATTTTCATTTAATTAGTTTTTTATTGTTCGCATAATGTAAAGTTTATTTCAAGGAGATTAAAGTTTATATATATAATGAACGGAGTTCTGTGAAGTAACACCTCAATCCCACAACAAGGGACCGTGAAGCTCGATAGCCGCCGACGCACAGTGGTCCAAAAGCGCCAAAACGTGGCCAAAATGAAAAAAATTAATTTCACGTTAGGGGTATGGCTCTTGCCGTATTGGATACTCAGGTAATGACTGTATAAGAAACCGAAGGTAAAAAGGTCTTACTATCTATACCTGCTAAATGGTGGGAGTATAAATATCCCATACAGTCGTCTCGCAGTTTTCGTGCAGTGAACTACGTTGTGAAAAAAAAAGGTGTCACACTTACAATTTTACAGAAATTGAATTTTTTTTGTGCGTGTACGATGGATGCTGTTCCTGGATGTAAGTACTATGTATAATAATAACATTGGATTTATATTAATTAATGTTTGGAATGTATGAAGTGAAAGATAAAACTTAGTGCACAGATTGTTCAAATGTATACTAAAAGTTGTATATTCCACAATATTTCACGAAGATTCTTGTCGAGTCTTGTAGTAGATACTGTTATTTAACATTATTTTGAAAAAGTAGCTGCCCAAAACTGCCCCATTCGTAATGCGATCCATTTTTGTGACGCAGAGGTAGTCATGGTACTAGTTACAAGCATATTTTTTCGAAAAATGTAGAAGTTATAATAAAATTTGTGAAATAAGCATTGTATGGTTCCATTTATAGAATTTTCTGATACAACAATTTTTTTATTGTTTAAAAAAAATTAATTTTTGTTTTTTGTAATTTTGACATCAGATTCATATTGGCCGGTCCGAAAATATGGGAATACTAATTTTCAAGAAAGTCCAATCATTTTTTTGGTTACGCATCCGCCATATTGAATCCGCCATTTTTTTGTAATTTTGACATCAGATTCATATTCGCCGGCCCGAAAAATATAGGAATACTAATTTTCAAGAAAGTCCAATCATTTTTTTTGGTTACGCATCCGCCATATTGAATCCGCCATTTTTTTGTAATTTTGACATCAGATTTATAATCAGCGACCTGAGAAACCTATGAGTATCAATTTTTAACTAAATTGAAGTATTCCTTCCTATTTTGGCCACGTTTTGGCGCTTTTGGACCACTGTGCGCCGCACAATGGGCAATTTGGACGAAATCGGATTCAAAGTCAAAGAACTTTCGATAGCAATGAGGTAGAGCGATGAAATTTTTTTAAAATGAAAGCTGAAACTTTGTAGAATATGGAAAAAATAATTAGATTATTACCATCCAATCATTTCACGAAAAAATGACTTCATTATATTTTGTCACAAAAATCTATTTTTTGCAAAATCCTGAGGTCGTAGACAAATTTTGAGACCAGATTTGAAATCAGCGTGAAAAAATCTATGGGAAATGATGTATAGCATGTTAAAAAAAATTTTTCCGCGCGTGGTATTGGAAAAACTAAAATTTTCTTGAATTTGTGCGCGTTTAACGAATTTTCTCGAGGTTAACAAACGTTCATACCACAATCTGTCTATTTTTCCCATATTCTACAAAGTTGCAGCTTTCATTTTAAAAAAATTTCATCGCTCTACCTCATTCCTATCGAAAGTTCCTTGATTTTGAATCCGATGTTGTCCAAATTGCCCACTGTGCGCCGCCGAGAAGTGTGAACATGAAACGGGTCGGGTATATCGGTGCGAGACCAGAAGACCACTACTAATACAATAAGAAAACTTCTTTATTTTTTATTATTTTTTATGGGGCTTTCTCCAACATATTCGTGGCATTTTTCTAATGAAAATAGTACCAAATATGATACGATTCCGATGATAATTACTTGCGGAATAAAGGATTAAAGTTTCGGACGCAAAGAAGGACGGCGTATAGGAAAGAAAGAAAGTTAATAGTAAGAAAGTTTAATTTTTATTTTAAAGGCCTGAGCTCACGCCAGTCTTTCATCTTTACCGAACGCTTCGACTCTTGGCGTCTCTTTGTTTCCCATACACTCTCCGTCTTTGCGTCCGAAACTTTAATTGTTCATCATACAAGTAATTATCATCGAAATCATATCATATTTGGTTTCATTTTAATCAGAAAAATGCCACGAATATGTTGGTGAAAGGCCCATAAAAAGTAATGAAAAATAAAGACGTTCTAGAGCTTCGCTGTCCTTTTCTACGTTCGGTACTTCATCAAAGAACAGTGCCCCGAGCACGACAAGACTCGAACTTCAGATATGTATAGCGGATTCAATGTAATCATGTTATTCGACGGTTGCCTGTAAGTAATGTGCATGCGATTTAGTTTTGTTCTTTTTTAACCCAGTTTATTTGTATTTCATCTGTTAACCCTAGCACTCGGGGGGGGGGGGGGGGGGCTCGTCGAACCCACAGGTTGGAAACCTTTAAATTAGGACTATTTATCTTGGGTGAAAAATACTCAAAAAATTAGTTATTGTCGTTTGTACAGTTAAGTTTAATATTTCCAAGTCCCGTTGCTATGGGAAAAGATTACAACGCGTAGAAAGGAAAATGCAGACAACGCATCGCGGCGTCAGTACAGCGGCTATGGCGTGAAACGGTCCCCAACGCCCCTTTTATTTCCAAAGAATATAAAAATTAATCCCAGAACTAAACCTGTTGATATGGGTGTCGTATTAATGCGCCACGCGCAGTTCATATGGAACGGGCCTGAGGTGGCTTGAGAACTTGGACCGTAGCCTTCGAAAAAGCCTAGCAGAGGGTCAGTTAAGTTAAATCTCATGCCGGATGTAGATAGAAAAAAAGGAATTGCACGGAAAATCTTACTAGTGCTTTGCAATTAGGACTTTTTCCATTTACTTATTTTTTAAATATAACCCCAACCTTTTTGATACATTTCGACTCGGAAAGTTCAAAAGACAATAAGTTCGAACATTTTAAATATATCATAAGATTGATGACATTATACATAATTGCCTTATTATACATACTTGTATTATTCATACTTGTTTACGATAAGTATACACGCGAAATTACATACTCGTGTAAAAGGAACCCAAATGATAATGATGTAATTAAAAATTTAATGATGCTTTCGAAAAATAAATGAGACGAGTATTTTTTATGAAAACATTAATTTTTCGTTTACAATTGCACGCTTTCGGCAATTTTGCATCTATTATCATGAAAAAAGTTTCAGTATTCTTATATTCTGCGAATTAAATTAGCAGGTACAAAAAAAGATGAAAATATCAGACATCCATAAGATGAGCCAACCATTGGATTCGTTACAACCACAAGTTTCGAGGAGCTATGAAAAGAGCGAAATCGCAGAATTTTACGCTGGAACGAACGTTTTGATAACAGGAGGAACAGGGTTCCTTGGCAAGTTACTTATCGAAAAATTATTGAGGTAATAATTTTAATTATATACTTAATCAATTTTTCATTCATTTCTCATGCTTCGATATTTCAATGAACGCTCGTTTATCAACAATTGAACTATCTATTATACTCTACACCTCTACACTATTTATTTTTCTCTGTGTGAGTATTAAGCTGTGTCAACATTGAAGCAAGATCGAGCAACTTCTTGTCGCCTCTTGTTGCTTTCTGCTTTTTTTCCTAAATAAGAATAACGGAAGAAGAAGGCAACAAGAGACGACGAAAAGTTGCTCGTTGTTGATTCAGTGTGGACATCGCTTTACAATTTAAAAAACAGTTGCTTGGTTCTATTTTTTATCGTTATTTTTATTATATTTTTATTTTATTATGGTATTAAGGAATTAGAATTGGAGAGAAGAATGTATCCGGAAATTAGCGTAAAGCCTACAAAGAAACCGTTCAAAATCTTTTCGACATTCTACGCAAGCGGTTCAACCGATTAGGTGATTCGTTTATAACCAGACTGAGAATTTAATACATTCATAGCAAAAATGAGTAGATGAAACTACTTAATAGAAGAAACATCAAAAGAATGTAATATTTGTGGTTCATTATTTACAACCCATCAACATTATTAACAGAAGAAATTAATTTTTATGTAATTCACTTTTCTTGTAATTGGGTAGACAATTTTTATTTTGTATAAAGATCCGCGGTCTATTTGTAATAACCATTCGCGTTAGGTTCGTAATGAACGTCCTAAAGCAGGCCTTTCTAGAATGCAGCACATTGATAGCTAGTAACGTGACGAGATATTCTACAAAAAATTTCAATTATGTACCTATTAACCAGGTTCCGTATTGACGTTTATGTGGTGTACATAATAAACTTGTCAACACTCTCTTTCTCGTAACTCTGTTTTCTTCTTGCGGACGATAGAGTAGATGCCGTTTCAATGGAGCATTCGGTTCTTTTACATTGACGTAGTTGTGTGTGAAATTTACATTATAATTGTCTAGTTCGAAGATACATTATCTTTTTTAACGAACTTTAAATTTTTGCATCAATTGGCAGGTTGTTTTAAACTCTTGCACAAAATGATTTCATTTCGGATACATTCCTTATACATACATTAAATACATATATGTATAAATATGTACATCAATTGTGGATACGTATGGAAATAGTTCGTTATTTTGATTTGAAATATATTGATTTGACAGTTGATCGTGAAACAAATAGGAAATTTTATGGAATCGTTTGTATTGTATATTCATAGGTCCTGTCCACGTATTACGAAAATTTACATGCTGGTAAGGCCGAAAAAGGGGAAGTCTCCAGAGGAACGGTTTAAAGAAAACTTCGCGGAAGTTGTAAGTAGAATAATTGAGCAAATGAAAGTAATGACAGAATGATAATCAATGTTTTTAATGTGTGTAGATCTATGATAGATTGAGGAAGGAGCAGCCAAATTTTTTAAACAAGATAGTGATGATAGAGGGTGATGTGTCTGAAGAAGACTTTGGCATCACACCGGAAGTTAAAGCAACGTTGACGGATACGAATATTATTTTCCACGCTGCTGCAACTGTGCGGTTCGACGAAAAACTCCGCGTGGCAGTGAACACGAATGTGAGAACAACAAAATGCTTGTTACTGTGGGCAAGACAACTGCCAAACTTGAAGGTACAGTAAAACTTGTTACGAACAATTGACAACACGATATACAAATCAATTTATTTCTAATGAATCCGTTTGCAGGGGTTTGTATATGTATCAACTGCATTCTCAAATTGTGTTAATACTACTATCGACGAAATACATTACAAACATTCCATAGAAGCTGATAAGTTAATAACATTGGTTAATTGTTTGAATGATGATCAACTTCTAGCAATGGAATCTATGTAAGGATTACGTCAGAAGTCATGTACGGTAAAGGTAGAGATGGCAAAGTTAATTGTTCCATTTTGTAGATTGCGCGGAAAAGCCCCCAATAACTACATTCTTACCAAAGCGGTCGCGGAGAACGCTGTACTTAAATATGGAGATGGACTTCCAGTAACGATTGTTCGACCTTCTATTGTCATACCAACACATGAAGAACCAATTAGAGGATGGATAAACAATTTGTATGGTATTACTGGTATGATTGCGGGAGCTTCTGTTGGGCTGATACGTACAGTATATGCCAAGCTATATATTAAAGCAGAACTTATACCTGCTGATTATGTTATAGCAAATATTGTTGCTGCTGCTTGGGACATTGGAACTAGGTAAACAGTTTAACTATGTCACCATTCCAAAATAGAAATCAAATGATTGTAAAAGTAGAAAGAAATCCTACATCATTGTTAATTTATGGTAGAATAAGTTTAACAAAATAGAATTGTTTTAAATCGAATTTAAATAATTTTCTAGAGAACGTACGACGAAGTTGGAAAACGATTCAGAACTTTGTGATGAAGAAAAGATACCCATTTATAATTCAGTAACTTCGGCACAAAATCCAATAACTGCGACTCAATATATAAAATTGAACGAAGCTGTTGGTTTTGACGCCCCTCCTACAAAAGCTATTTGGTACTGCGCACTTGTTGCTAGCGAATATTTCTATTTATATAAAATTGAATCTTTTGTCTTACAAACTATACCAGGATTTATTGGAGATACAATTCTACGTCTTATGGGTCAGAAACCTATGTATGTGTACTATATGTGTCTGATATTCTGTGCATGATAATTAGGGTATATAAAGCAAATTAATCATCATTTTAATTAAAAAATATTACGTTTTGCAGGTTAATGGATACGTATAGGAAAATAAATAAATTTATGAATGCCATGGAACACTTCAACTTGCATGAGTGGAACTTCCGGAATGAAAATGTACAAAAACTATGGTCAAAATTAAATTCTGTCGATCGGAAGCTCTTTGATTTTAATGTGGAAAACCTAGATTGGGAGAATTATTTTCAATATCACTGGAGAGGTGTCCGCGTGTATCTTTTAAATGATCCAATGGATAATGTGGAGCAAGCACTTGTCAGATATAAAAAGTAATATTTCTTGTAGCAGTATTATAATTATTGTCTTCAATGACATTTGACATTATAAATTTCAATTTTTATATTTCAGATTGCGTATGCTACATTACACGGTACTGGCAATATTTTGCCTGTTGGTCCTGTGGATTGCAGTATTTTTTGTATCATTTCTTTGGTAATGATAGCGCGTAATGTTATCAGTTATGCAACTTTTCATTCGAGCTTAATTACGTTCATTAAACTGACTTGAATTCGCAATAGTTTACCACCTTGTGTAAAGTGTTGGAATATACTCGTGTGAATGTATATATACATATGTAAATATAAGTGCAATACAAATATGACAGATTTAATAGACTCGCTCTTTTAATTACATTTTTATACATACATATATCATGTGTAGCGTATATCAAGTCAGCAGTCCTGGGTGCTGATGCCTTGTCTCAGTGTGGTTGACGAAACTGAGCACCTTGAGGTAATAAAGGAATAGACGCGTTTGCCTATACATGTTATTCAGGGAATATTTACAAGTTCCGCGATATGAGATACTTTTTTTTTATTAAGGTTGAGGGGGAAAATGCCTTATGCACACCCCAGAAGGGGGTAGTGTGGGACTCGGGTCGCAGATATTCGGCGTACCCATACCAGAGAGGACATGAGAGTGCTCACGATCGAGATATTAGTGTCCCCACTTTTCTGCATCATCTTTTTAGCCTGGAACGGAACCTGCATCATCTTTTAGGCTGGATCAGAGCCTACATAGAAGAGCCTTTTTTAACATAGAAGTAGCATTCACTCTGGCATTATTTGGAATCCGCTGCTAATGATGCAGGTAAGATGATGCCGGTTCTAGTCCAGGCTAAAAAGATGATGCAGGTTCTGCTCCAGGCTAAAAATTAGACTAGGGGGCTGCACTATACCGGATACACTCATGGCGGAACTCACTGTAGCTTCACCTGAACGTACCGACGTATGCCATGGCCATTTGATGGTGTGTGAGCGTCAAGTGAAAGGAACGTGCCACTACGTTTCACCAGCATGTACATTTTTAACGAACCCCCCAACATAGTGGTTCAATCGCGTTAATAAACATACACAATGTATATGTACAACGTATCGAACGCCTCGTTCACCCATAAGGGGAAAGATGTAGTATCTTTACGTTGAAAGTAAAGTAGCTTTGTTGATGGAATTTAGTGTTCATTGCGCATACGTTACTCGCGTGTTATGGTGAGAATTCGCAAAATCGAAGCGGTTCAATCTGGCAGTTTTCCAATATGCAAGTGGTAGAAAATCCCGCCTTTAGAGTTTCGGTAATTAAAATGCTGCGATTCACCTTCAAATGATTGTCCCTGATTACTCGCAGCCGATGTGACTGCCCCTGATTACTGGCGGCCGATGTGACTGCCCCTGAATACTTGTATCCATTGCTTCCCTTTTAGCATTACGTATAAAGAAATTAAAGTGCGCGGGAGTGTTCCATATCTAATTTAATAAATTAGCGTCGCAGCAAATAATGTATGATCGGACTCGTTTGATGCGGATCAATACGCATGTGCGTTTCTCGAAGAAGCCACCGCCTCGTGGTGGATTGTCCTTTGTTTTTTCGACAATCTTTTGTTTGCGCGGGCTTTCTGGTCGTAGCGTCATCCCGTGGCACACGTGTAGTATTGAACCGCGAACCACGCTCTGTGCCGCACGTGTAGCGAAACGCGTTGTACGCGTAATTATTATTTACTCACGCACCGAGCGAACCGCGCTCTGTAATAATTAACCGAATAGTTTCCAACAGATTATGTACTTAAATTTCGATGAAAAAGTAAACTAATGATAAATCGATTGCAATTTTGATTTAAAATTTCCTTCTGCACAGCTAATAATTTACGAATTATTTGAAGTTGTTATATTACGAGACCAAACTGACGAGAGCAAAAGTAAATTTGTAATAGATGATATGCAGAAAATTTATCTGTGACCAAACAATTTTAACTTTTAAGTAGATTGGTATCAGAATAGTACTCTGCAATTCTACACTAATAATTATTTAACGATTGTCAACATAACAGTTGAAATATTCAAATGTAAATCAATCTCCTATTATTTCACTATGCTTCTAATTTTGCCAGAATCGATATTAAATTAGAGAATTGAGTAGCTGAACTTCCAAAGATTACTTTGAAAATTCGCTAAAGGATTAATAAAATGCAAATAATCACAATCATTCAAGATTCAAAACTATCATTTAATACATATATTTGAGAGTATCATTAGTAATGATGCATTACAGTCATTAACTATTTATAGTATATAGATATTATGTACCGATAGAATTCATTCTCCATGAATATTGTGTTAGAAAAATCGAAGTAAGCAAACGGTCGAGGCAGGCCATGTAGGTTTTGTCAGCGTGTTGCCCCTCCCTAAGGGAAAGTCCTTTAGCTTGGGGGTGTCATAAACAAAGAGGCATACTGTCGAAGGCGTTCTCACGGCTGAGGATTTTTGGGACAGCAGGACATTCTTATTCTGACTGTCGTCGTGTACGGTTGTCGTGAATAAAGATTCATAGTATTTTGTAATACGCCCACATTTATTTGAGTTAACGATTCGCGTTATCTACCTTTCTAGTACCTTTCTTACAATTGTTCGTCCCCTACGGTTTATTACTCGTGCGCTTATTCTATTGGGTTGTCCAGAAAGTTCGTGCCGATTTTTAAGGAAAACTCAAACGCAGTACATTTAAATTTTGTTCCATAATCTTTCTCCATCCTTCACGCAACTTGCGTTGTTCGGCGAAAAACTTTTAAATATGATTTGTTATGTCGACCAAAGAGTTAAAGTTTTTGTCATTATGGGAATTTTGCATTGACCTAAAGAGATGAAAATCTGAGAGTGTAATGTCTGGTTAATAGGGTGAATGGGGTAGCACATCCCAATCAAGCTCCAACAGCTTTTGGAAGAAAAATGCATCAAATGCCTATAATTCACTCTGTTACCTTCCATATTTAAGAGCGTATAAAACTAACAAAAATTAATGTATCCTAATCAAACTTTTTTCTAAAAATGCCTGAAAGATCACCTTTTTAGACTATGTACACATACCATTTGTTTTCAATCATTCTGACATATTCAGACCTATCCTAATGCCACCTACAGAAAAACGGCAACTTCTCGGACAACCTAATGCATACCTCGACCTATATCCCGTGCTTTCTGACGCCACGGTTTGGCGCCTCTATCTGCCCACAAGGGCCGTGCGCGCGAGCAGTGGTACCCTGTTCCATTTATCATCTATCAAATATGAACAACGTTTTGCTCCTTCGAGGACTTGTAAAGATTTGAACACTTCGAAACTGTCTACTCTTAAACATTGAGAATTTCCGTAATTTTCATAATTAAATTCATTCAAAATCAACGAGATTGCATTTTATAACTAAGTTTGTAGTACATAAACTTACGAAACTCATCTCATGCTGAACATTCGAATTGAAATCAGTGCGTATTTCGACGTGAATATACATAGATTATTATGAATTTGGTCAGAGCACAGACCGCAGATACGAATCTGTTTTTTTTTATTGGTGTTGTTTATGCCATGGCAAAGCGAATCGATCGACATGAAGTTTTGGCTCCATAATGTTTACTAGTTTAACACGTTCACGACGGGGCCGTATTTTGGCAGTTGTATTTGTACCACCAATGGTACATCCCGTTGTGAATGTGTTCAACAAGCTTCCATTCGTATTCGCACACTATACGGAAATGTAATATAATTAAAAAAAAAACTTTCCTGGAGATATTTTTTATTCGTTGTTAAATAACAGAATACGCAAAATCAATTTGAAAATAAAATACTTTATTTAGTGCAATTAGTTTTTAAAATGGAATTTCGAGAATATCGAAAATATTTGGATTTCGTCTTAAAATATTTTATTAATTTTAATTTATTTTTATTATTTTAAATATTTTTGTCGAAAATAATGGATCGTACTCAATACATTTATGAGCTCGCATTGTTTGAAAATACAAAAAGTAAAAACAAAATGTTACTAGTAAAATGTGTTAGCGTCACTCATGAAAATCATCTCTCAGGTGTGTTCGTACATAAGAAAAACAAACGTATTTTAATTAATAATTGCAAAATATTAACAATCTTGCCAATTATCCTTTTTGTCTAATTGCTTCTCATAATCTATTTAGTATCTACATACATATGTGTAATATATGTCGAATCTACATACAGGGTAATTTATTGACCTTATAAAAAAAAATGTTTAAAATGAAATTTATTGTATCCGAGAGGGCTTATTAGAAAAATACGGTCCGATTTTTTAAGGCCTTACATTATCCGACATGTCAAGGTGACCTTAAGTTTTTCGATTGACTGTGTATAGTTTTTTTTTGTTGCTATATTGTTGTCCTTAAAAAGACGAATTCAATGACAAAGTACTTTCAATTGACCTTGACCCTCAATATGAAGCGAAGAGTTATGTAACTCTATTACTTATATTCAATGTTTCGTGTTGAGATTCAAGGTCAATTAAAGCTACTTTGTTATAGGTCGTTGAACTCATCTTTTTAAGGACTACATTGTAGCATCAACAAAATATACAGTCATTTGAAAAATTAAAGGTCACCTTGATATCTCAGAAAATGAGAGAAACTTCGTTTTTTGTTCTATTTTCAATTGTACATCTTTTTATAATGTATTGTACAGTTCATCGGCTTTTTTTAAAAAACAATATTAGATACTGACTTCTTTTAAACTTCTTCTACAATCAATTTTTTTTAATTCAATTGAGATCTCTTGCCTGTCAATTAAATCGTTGCCTACACATGTTGCGTAATCAGTAATCTGAATGCTGCGGATCAATATCGTTGAAACAAAAGAATAACAGCCAACCGTTTTTATTTCATGGATAATGAATGGAAACCGCACTATACATAGAGTGAAAAACATATAGTACTGTTATGCGAGACTACCGGACTTATCTATTCTCTATAGATAAGTCAGACAAATAGATGAGTCAGAACTCACGGGCTTTCTCATCTACTAGACTAAGGCAAAATTACTCACCGGTACAGAGATTTCAGATTAAAGTCCAACCCTGCGAAAACTCCGACCTCCACGTCATTCCCTATCTCTAAGGGCTAGTGTCATCCATCCCCACCAAACTTCCATAGTTGTACTCTTATATAAGGCCCTGTGAAAGGGCGCGGACAGACAGAGAAGAAGTTACAAGTAGCCCGTCAGTCGACTCGTTTGTTACAAAGTTATTCGTCGTGTACAAAAATCGCTTGTATTCTTGCTTGGCGACCTATTCCCAAATAAACCTAAGTTGTGCTGGAAGAGTTTGGAGTTTATTCGAGGATACTCTTCATATACCCCTTCCCGCGGCATAACAGTACGTTAATTTCTATTGTTTCGTTATTGACCGTATGAATATGGTTGAGAGATGGTTTTTATTTATAACAATATTCTCTTTCTTTTTTGTATTTTTAAACAATGAAAAATAATCCTGCTTTGTAAATAGATGTAACATAGGCTAACAATGAATTATGTTGCACAGAAATGAAAGATATCGCTAAGAAAAGTTTTTTTTTATTTATGCGGTAGATCCCTATGTAGCAAAAAATTTTTAATTAAAACCCAGCAGTTTTTCTAAGCAGTTTTTTGATCGTCTTACACAAAGGTCTACGGCTCTTCATTTCCGAATACGAGTGGAAGCAACTGTAAATATTTTTGTTAATTTATACCATTTTTTTTGTTCCTCGTAATTAAATTAAAATCATAATGTTTCATTATCAAACGTCATTTACAGTAGACACTCAGTCTAATAATTAATGGCATACACTTTAAATCAGAATAACTTTTCTATAATATCGTCTAGTAAACTATTCCATCTTGCTTGGCGGACAAGCTGAAGTCGTTTGGTCCATTTATAAAAAAGTTATTCTCATTTAAAGTGTGCGCCATTAATTGTGACTGTATGTGTAATTCGTTTGCAGTTAAGAACTTTTACATGTTGTAAATACCCAGTCAGCCAAACCCGGCAATAGCAGAAAATCAGCAGAGACTGTTAGGAAACGCAGGCAACCGATTTGCAGTTGATACAATGCCCTCTACACCGTCACATATTTGTTACACCATCTAGCGACGATTTTAGTAACTGCAACTTCAATTAATTTAATAATAGTAAAAAGTTTCCGAGATGGTGATTGAATGGCTTATTGGATTGATGTTTCTAAATTTATGTAATGATGTGCTGTGTAATAACACAATATTAAGAATCGTATGTAGTATGAAAGATACAAATTACACTGTCCAATAATTTCAAACTTAAAATCTGCAATATTAATTGGGGAATTCTTCTGAGTTTAACATCGGATATATCAATAAAAATCTAAAACAACCCTACAAGTTCTTAACTTTTTTAAAAACATGAGTTTTTATGAAAACTGGTGACTTCGCAAAAAATAAAGTACAGTAAGACCTCGATTGTCCACCCCTGAGATGTTTGAAATCTTTAATATTTCAACAGATTTCAAATTTAATTAGTGCAGTCTAGGGCGATCCACAAACGACACTACTCATTGTACAAATCAGTAGATATTTAATCTAGCATATAGTAATTAAATTATGTATATAGTAATTATATAGTAATTAAATTGTTCTATTATAGGAACTTTCATGTCAACCTGTTCAGTTCGGATAATCAGAATTCTATTGTACTACATCGACAACTAAAAACACTAGAACATTTTATTCAGTTTTCAAGGGTGAGGGATCGTTTCCCGGAAATAATACTAGAGATATCCCAGTCATAAAGTTCAGAATTATTTCGAATAACTGTAAATGTTAGAAATGTCCGCGTATCTTCAAGATTAACACGTTATTTTTGAATTTTTACTGAAGTTCTATACGCGGCAGAAATTTGCAGTAACGGATTTCGTTAGCCGTTCGAGAAATGTCTCTACATTCAGACAAATTGTCGGAACCAATTTTATTTCAAAAATGCCAAGAAAATATCCTGGAATAGAACGTGCGCGCTGCCTAGATGCGGTGAAGCGCAACGCGGCGCTACGACCGGACCGCCATCACTTGTTTCACTCGACATGTCAGTGCTGCAGCTACGCGTAATCAATAACAATGCTATCATCTAACAAATGTCTGCTTTCTACACAAACAATGTTTAATTTCTTTTCGATATTATTGGAGGATATTAACACGTTCGCTACAAGCGTATGTCACACATGTCGCATATGTGTTGACAACGATTTTTTATATCGCGTAAAAGATACTGAATTATACTTTTGTGAATATCGTTATTTTGGAATTATAACGCCTAGCTTGTTAAAAGAGAGAATTTATAACACTTCTGTGACAATATTGTCTTTTTTCATAGTTTAAAAGAAGGATACATCAGTTATTAATACATTACATTAGTTTAAAAGTAGGAAACATTAGTTGGTTCAGAGGGGCAAATAAGGTCACGTGAAGGTCATAATATTACAGGTCGTTGGATTCGTCTTGACCTCGGCTATCATATAGCGATAAGAAAAATATATCATTCTATTTAAAAAAACTTCGATGACCTTGAAATCTCAGTAAATTAAAAAAAAATGAATCAATTTTCTTGCCTATCATAATATTTGCATCTCTGAACCAACTAATGTATTTCACTGAGTTAGGTGAGACACCCTGTATAGTAAAAAAAGTAGTTCAAAGATACAGCTATATGCATCATTCTTACTAATTAGCGAGAAATATTGAAATGTTTATCCACTGACGCACAAAATTATTTAAAACTGTTACTGACAGAAAAGATAATTATTTAATCCAGTCGTTGAAGTGGCAAATTAAATTGAAGTGGTTATATTAAGGCTTCCAACTTCAACAAATGTGTTTGTTAGATACAAAGAAAATTGGATGTATTAATTATTACAGTGATTGTCAAATTTTGTCCGCTTATTCCTATTAATCTAATGAGGAAACAATGAGCAACGGAATGGAATGGCATAATTCGCAGTTAAACCACGTGATTTCGTCGACTTTTTTTCGCACGAAGTACCTGAAATGCGCTTGGTAAGTTGCTCGAAATTTAAAAACAAGATCTTCCGTGTAGTCGGGTTAGTGTTTCGCGCTGCTTTGAAGGGATTATTAAATGAACAAAAACAATGAGAAAGAATGGTTGCGCGGAGCCACAGGAATTCGGTAACAGGGATAACTGGTAGAGAGAATCGCAAATTAACTGCAGTTTTCCGCACTTTGCAATCCGCTTACAGTACGAACTCAAAGGAAAGTTGCAACGCTTCGAAGGCCCTTCTCCCTGAATTTTCGTTGCGTTTAGAGTACAAAGCCAGAAGTTGGATGAGTTTTAGTTCGTGTAGATTATTTTGTCGATGATGCAATCTTATCACGTAATTCTATGCCGACGCCATTGCAGCAGTTACGTTTGCAAAATAATCTTACGGCTGTGACATTTACCTAAAATAGAATGACTAAAAAAGGTGCACGAAATACTTGCAGACGATAACGGTTCTAGTAATAATTCCTTCATTAAAAACTAACATTTTTCGCGATCAATTTTTACTGTTGCTCTGGAGCTGGAATATTCGATGTGACTGACACTTTCAATGGCTTATATTTTTAAGAGCTTAACAAAGCCGATACGCTTCAAAAAGAGAAATGACAAATGCATTAGCGGATTAACGGTCTAGCATTTTCGATACTAATGGCAAGTATAGTCGTCGAATGTTGAAAGCTCGCTGTATACTAACGGCTACTTTAGTTAACCGTTAAATTTTCAGATTGTTTCGTAACTTTGGTAGAGCAGACTATATCTATCATGTCAATGGTTACCGTATGTTTTACTTATTTATGTTGCGGCGTGCAATTTCTCCCTGTGTTGGAATTGTCTCGAATTGTCTCAAATTGTATCGAAAAACCTAAGGCCAAGCCGACTAGCGTTTGCCCGTACCGGCAGCGATTTTCTTGCATTGGGCATATACAGAACGGCGGGCACGAACCCCAACGCCCCTGCGGGCAATGCTGCATGTATTTGTCATTAGGGATGGCGTGAACTGCTACTTTTGGATCACTCGTGATTCGATCACGTTCGTTGCCGCTCACTGTGATTTTTCAGTGATTCGTGATTTTCGTGATTGCTTCTGATTGGCGAAGAGTTTAATTTAAAATTTCTTTATACTTAATTCTACAAAACAAACATATACACGGTGAGTCCGAAGAAACAGAACACCTAAATATCTCCGTTACTTTTCGTTGTACAAGAAAACTTCTTAGGACAAACTTACACTGTTTGAGGGGCCACATGTAACCTTTTTTTAAAAAAAATGTTCAAGGTCATTTTTATGAGATTTCAAGGTCATCGATGTTTTTTTAAATGGAATGGTATATCTCCGTTAACGTAGTGTTGTAGCTGACAAAATAACGAATTCATCCATGTAACACAATATAACCTACAAATGACCTTCAACGCAGAAAAATGGAATAAATAAAATTCAACGTGTAAGATTCATTTGCTTTATTTTTGTTACGCAAAATTTTATGTTTTTCAAAAGTTTATGCAATAAGAACAAAAAGAGGTTTCACGTATGTTACTATGCAGTGTGTAGTTCATAAAAACATGAGAGATATTTATTTACGATAAGTGATTACATAAATAATAAAAGAAAAATGGACAGTACGCTCATTTTGATGTCACAAAAATATTCGGACACTATCAAAACTAAGTTTATAACACTATATATAAATCTTGTTTTTATAAATTATTATTTTGTTGGATATCCCATATGTTTTATGACGTGCCGTAATTGCGTTGGCATATTACAAATTATTCTTTTTAGATAATCTTGCCCAATACTAATTCATCCCATAAATTTTCAATGGGATTCAAATCTGGCGATTGCGGTGGTGGGTGAGGACATTCTTGCAAGTGTATAATAAGAATTCTTGCACAATACGCGATTTGTGCTTTGGGTCGCTATCCTGATAAAATTTTATCCCACTTTGAAGTCCCATATTATCAGCACTTTTTTAAAAATGGTTTTGTAAAATGTGAAGATTTTATCGAGGATGTCATCGATAAAAACTAATTCGCCTACTCCATGGGCCGAAATACAGCCCCACACCATCACAGACCCACCACCGTGTTTCACAGTCGGCTGCAAATGTCTCGGATTTAATTCTTCTTTCGATTTCCGCCATACTCTAATTCTTCCATCGCTTCCATAAATATTAAATTTGCATTCTTCCGCGAAAATTATGTCTTCTCACCACTGATTTTCCTTTGAAATACAGTTTTTTGCAAAATTCAGTCTCTTCATCCTGTTGTTCGCGTTAATATACGGCTTTTTTGAGCTATTCTTCCATTATAGCCCTCTGATCGTAACACCCTTCTTATGTTTTCCGGATGCACTGATATTCCACTGTCATTATTTAATTCAGCTGCTAACTTTGGAGCACTTATCCGAGGACCACATTTGATTCTCCTAATTATGGAGCGTTTATCACGAGTATTGAGGATCGGTTTGCGTCCCCCTTGAGGGATAGATTCAATTCTATCTTCGTTCTTATAACGTCGCACAATATCCCATACCGTGCTCTTACTAATATTAAATAAATTTGCAATTTTGCGAACCGATTTCCCCTTTTCCCGATGTAAAATTACTAATTGTCGCATATCAAACGACGTGTTCTTATTTTTCCGATCCATTTCGCACAAATTTTGAGCAAGACTGACAAATATTCGATCTCTAACATACTCTGTACATAGTATGAATGATATGTTTACAAACATTGTTTCAGTCAGTTCCTGGAACCTGGAAACTTGAGAAGTATAGCAAGTGTCTGAATATTTTCGTGACATGAAAACGAGCGTACTTTTCATTTGTCTATTATTATTTATGTAATCACTTATCGTAAATAAATATCTCTTATGTTTTTGTTAACTATACACTGCATAGTAACATACGTGAAACCTCTTTTTACTTTTATTGCATAAATTTCTGAAGTACGGACTATATTAGTCAAAACTATAGTGGTGTCCCAATATTTTCGTGACCGACTGTATAACTTATCTATTTCTATTCACTTATCAGGCTGCAATATCGATTAATTATGTTGAGTGAGCTGATTGTTTGTCTTGTGCATTAACACCGTGACATTCTTCTGAACAAAATTAGTATTAATTTAGTAATCATTTCATTCTGCTCTTGATGGAACAATTCTCTCTCATACTAATTTCTAATTAAATATGGTACTTTCTCAAGGGGTCCCGCCATTTCTACCATATGAGAATGAATAAAGCATATGCTATGGCGAAATGCGGGGAATTCATGTTGATTAACCTAACTACAAATACACACAGACAATATCACTTCTGAATGCATTTGAGATGCATGTCATACAACTCAAACTATTAGGTTGGCAAGAAAGTAATTTCGGTTTTCACTAATAGATAGCTTTATGTTTTGTTTGATTGATTTCTGTTAACGTTGCGTTTGTTTTCCTTCTGACATTTCATAACTGCATCTTTTAGGTTACTTTTGAAGCAAATTACACGTAATTTTGATTAAAATTGTTAGTTCTGTGTCAATTTGAACATGGAGTGCAAAAACGAACATTATAGGCACATATTGCTTTTTTATTTCCGTAGAGGTAAAAAAGCTGCCGAGGCTTGCAAAGATATATGTGAAGTTTATGGTGTGGATTGCTTAACAGAACGCACGTGCCAGAATTGGTTTAAAAAATTCCGTTCTGGAACTCACTTGAAGACGACCAACGTTCTGGTCGACCATCTGAAGTTGATGATGACCAAATGAAAGCCATTATTGAATCGGATCGTAATATAACTGTCCGAGAGATTGCAGACAGGTTAAATGTCTTGCATACAACTATAGAATATCGTTTAAAAAGTCTCGGAATCGTTAAGAAGCTCGATATTTGGGTTCCACACGAATTGAAAGAAATTCACTTAACGCAACGCATCAACATATGCGATATGCATCTCAAACGAAATGAAATCGACCCTTTTCTGAAGCGAATCATCACTGGTGATGAGAAATGGGTTGTTTGCAATAACACAACTCGAAAACGATCATGGTCCAAGCGTGATGAATCAGCCCAAACCACGTCGAAAGCTGAATTGCACCAAAAGAAGATCATGTTGTCAATTTGGTCGGATTACAACGGTATTGTGTATTTTGAGCTGCTCCCAAGGAACCAAATCATCAATTGAGATGTTTATTATCGACAACTATCAAAACTGGACATAGCAGTCAAAGAAAAACGGCCAGAATTTCAAAATCGCAAAGGAATCGTGTTCCACCATGATAACGCTAGGCCACACACATCTTTGGTAATATGTGAAAAGTTATTGGAGCATGGTTGGGAAGTGATGTCACATCCACCATATAGCCCCGACATTCCACCATCAGATTATCATTTATTCCGAAGTTTACAAAACTCTTTGAATGGTAAAACTTTCACTAATGATGATGGTCTGAAATCGCACTTGGATCAGTTTTTCACCGAAAAGGGTCAGATGTTTTATGATCGCGGAATTATGAAGCTACCAGAAAGATGGCAAAAGATCATAGAACAAAATGGAAAATATTTTATTGATTAAAGTTCATGGCTTTGATAAAAAAATTAGATTTTATTTCACCTAAAAATACCGAAATTACTTTCTTTCCAACCTAATAGAACGTACCGAAAGTAGACACACTGAATTAATGAAACGTTTGGCAAAGATAGTTCTTGGAAAAATATTTGACATATATTTTTTCATCGGCAATCGTCCAGATTGAAGGGGTGTACACAGCCCTTATAGCTGAGAGTCAAAAACACATTTTTCGAGATATCTCTTCGGAAGGGCATGGTTTTGCGTCACACGTTCAATTATCTGAAAACATTTTTGAAAGAATAATTTCTTTAAGAAATATAGAGAAAATTTCATATAATTTTTCAAACTTGTACGTGTGATTTATAAACCAGAAATAGTGGATACGTGATTTTAAATTTTGTGTTTTCACTGTATGTATAACAATAATTACCATTCTACGTCTTCTAAAGGAAAACATTTTAGTTTATTCTGTGGAAGTCGGTATAAATTTTTGCAACATTTTGAGAATTAGCGATGTCGTATGTCTTGTAAATTATTTTTTAGAAATAATTAACGTAATACTTTTCACAATTTTTCAAGTACTCGCGATAATCTGACAAACAAATATTTTAAACAAACGTTACAAATATAAGAAAAAAGGAAAAAACTTCGAGGAAAATTTTTTTTTAGTATTTTCAAGGTCATCTTCATTTTTTAAGTGGTACTTTGTATTTTTGACTTAACTGTATTATAGCCCGTATCAAGACGAATTCAACGACCTAGTATACCATGACCTTCGGATGACCTTGAAGGCAAAGGAATAGAAATTTCAATAGGAAATCACATTCTGCTTCAATGGATGATAATAACTTATGTTTATTATTGAGACCCGAAATTACATTCGATTCTGGAACCTTGACTAAATCAATGCAAACGATTTCGTGAAAAGTCACGTCAAATGTTCGAAATATGATCCATGTTGTTGTAGACACAATTCCGTTCTACGTAGTAAGTTTGCATTGGTTGCTCTTACGATAATGTCGTAGCGAAGTTCTTCGCATGCTGTACGAATTCGCTGCTTTAAATGTTCCTTACTTTGTATTGGAACAGCATAAACTATCGACTGTAAATGACACCATAAAAAAAAATCAAGTGGTGACAAATCAAGGGATCGTGGTGGCCAAACCAGAGTTATACCCATTCAAGCAGACTGTCAGTTTTTGTTGAAATTTTCATTGCTTTGTCTACAAGGTCATCCGAAGGTCATGGTATGCTAGGTCGTTGAATGCGTCTTGATACGGGCTATAATACTGTTAAGTCAAAAATACAAAGTGCCATTTTAAAAACTGAAGGGGTCCTTGACAATACCAGAAAAAATTTTTCTGGAACTTTTTTTTATTGCAATGTATAGCCAATCGAAAACTGATCAATTTTTGTTTAAAATTTTTGTCTGTATGGTTATATAATAATTAAATTATTTAAATATATGAACAATGTCAGTACAATTTTGATTTAAATCGATGCACACAAGTGCATCAAGTGGTGACAGATCAGAGGATCGCGGTGGCCAAGCCAGAGTTATTATCACCCATTCAAGCAGACAGTCATTTTTTGTTGAAATTTTCATTTCTTTGCCATCAAGGTCATCTAAAGGACATGGTATTCTAGGTCGTTGAATGCGTCTTGATACGGGCCATAATACTGTTAAGTCAAAAATACAAAGTGCCATTTATAAAAATGAAGGTGACGTTGACAATACTAAAAAATAATTTTTTCCAATCTGTCTTTTTATTACAATGTATATCCAATCGAAAACTGATCAACTTTTGTTAAAAATATTTGTTTGTCAGATTATCGCTAGTACTTGAAAAATCGTGAAAAGTGTTATGTGGTACACCTTGTATATACCTATACAGGAATTGAAAGGACGTGAAAATTTGAGTAAGTACATAAAAATATTTGTAACAAAAAATACACATACACAGGAAGTACATTTGTCAATCCATTAAATACCGAGATCTATCAATCATTTGTACGGATGGTTGAATTTATAACTTTATCAATGTCAATGTAGCTGTAGTGAAAATACGTCAACTCGCTTCACAAAATGGCCTCGAAAATCATTGTTTCTGTCATTATATGAGGGTTTTAAAATAGTTGTTTTAATAGATAACAGAGACAAGTATTTTACTTTTCGTTTTAGTTAACTGATCACTAGACTGCGAATCTTTATGCAAATTAAAAATTTTCTACCTGAATTGCAACAAACTGAAACGAAGTAGGAAGTTATTTTCTTTTTCGAATATGTTTAATAGGCTGGTAATAATATAACAACATTATTAAAGACATCTAATTTTTTTACTGTTTGAAATTACGCCCACTCATTTTTGTCATAAATGCATAGAATCCGCTGTCTACTTATCACGTACTTAGATATCTCATTGCATTTTCACTTTAATCCTTATACACATTATTGTTAGCATCCATATTGTTTAACTTGTAATGCTTTGTGCAACATACAAGGTACCCTATTGCAGAATAACGTGTAAACAATGTCGAAGATAAATAACTGAATATTTCATTTCGACAGGTATGGAAAATCACGTGGTAGAAATGATTCCGTAGAAACGATCCGCGTTAGTGTACTACGGATGTTTATGGAATGTGGTATGTTGGATATTATTACTTTAGATTAAAAAATATGAATTCCGGTAGTTACATATTCACAATCTAATGATGATAAATTTCGTAGATTCTAGTTTACGAATTTCATTGGGTTTAAAATTGCGCGGTTCAACTTTCGCAATTCTAATTAGTAGGAAATGTGAGTTACGCGAAATTGCAACTTCCAAATTATACCGCCGATTTAGCGTGAAACAGGGAACAATTGGTTTACACCGCAGACTATACATAAATGTTTCTCCCCGAGGAAAGTTAGGAAATCGTGACCAATCAGCTCGGCCTTTAAACACACGTGCGGATAATTTCCACTGTAAATGACATGCGCGATTGAAAATTCCACGTTAACGGGCGAAGTATAACGTTACCAAGGGAACTAAATACTGTATCACGGCGAACCGATAAGTGTGCAACCAGCAACGGAATCTTAAAACAGGTCGCGGAAACAGCGCCGTGTGTTTGCAACAGATTCAATCGCAGAATTATTTCCATAATGCGGAAACACGATCCAGCATATCTTGTACGATGTAATCATTAGATTGAAAACTCTACACATTTGTACAGTAGACACAATTGTATAAAACAACAAATTGGAAGGATTAATGTTGTGACTATGATTTCATCGCACTTCTCAATACATTATATTGTATACAGTGAATTCTCATTACCAGTCAGTGCCAACCTTACAATTTGGAGTCAGTGAAAGTAACCACAGGACCCCGGTGAGGGGTCGAAGTTCGAGAGCCGTCGCCGCCACAACATTGTCGGCTATATCGGTGTGAGACCAGAAGACCACTACTAATCCAATTACAAAACTTCTTTATTTTTCGTTATTTTTTATGAAACTTTTACCAACGTATTCGTGGCATTTTTCTGATTAAAATGAAACCAAATATGATATAATTCCGATGATATTTACGTGTGTAATCAACGATGAAAGTTACTTCCCATTACAATTACATTAACAGAAAATTAGTGTAAATGTGATCCGAATTATATCGCGTTTGGTATCATTTTAATCAGAATAATGCCACAAATATATTAGTGAAAGTCTCATAAAAAAATAATTAATAATAAAGAATTTTTCATTTAAAGACCTGCGCTCACGCGAGCTTTGATCTGTGCCGACGGCCGCGACTCTCAGTGGCTCTTTCTTTCCCATACGCTATCCTTCTCTGCGTTCGAAACTTTCATCGCTCGTTACACAAGTAAATATCATCGGTATTATATCATATTTGGTTTCATTTTAATCAGAAAAATGCCACGAATATGTTGGTAAAAGTTTCATAAAAAAATAACGAAAAATCAAGAAGTTTTGTAATTGAATTAGTAGTGGTCTTCTGGTTTCACACCGAGATAGCCGACAATGTGTGGCACACTTCTCAGCGACGACGGCTCTCGAGCTTCGCTATCCGCTTCTCCGTGCAACATTGTATCGGAGATAGACATTTTCGCAGTCTTCTTGTCACTAGCGCTTACTGGTCATAGGGTTCTTATGACTCGTAGACGGATATGACTCTTAGGTTTCCAGCGTGTTCTGTGTACGCCCGGCGAGAACCTCCGATTTCGTATTCGTGTCAGTAAAAAGAACGGCGGGACTGACTCGTAACAAGAATTCACTGAAGTTTAGTTCAGAGCTGTTTAACGTCTGTCCGTACGGGCAGCGATTTTCTTACCCTCGGTATACACAAAACGGCGGGCACGAAGCCACGCCCCTGCGGGTAAAGCTGCATGTATCTGCCACACGCATTGTCACAGCCACGTGACCAGCTACGGCTGTGCTACGACCTACCCCCACTCTGCTAAGTCATTTGCCCGTATCTTTGCCCGTAGCACGATTGCCAGATCAAGACTTGTTCCCCCACTCTAATTTCCCCTCCTACCACACCACTCCTCCACGCTGTGTCACAATGTCACGTGTCTCACCCAGTACTGGCAGACAGAGAGAGGGTAACTTTTTCCCCTCAATTCGTGCTCCCTCCCCCCATATGGCGACTGTGGTTCGTAGCTTGCCCGCTAATAGACATGCTGAGCAGCAGCTCTGGATCAGTTAATCATCGCGAATTTATTGGCATGCTTCTTCCTGTTTGTATTATTCGATGAACACGTGTACGCGCTCTGTTAATTTAATCAATATTCACTTATAACGATACAGTAACCTTTTGATGTTTATGTCTAAACACTATATTACCATAAATTAACAAAGTTAAATCGGGGGAAGGGGAACTGACCCAGTGAAAGTACTTATCTGAAGTAGCGCAGAAAGTACTTGTGTTTAGTCCAGCAGAAAAGGCGTCAAACCCCTAAAAAGAAGGCTAGGGCAAGGTGTGAAGTAGCAGTACAAATGAAGGGAGCAGTGAGGAACGAAAGTGTAAAGCTATGTTAGAGTGTGTGGAATTACGGAAAAAGCAAGGTTAAGGTGAATATGCCAGAAAAGGAAAGCGCAGCAGAGAACGTAAGAAATACCCTTCAGCGACACCTGCGAGAAGCGAATGCAAACGGAGAAGGAGGCAGTGTCGCCAGACCAAGCGCATTGAGGTGAGTACAGATTATTCATGTGACATTATGACATATACATAACAGAAACGAAACGCGTCACTTAACCGGGCCGTGAGGGGGGGCGTGTAGTGTCGTAAAAGGGGAAGGGTAAAGTGGGAGACCAGTCTTAAGGGCCTGGTCTTCGTAGATTCGCGATAAGGTAGAGTAACCACTTTCCCGACAAAAATAGGCAAAAAATGGTTTTACGTCAAATGGTTTTCGGCCTCAACTTTTCGTCCTTATATGAGAATATTTTTTTATGGGAAAGGGCTCATTCGAAAGAGTAAGGTTCAATCTAGCGCACGCTGGTCATGAGCTGACGAGATTATACAGATATATGGTATTATAAACGTTAGAGGTAGGCCAAAAATTGACCATGTGCATGCCGTGGAATGCAAGCATTTTTATGCCATTGGATGAATTTTCTGGATGAAGTGGAGAATAGCAAGCGCTAGAAAATATCTCCAACTACAAATTGAGCTATATTTTGTCTTGATTCCCTGCGAAGTAAAGCCAAAAACTTGAAGCATGTTTCCGGCGTCAGAATTCATACTATCGATAATACAGAGCAAAAAATGTGACAAGTTTAGTCATAGACTCAAGATCCGTCGGATCAAGACGAAAACGGATCTTAAGTCAATGGCTCAAGGCTGTGAATTAAAATTATACAGCAGTTACCGACCTGCTGACTCTGAAAAAGTCACGTGACTATCCCTGGCCCTTAATCTGGTGATCCTGTATCAGGGTCGTATATTCCTCTACGTATAAACTATGAACCGCTCGACAGACTCGTAAGGAATAATGTAAAGAGTTTTTACATGGTGCCTTCTACTCGGAGAAACTCAAATATTGTCCAACTTCGACGTCTACTTCAAAAACAAGAAGTTTCTCGCAAGAAATTCCCTGATGGATATTGGAAAAGTTACGACGATTAGATACGCCATTGATTAAATGTCCTCGGCAAAAAAACGGAAAAATGATTACGTATGTGTAAACAGTGGATATTTTTTCAATTTTTATCTATCGGAATAAAACCATCCTAAAATACATTGCTATTGCAATTAATATAGCAATAAGTATACCGGGTGACTGAAAAAGGGTTCAGAACTTTTAAGACGTTAACTAATCGTCAAGTGAATAAAAGAAGTTCGAATACAATCGAATAAAAAAGTTAATATTATAACGTCACTTCGACTTCTTATTATATAGTATTATTTATTTTAAGACTTTTCCGCTTCTTCCAGACGAATTGTCTGAATCTATCAGCGAAACGTACTTAAAAGAATCGTTAATCGAATCTTTAATCGTTTTCACAAGAAATTAAAATCTCGAATAATAGCACGGTAGTCTTAACCAGTATGTGTACAACGGCACTATCAAATCGAGCAAAGTCATGACTGAAAGGATTCAAAGAAAAATCTATAACTTTCTTACCTGAATTGGGCTGTCCATTGCTGTTGGGCCGCGCCGATGCTGCACCGTCTCTGGCTTCCACTTCCAACGCGTACGCCCCTTGCTTCTCACGATCGAACACCACTTTGGTATAGATGTCGCCGGATTCCTCGTTGATCTCGAAGTAGCTCAATCCCTCGTTCCTGTCGCTGTCCACGACGTAGTAGGTGACCTAAGACATAAATCAATTCATCTAATATGATTAATCTGATTTCATTGAACAGAATCGTCGACTTAGGTGGTACGCAGGTGTTGCTACGCACGGAGAACTTACATCTCAGCAATTTCGATTGGAATTGTTCTAATCTCTTTTCTAAGAAGGGAAAACGGCTTATACAGACCCTTTCATTCATAAGGAGGCATTGATTACGCCCCAGCTGGATGCAACTCTCACAAAGGTTAAACTTTAACTCAGGGGACCACAAATTTGAGACTTTTTTTACACAATCTTGTAGATTTGGAGGAGAAAATGCCAAAAGTCCAAGTTTTACCGTTAGGAATTCACTGATTCAAAAGTTATGCGTGTTTCAAATTGGCCGATTTCAAGCGTTTTTGTCAGGTAATGGCGCCGCCATGTTGGCATGTACTCACCCCGTCGCGCGTCGTCTAATGAGCGGAGCCACTAGGTGGCACTACAAGCATGCGGCAATATCTAAGCACCCACCAATATGGCGGCGCCCTTACCTGTCAAAACTGCTTGAAATCCAGTGAATTCCTAACGTTAAACTTGGATTTTTGGTATTTTCTCGTCGTAATCAACGGGGTTATATAAACAAACGTCCAAAATTTGTGGTCTCTTAAGTTAAAGTTTAGCCCTCACAAAGCATGATTCAGTAAGAGACCGATTTTGTAAGATATATTATATTATATTCACACTCAGTTCTCAAAAAGTAAGTACCAACAGGCAGTACAAACAGAAAAAATGTTTTTATAAAAACGTATGTTGTATACATAGATAAAAATTCTTATTGCACTTATATGTCTCTACAGCTTCTCTGTTTTTAAGTTAACATAATTAATATTTTACTTATGTAATTTGTATTTTGAGATTCATTTTCGTTAGCATCTTTTGTTTTGTACAAAACCGGAGGATTTAGGAGATAGCATATTGACTTTCTAACAAAAATGTACTTTTTAAGCGAAAATTATAATAAATAATAATAAGTCTTACAATTATACGTCCAAATGTTAGGGTTCTTGACTAAATATTTAATTAATTTTTACGTATTGATTTCAGTAATCAAAACCGGTTTTGAGTCTTACAAACTTATTGGAATGGTAATAACAGTGAATAAATATATTCAAATTCTCGCAAAGCAACGTTTCATATTCACCGACAATGTTTTATTTGCAATGAGATTGCAGAACATTTAAAATTATAATAAAAGCGCAGCTCACGCGAATAAATTTGATTATGGCATTTTGCAGTATAATGGTATTACACGTCGCAAGAAAGTTACACGATATTTCCATCACACCCGTGTTATTGACAAATACAATTTCAGCCCCCTGAAATTGACAAAGTTTTGGTGATATAATATCACCGAACTACCCAGTCGCAACTATGATACTCATTAGGCAAAACTGTATAATTACCACTCGTATTCATCGATTCCAATTAAGAATTTGACCAGAAACTACAAGTGACGACGTGTTTCCAGTTGCATATAGAATTTCTAACACAATTATTCGTTGAAGCGTATCGATTGCAAGAAATACCTGCTGCACTTTATGTATTCGCACTCATTTACTGTTACAGTCAACTCTGTTTTTGTGCGGTAGATAGGGACCGCGTAAAGGAAACCGCACTAAAAAATATTCAGAAACTTCATAAATAGCTATAACAAATAATTTTTTACAACATATTAATGAAAATTTTTTATGCGGTGGAGAGGGGCCACATGAAAAAGTCTCACTTAGAAAATATGTCAAAGATTTATGAAATAGTGTGAAAGTGCTTTCCAAACAAAATAAATAATTAAATTACACATGGAAACATTTAAAAAAATTAAAAACATTTAAAAAATTTAATTTCTCATTTTAAACGTGGAGAAATTTTCAAAATGCACATAATTGAATACTACTCGTCGTAGTCGAAAACGTTCATCTTCTTGTGATGAGAACATCACAAGGGTGTTATAATACCAACACCGTTGGCATTCCTATACCGCATAAAAACAAATCGCACAAAAAAAAAATTGCATAGAAAAGGACTGCACAAAAACAGGTTTGACTGTACCGCATCGTTCCTTGCCAATCAGTTCCGTGATTCGATTCTTAGTTCTGGGATTGTATTTATTTTTTGGAAATAAAAGGAGCGTTGGGGCCGCTGTACCGACGCCGCGATGCATTGTTTGGTTTTTCCTTTCTATGCACTGTAATTTTTTTCCTCTACCAACGGGACTTCGACATTGTTGCGGATAGAATTAAGATCGTGCAGTGTCCGTCACGCAGATATAGTGGTAATTAGATATCAACAAATTCCGACAATATTTCATTGTATGGAAATACACGTGTATTGTAAAGGATATGGAAGGAGGATGGAGCAGACCGGTATTAGCTGAAAATTGTACATTGTGGAAAACTATCGAACGATGGTCACCCGAATCTCGTGGGCGCGTTGTGATAAAGCGATTGCGTTCTGTTGCATATCAAGCCAGTGCGTGTAAAGGTAGACGCGACGCGTCTACCTTAGGCCGCAATAAACCTCAAAAATAGGGGAGACGTCCCCACGGAATGAAGGTTTACCAGCGTGCACGGAGAGACCGAAAGGTTAATCCGGGGCCGCCAGGCTAAGGAAAGGTCGCGAGATTCGGGAAGTGCCAACATAATGAGCGTGATATTGTTAAATTGATTGTCTGGTGTACGTTCTTGTGCTTACAATGGGCGGTCGAGGACAACCGCGGGTTTGGTACCTGGGACAAAGCACCATGAAATTTCAATAGGGAATCATAAACAAATTGCTCCATCCCCTCCCATAGCCCTCAGAAAATCAACTGCCGATCGGAGAGAGTTTAGTTGCCATCGAGACGCAGGAGAGTCAAGCGACAGACATATTAAATTAAAATTTACAAACGACAATATATAATTTTTTCTCTCAAATAATACAGATCATCCACGAATCACTGATATGTCTAATAATTGTAAAGCAGATGTTATTGTCTGATATTTCTCAAAGTCGTTATTATGCATTACAAGTTGATGAGTCCACTGATATTGCGAATTTTGCAAATCTTATTGCGTTTGTTAGATACGAAAAAGATCAAGAAATCCATGACGACTGTTTATTTTGCCAGCATTCATCAGGTCATACAACGTGAGAAAATATCTCTAATGTTATGAATAAATGTACGCAAGAGAACAAAACTAATTGGAATAGATGTGTTGAAATAAACACAGATGGAGCAAAGTATGGTCAGAATGAATAAAGGACTCGTTGCAAGAATTCAAAATGTTGCCTCAAAGGTCATATCCACACATCGTTGCATATACATTGAATTCTCGATATATGTCAACAAGACGGGTCTTGTCAGCGTCGTGTATCGTCCAGGAGACATACCCGAGCTGTGTTATGTTTACACTCCTCGGAATCCGAGGCCTCTTATGGAGTATACATACCCCGCGGTAGTGGGGATAATTCCGCGACGTTTATCATCCAGGCCTTGGCGACATACATATATAAAGAAATCACTGTACAGAGAGGCTTTGGCAACACGAGACGCCCCACAGTGCGGACAAGTCGGCACATGTCACTACATTTTTATTTGACGATGCACGAAAATTTCCTTTGGCAGAACTTTTTATAAGCAGGAAATGCATATTATTATTCATTTAAAAATCATTTAACAATTTTTTTTATGGATAAAAATTGTTTTTCTTTTTTTCAATTTATTAATTTTATTGTTAAATTTAATTTTTGTGACTAATTACCATTACATATGCATTAGTAACCAAATTTAGATTTTTGTAAAAAAATTTGGCCATGGAGGCACTCTCTAAAGTGCCAAAAATCGAAAAATATTATATTAACTGTAAATGAGTGTGCAATAGTAATTCTGTGTAATGGAAAGTGCTTACCAAGGAATATGCTTTCTTTATACATTTAATAAAGTAGATTTATTTTTTGTACAAATTTTCAACGGTGGTTTTATTTGTTAATTGCATATAAAACTTCAAATTAACATAAAACAAAAACGGCAAAATATGTCCTGAGATTTATACATATTCGGATACATTACTTATTATAGTTTAAGAATTTCATAGTTTTGTCTGCCACTTTTTGCGACTCTCAATTTTATAAACTTTTTAAGAAGTGTCCATACCTTTCCTTTAGGATCTATCGTGGAAAATTTGTTATTTTCTTTTTAAATGTATTAGTTATATTGTTAAATTTCATTTTCTGTGAATAATTAACAATAAGTATACATTTGTAAACAAATGTGGTTGTAAAAAATTTTGCCATTTGTTCGCCACAGTTAGAGTGGGGAATTTACTGGAAAAGTTCAATATTCGTGTATATCACGATATGAAATACATTTCTTTTGCAAAACATGCGTGTTAGGATGGAAATTGTTAATAATAATCATATAATAATCATTTTTATGCATAATACAATTTTGCAATAATTATATGTCAATCATTTTTATGTATTTTTAATTTGTTTTTAATATATGTTTTATAACTATTGAAAAAGTTATAAGAATGTAAGGATAGATTGAGATGTGCAAGATCACGAGAGTCAATGATTTTGGGTCGCAATCAAAGTACTGAGAATGACTCGGATAGCGAATAGCGTTTTGTTAAGTTTATTCATTTTATTCACTAGTATTATAATTTGTTTAAGTTTATTATTGTTAATTTTACATATGGTTCATTTATTATTAATTTTGTTCTAAACTTGTTAGTTTTTAAAAATAAATTTGTTAATTTTTAATAATAAATTTTTTTTTCAAAAAATTTTTTTTTTGTTAAAATTATAAACTATATTGGTAAATATAATTGTCTGTATGCATTAATAACCGAACTACGAGAAGTGCCGAAAACAGGCGATTTGTCCGCACTGTACGCCCGCTGATGTACAGAAAGTTCTGGAAAATCCTTCGAATGCACAACTTTTTTCCGCGAATGTGTGAAGAAATGATAAGTAGTCATACTAAGCTTCTTTTTTATAGTGCGGTTCGTTGCCTATCCCGAGGGAAAATTCTAAACCGATTATTTGAACTCGGACATGGACTTCAAGTTTTTCTTAATGATAGATTTGAGCTGAGAAACTGTTTACGTGACTGGAAATGGCTCTGTAAATTGGCACACTTGGCAGATATATTCTCTGTTTTAAATTGTCTCAACTTATCGTTGTAAGGCAAAGAAATTTCATTGTTTCCAGTTCAAGACAAAGTGAACGCTACCATGGCAAAATTAAATTTGTGGCAATAGAAAGTTGGTAATGGAGAAGCGGACTCGTTTCCCTCTCTTCATGAGTTTATAATAAGTTCGGCTGGTAAAATTGATGCTGATATTTTGTACGTATAACACAGCATTTAGAGAATTTACAAGTGGTCCTGTAAAACTATTTTCCTGATTTAAACAAAAATATTAAATGGATAAGATATCCGTTTAACATTAATACAGCATCCATGCCAGAAGGTTTACCGCTTGCAGAAGAAAACAATTGTTGGAATTAGGTTCAGACGGATTATTGAAAAATAAACATAAGGAGCTTTAACATTATTCTGGTTGCAAATGCAAAATGTGTATCTAGTTTTAACAGAGAAAGTCCTGAAACACATTTTGCCTTTTCCAACTTCATTTCTATGTAAAGTTGCTTTTTCAGCATTTGTCGACATTAAGTCAAACAAAAAACAGGCTTTTGGATGTGGAACCGCATCTCAGATTAAAATTAACAACCAGGGAACCAAATTATGATGATCTGTCGTCTGAACATAACAATTTCATCCTTCTCATTGATTATAATGAACGTTATTTAAAATATAACTTTTATTTATATTTTGTTATGAATGAATTTTATTTTTCATTTATTATTATTTTGTTTGTGTACTAAAAAAGGAAAAAATAAAATATTTTGATTGTTATTGAAGTATATGCAATTTTTTTTTTACGAGGGGTACACAGATGTCGGAAGTTTGGAAAACACTGCCATTAGGTAAGTAAAGCTAATTCCGTATTATATAATCATATTTGTATATGTTTCAATCATTTGTATTTATTAAAATTTGAATTCTTTAATAATAAAAAGAATTAATGATACGGATGAGGAAAACTGATATTTGGATTTGGCTCGTGTTGTGTTTGAGCATTTTGATGTTGAAAGGGAGGGTTTGATCATTGTGACGTTCTATAAACATAACGGCAAACAATTTGTTGTACATCCATCACGTGTAACAATTTTCTTTCACCTGGCAGTTTCTTTACGTGTGGAATGAGGCTTTGAAAAAGTACTATATCTTTTTCATTTTGTTTCTCTGATATTAGCCGTAACTTTTATTTCTATTTCGATTGATTAAGATGCTATTTCCTGGTTTGGTTTTTTTTCAGAACCAAATCTAAGCCATTTTTTGTTATAGAATATATCACCAATATTTGAAAGATTTATCTTGTGTATAATATGTTATAATAAAATTATTATTACACGATTTCAAGTTGCAGTAATACGATTGACGTCCGACAGCCGAATGCCTACGAACCGCGATTGTCTCCGCTATCAGAAACAAACATTTTTGTTTCTATGTGCACCGCTATTATACGCCGCCTTGCTCACCGCTCTAGTCACCGCTGCATTATATACAGGGTGTTTCACTTAACTCGAGCATCTAAAATATCTCGCTTGTTTTTTTATAATTTATATGATATAATATTAGACAAAAAAATTTGTTCAAGGTTACATTTTTTGAGATTTCAAGGTTATCGAAGTTTTTTTAAATGGAATTCAACGACCTGTAATATTATGACCTTCACGTGACCTTGAGTCTGAAAAATTCAAAAAAGTAGGGTAGATGTAGGTAGTGAAATAACGATGACATGATCCCCCTGAGGTTTCAAGAAATGTTCTTGATCCTTGACTAATGCCTGTAAACACACTTACAATAAATTGTAAACACTGATACAAATTCTTCTCCTTTTGGTGACTCTAATCGGTACGTTTAAGAAATCCATCGGGATTTATTCGATTGTGAAAGATAACGTTACTTCTCTGAAACGATGGTCTACAGTGATGCAGAAAAGATAGAAATGATTTTAGTTTATGGTGAGGCTAAAAGCAACTCGTTACAAGCATGTCAACTGTGCGCAGAAAGATACCCTGAGAGAAATCATGCTTCTAGACAAAGTTTTGGCCGCATAGTTCAATTGTTTTGTAAAACGGGGAGTATTAAATCACTGAACAGAAAAAGATGAAAGCGTGCTACTGGAGAAGATGCCGAAACTTTTGTATTGGCTACAATCAGTATTGATCCTACTACAAGTTGTCGACAAATTGGACGTACTTTAGGCATTTACAAAGCAAGTGTGTGCCGAGTATTGTAACGCCATAAATTTCATCCATACCATGTATCCTTACATCAGGAGCTTCATGGCAACAACTTTGAGAATTGTGTTGCTTTTTGTACATGGACATTGCAGCAAATACAAAGAAATGAACTTTTTTTTTATGACGATCTCTTTACTGACGAAGCAACTTTTTCTAACCATGGACAACTGAATACACATAATATGCATTATTGGTGCCCTGAAAACCCGAAATGGCTTCGACAAGTTGTACACCAGCATCCATAGAGTGTAAATGTATGGTGTGGAATCGTTGGTGATAACAAACTCAAGGTCACGTGAAGGTCATAACATTACAGGTCATTAGATTCGTCTTGACCTCGGCTATCATATAACGATAATAAAAATATATCATTCCATTGAAAAAAACTTCGATGACCTTGGAATCTCAAAAAATATAACCTTGAACAAATCTTTTTGCCTATCATAATATTTGCCCCTCTGAGCCAACTAATGTTATCTTCTGCAATTTTTTTCTATCATAAAAACAAGCGAGATATTTTAGATGCTCGAGTTAGGTGAAACGCCATGTACAGTCGCATTCAATTACATTTGTTTGATTTTGCCGCGATCTTTAGCGCTTCACTGTATCCGTTTGCTAAGCCTTTCCGCTATCCTGTGCCTGGGGGCACGAACCTCTCGCTTTCCTCACCCCCTTCAGGAGAAGATTATCGGGTGGTAACCGGCTCTTTCTGCTGATAGGAATCCATATCGGAATAAATATCACCTCAGTTAAACATCAATGCAAGAACAGTTACTTGTGTCAAGATATCCTGTGTAAGAACCGTTACAGCGAAGTTCTACAACTCAGGATCGGTGAGGATCTGTTAAAAAAGTTTGGTGTATAATTGACCTTGACCGACTTTTTCAAGGTCAAAAATTTTTTTATTGCATCCTATAGTTTGTCATTGCAAAGAACAAAAGTCTTAAAGGAACCGTCCCAAAGGGAGGTCTCAAGTGAACTTTGAAGTTACATGAACTATTTTATTCCACATATCTACAGGGTGTCCCAAAATGGTATAAACTCGGAGGGGATGATTCTACATGAGAAAATAAATTGAAAATATACAATAAAATCTTTCATTTGACGCGTCGTTTTCGAGAAAATTTACTTTAGAAACCTGCCAAGTTCGCGTACATAACGTTCTTAAGAAATAAATTAAATTTGTTGTATTTTGTTGTCGACTGTACTTTCTCATATAGAATCACCCGCACCACGTTTATACCATCTTGGGACACCCTATAGACATATGAAATGAAATAGTTTACGAAACTTCAAAGTTGTTTTCTAAGAGTAGAGGACTATATAATCATAAAAAAGTTGACCTTGAAAAAATCGGTCAAGGTCAATTGTGCACCAGACATTTTTTATCAGTCTTCGCCGATCCTAAGGTGTAGAATCACGCTGTAACGATTTTTATACATAATTTCTTGACACCCTGTACAAGGTTCCAGCATGGCGTAGCAGTGATTAATAGCGCGCGCGCGCCGCGTAGCACTTATGCCTTTTCTGGCTGTTAAAGGGACAACAGAGCACGCTACAGTAGATACACACAGAACAATTGCCGAAATATTATGAAACTTTAATATACTTCCTGGCATACGTGCCAGAACACTATACCTACCTACTTCTCGCGCGAAGTAGGACAAATCAATATACGCGATAATTTTTGTTATATGGTAACAACAAAAATTCCAAAAAACTGCAAAAAGAAATTAATTTTGCAATATATTTTTTAGAAAAACTTTTTTACATGGTTGAATTTGTAATTTAAAACCAAGCAAAATGAAAAATTATTTTCTCCTACAACCTTGTTCTCAAGATAACAAAATATATTTTTTACCCCAGTTTTGAGGACTGTTTTCATCTGTGTAAGAATAATTACTAACAAAAGTTTATACGCTCAGAAGATGTGCATCTAGTAACAATAAAACTAAAATCATCCCAAGCTGTTTTGAACAGATAAATTTCATTTATGCATACCTGAAGAACCAACAATAAGTCTGTTGGTTTAAAAGCTAATTTTCTATGTATTGTAGGTAAGTCGTGTTAATCGTGTAATCACTTTGCTACACCCTTTGTCGTTAAAATATCGTTCATTCATTGCATATCAATTATTTCTATTTCCAAGTACATTGCTAAGCAAAAATGATATGAAAACTTTTAAACCAGGGACTATAACTGTTATAACCAAAAAGAAAAAAAGTCATGGAATTACCAGTATTTTATCAACTATACATAAAATCCTATTGGTTACAAATAAGGATTATAAGTAACCGAAAATTTTTTCTCTTATTGGTAAATGTTATCGGAGATGTTGAGAGAAATTCATTTCGATCACTTATAACAGTTATCAATGAGAGAAGTTCATTTCGATTGCTCATAACAGTTATTGATGCAGGAAATTTGTAATAGTCATTATTAAGTAGTACAACTTTCAAAGGGTAGAGAATAAATTATTTAATAAATTTTTCATTCATAAAATTAATTGCTACAATCAAAATTTAATGTGACAAACATGAATTATTCCAAATATTCTCCTGACAAATTACACCGCAAATCATCTAACGTTAAGTTTAGAGCAGAAAAGGTTCGTTCAACGCTAACCTGATTTGCGGGCATAGCGTGATTTATGCACGCTAGTTTTGATAAATACGGGAGTCTATATTTCTGATTTTCACAGTTGAAAAAATTTTGAAAAATTTTTTTCAGATTTTGTGTTGCTCTTATGGTCTGTTGATTTGTCTTGTTGTACAAAACCTTCTCAATGAATTTCACAGGCTCCCTCCATCCGAAAAAGAGAAGACAACTCAGTAATTAAATAAGCAACTCAGATGAATTTTCTCAAACAATAATTATTATGAACAAGTGAAGAGAAATTCGATCGTTGATAACTGTTACGAGCGATCGAAATAAATTTCTCTCATTGATAACTGTTATGAGTGATCGAAATGAACTTCTCTCATTGATAACTGTTATGAGCGATCGAAATTAACTTCTCTCATCGATAACTGCTTTGAGCAATGGAAACAGTTTTTCTTCATTGATAAGATTTATCGAGGATGATCCAATTTTTTGGAAACTAATAACTGTTACTTGTAATCAAAAAGTATAAAAATCGATATTTTTTAATCATTTTGTTCTTCGATTTTTTTTTTATATTTTGTATAGATTATCTGAAATTTCAATACCAATCAACTTTTTATTAATGATTTTTACCGTAGAAAATGTTAGAATAACTGTTATTTTTGGTTCCTGTTTTAAACTATTACAATTGATCAGCTTAATGTAATCTTTGATACGAATCACGATACTCGTGATCGCGCTTACCTTATTGTTGGGATGAGTGCCATCCTTGTCGATAGCGTTGACTTGTGTCACTTTAGTGCCGATCCGTTCGCCCTCGAGTACGGTTTCTTGCTCGCGCTCAGTGAACAAAGGTATTTCGTCGTTAACATCCTCCAGGATAATGGAGACAGTCGCTTCAGAAGCGAGTTGTTGGGCGCCATTGTTCTGTGAGAGGGAATATAGAGTGAATTCTATTTTGCATGTCTAATTATAAACATACATATCAATTTTTACGTATTCATCGGAGAAAATCGTATTTCAATGAAACATTTTCAAATGTAGAAATAGCAGATCGTATTTATGGCGTGCAATACATCCCAGAATACAGTAGTTCGGTTAATCCAACTAATTCCGACATTATATGCATCGAGAATAAATTAAATTTCAATGGACAAAGCATCAAACGGGAAGTACAGAACAAGAACAAAATAGAACATTTAAAACTGCTGCCTTTGTAATTACATAAAATTGAAGATTTCATAAAATCAGAAACGGATTCTCGAATATTTATTTATATTTTCTACGTGGTTTTACCTGTAATAGGCACGTTTCAGGAAATTTCGTGACAATCGTTCTGAATATGTAAAGAGGTCAAATAAAATATACAAAAAATAAATATGTTTGTCACGTTTGTATATGTTGTTTAATAAATGGTCAAATCAAAATATACAGCTGTATGGTATAGGCTACCTGTGTGGAGATGTTTCTAATATTCACGATTAATGAAAAATAATAAAATGTAAAGTTATTCTCTGGATTAACATGACTTCAGAAAGCAGTAATGTTTCTTCTTATTTTCTTATTCATAGTAGGACATATATCTAGAGTGGTTTCAACGGATTATGAGATTATCCTGTGAGCAAACGCTCATCAAGAAAAAGAAAAGTTATTTCTACAAAGGGGATATAAAATAATATGAAGTGGTCGGTATAAATGAAAATAGATTAAGAAACGTAACACCTTTCTCCTCTACGAAATGAAATTTTAGCCATCCACTATTTCTTCCAAAAACCACGCGCTCGACCGATATAATTTCTCATCATTTTGTGCATTCTTCTCAAAGCAACCAAATGAATATAAAGTAATTACGTTGCAAGAAAGTAGAAGAAATGTTATTCAAGAGAAAAGTCTTGCATCAAAAGTGCCCACATGAATTTTAGAATTAATTACTTTTACGAATATGAGACAATGAAATTAATTTATTGTCCAGCAAAATGTGCAAAAATCATAAACCCTGCTTTGGTTAAATATTTGGTTAAAATACATTGATCTATATAAAAGTTTCAACTAAAAATTCATTTATATTTCTTCATTGAAAACGTTTCAATTGAATGGAATTTATTTTAAAAAATTCGAACAAACAACTGAAAAAGGAGGATATATTTTTCTTAAGAAGCAATGTTAATACGGAAACCTTAAAGCGCACCATCGTCGAACAGTAGTGTTTACTGTCTCGAAAGTAAAAGGTACAGTCTAGAATATAAATAATACCAGGATTCGTAAGCGGATTTTCAAGTTGGTACCTTCCCAGTTTCTAAAAGGATTAAAGAAGGTTGGTTATTTAACCAGGAGCATCCACACAAAAATTTCCTGGGAAATGCACTCGCTGTGAAACTCCATAGTCGTATCTAATATTACGTTTTACTGGTACTTTGAAATGCAAGAAACCCTTTTCGCGATTTACTGCGTTTTTATGCAATTGATATTCAATTGTACTATCTGTTCTTGATTTTATGACACGTTTGTCAATATCCCTGAACGTTCTTGGCATCCGCGAATGGACTCATTGGGTTACTTCATAAATAATTCGGAAGCAGACAATCTAAATTCGATGCATATATTTTAATATAACATATTTCCTCTTAACCGTAAAATTGTATGCAGATATGAATTTTCGGCTCACGCATGCTCCTTAAAAATAGTTGCGTAAAATATTTTTCCGTAGTTTTTACTCATTTTTGTTCTACATCTGTACAATTATATTTTCTTCGCGAACTCATAGTTTAAACAAATGCATCAGATTGCAACACAGTTGAGGAGAAGTAACAAATTTTCGTATAGAATAAATAAATCAAAACTGCTAAAATAGAGAAATGTAAAATACGAGAAATTATTCTGTTTCCTGAGAAATATTTTCGTGTCTTGAGAAATGCAAATATTCAATTTTAATGGTTGTAACTTAGAAAGTACAAATTTTTCAAAAGTTACTTTCAGACGCCTTTTTCACGAATGTATTTAGTTTGTCAACTGTTATTTTCCTTTTGCTTAAAATTTTCGTGGATTTTTGTTGAAACATAAAAGTTTTGCATATAAAAGTTTAATAATAAGGGTTTTGATAGTCGCAGTAAAAAATCTGCCAAGTTAGATCTGACAGTTAGAGAAACGAGTCGTGCAGAATAACAGAATACTTTTGCGTAAATATTTTTAACAATGGTTGTAACTGATAACGTGACAACCCGCGTTTTGAGAATGTATAACACGTAGACTGCGGATTTATATGCAAAATGAAAATTTTTTTGCTTCAATTGCGAAAAGCGGGAGCCGAATAAAAACTGCTTCCTCTCTTCAATGATTTAAAAAAGTTGAAAATAATCGATGCTCTGAAATTTGCATAATGTTTCGCCTGTTTTAAAACGCACATACTCACTTCTGCTAGAAATGCATAAAATTCGCAGTCTACATTATGAATTAGGGACCCAATTACTGTATCTATAATAATTAAACTTATTTGCAAAGCATAATGAATATTTAAAAAGAGATATATAACATATAATATTAACTGATTTTAATGAAAAACATTCAATTTAAAATAAAAGTAAGTATAGTTGACATAGGCACAGTACAGTGATTTCTCTATATACAGTGACGAGCAAAAGTGTAAACACACTTCGCTAGTTTTACATAAAACGTGATAATACAACCTATTTTTCAATTGAATGATAAAGCTTAGGTAATAATAATTATATGGTGAATGTGCTAAACAAAACATAACAGTTTATGTTGGATAATATTAACAATATATATAATATTTTATAAAAATAAGAATTTGAAGCAATGTTTACAGCTTTGCACGTTTCATCAGAAACGGTTAAGATAATACACAAATGCTAGGGAAATGAGATTGTCAACAAACACTGATAGCCAACTGTAGTAAGACACGTTTAGACTGGTGTTTACACAGTTTTTCTCCTATTTGAAAGTTAGTTGACACGTCTAAGTCAAGATGAAACCACTTAGTGCAGAAAACTACGAAAAAATTTGCTCACACATACAAAGAGTGGACAACAGAAGATTGGAAAAGAGTTATATGGTCTGACGATACAAAAATTAATATATTTGAATCTGATGGAAGGTCTTGATACTGGACTTCATCCGAAAATAGCAATCAAGAAAGTAGCATAAAACAAACTATGAAGTTCGGGGGTGGCTCAATTATGTGTTGGGGTTGTTTTACTCATAAGGGTGCTGGTCCCTTAGTTCGGATAAAAGATATCATGTGTAAAGAGCATTATTTAAATATGTTGCAAAATAATTAACCTTCTGTTGTTAATTCTATTGAATTTGCTGAAGACGAAGTAGTATTTCAACAAGATGGGGCCCTAAGCATACCTCAAAGATAGTAAAAACCTGGCTAGAAAATCAAAAGTATTCTGTGATGAAGTGGCCAGCAGAAAGTCCAGATATGAACCCAATCGAAAATTTGTGGTCAATTGTGAAAATAAGGCTAGCAAAATATGACAATCCACCTTCAGGTGTTCATGGATTGTGGAAAAGGACAGAACAAGAATGGTCCAACATTGAGCCGGAAATGATTAAAAATTTAATAGATAGTATGCCACGCAGGCTAGAAGCAGTACAAGAAAGTAAAGAAAAATGGACAAAATATTAATTTAAAGCTTTATTTCGACGAGCACAATTAAAGTGCAAAACTGTAAAAATTGTTTTCAATCCCTATTTTCGATAAATATTCCGTATATTATTAATATTAACGAAAATAAACTGCTGTGTTTTGTTTATCCTATTCACTTTGTAATTATTAGTACCTAATCTTTATCATTCAATTGAAAAATAGGTTGTATTGTCACGTTTTATGTAAAACTAGCGAAGTGTGTTTACACTTTTGCTCGTCACTGTATGTCGCCAAGGCCACGAAGCTCGAGAGGCCTCGGACGTCGAGGAGTTTAAACATAACACTGACGCTGACAAGACCGGTGTTGTTGACATATATCGAGAATTCACTGTAATTCGGTTCCTTGCCCTGTTAGGAGCTTTTCGGCTGCGGTTTCAGGGACACAAAATGGACAAAACGCGTCCGTTCGAATGAACTGCAATCCTAGGTTAGACGCACATACCTCGACTCGCACGGTTAAGTTGTACTCCTTTATGCTCTCGTAATCCAGGGGATGGTTAACCTTGATGTCGGCCCACGTGACGGACTCCTCGTTACGTTGCTGAAGGTAAAACGTGTGAAACTTGTTGGTCTGTGCCGTGGAGCCGGGCATTAGCCGGTAAAACACCGTCGGATTATTTTCGATCCCCGAGCTGTCGACACACACCAGAGTCACGTGTTACAAAATCGCAGCCGGTCGCTGATCCAGCTCCATCTGCGAGTGGAGTCGACTTAACAAACGGAAACGGGAAACGGAAACAGAAACGAGAACGGAAATCTCCTAGGGTAGACATTATGTATATATATATATATGTATAATATATATATATCGGAAAATACATGACTAGGAACAAATTTACCGACTAGAAGAGATACTAGATAATAGAATCATAATAAGTACACCGTCTCGAAAACGAAACGTATCACCATGCGATTCATCGACTATGTATCATCCATTTGTATACTGCGTCCTTCCCTCTGTATCTTTTACTCGTATTGTTTTCCCTCTGCTGACGAAGCTGAGCTTCTAATCGAACATCTAATCATACAACACAAGAGATATCTACTCACACGGTCTAGAATTTCACGATCCTCGCCTAACCGTAACTATACTTCCCGTCGCCGCCTGCCTTTTCCGTTTCAAATGTACACACGTCAAGTACATCTAACTGATTCGTCCGAATCGAAGGATACTAATTCCCCTAACAACCTAAGCGTACTACAAGCCCGAAAAGTGTTTGGGTTAGTAGCATCCTTGCTGTATGGTAGAGCTGTGAATTTGATCACCCAGTCACCATGCTCCCTAGCTTTCTATACCAACAAATTTTACAACTGGTGTCTCTTATCACGCTGCGTTCGAGTGTCTGTGTGTGCCCCATTCTAGTGTTACACATTCGTTTCATCGTGTTATGCTCAGTTATGCTCCGATAATCTTTTAAAGTATTTTCGTCGAAAAATTTTGAGAGGTCACAGAGCATGGGAACTCGGATGAAACTCTTGCGCCATTTCGAAAAAATTGTGCCGCTCGAGAATGATAATGTGGTAGAATAATACTGGAAACCAACAAGTATAATTTTGCGATCACTTGTTCGTCATTGGCCCTTTCGCTACCAATTTCAATTTTTTTTTCATACCAAATAGAAGACAACTACTTATTAATCTCAAAAAGCCTTCTGCAGACTTATCATTTCCCAATGAAAAACATACAATTCTGATGGAGTTCTAAAACTGACAATGTTTGACTTGTTTGTCATTTATTTGACTCATGTCTGACCAATTTACAGTTATTCTGCAATGATTTGACACTGATTAGTACTCTGGAAAATGTTCATTGAAAGTTGGAAATGAATTTGTTATACATCAATTTAGCAAAGGGAAACGAGGGACGCCAAATTTTTGCAAAACATTATCAACAAATGTAAAATGTATTGACGTATGAACAAGAGTGTAAATACCATATCGCTAACGCCTAAATTGCATAATTAAAAGAAACCTATAAATTTAATAATTTCAACAAAATTTTCGATCAAAAATTATTTTCATTGCATTTCACTTTCATCAAAGATGGACAGCAACAAATCTTAGCATCCGGAGGAGAAGAAAATAAAACATGTAAAATAGATATATTAATAATGGATTTCAAACCACATTGTTCATACCACGATATTAATAAGCTGTCCCTGTCTTGCCTTAATGACTTGCTAATGACCGTTAGAAAGATTAAAAAATTAATGATGTCGTTTGAATGCCTGGGCATAAATGAACCATCGAAGAGTATCGACGTCCGCGTCTGGCAGCTTATAATGTTATAAATTCTTTTAAAGCATATAATTCTAACAAATGACATCGATCCGCATATCCTCAGCGCTGCAACCTCTCTGTGTAAAGTCGGCCATTTTTCGGTGTAATCTTGCAGCGACCAGAGAAATTGGTCGAGGAGATTCGTATACGGGGACCCCTCGGTCAGCTTAACAAAAGTAAATCCAGCTTTGCATTAATTTTTCGACGATTAATACTATTTTATGTCGACTCCCGACCGAGAATGTTTGCAGCCTCGGAATGAACCAACGGATATTAAACGTTTTCTCACGAAGGAAATCCCGTCGAGAAGGAAAGGGAATTTCTACTCTCATCTCTCATTCGTGAAACTTCTGACCTGTTCTTTAAAGATATACTTTAGCGTACTCCATGTATACTCTGTATGGTAGATTCTTAGAACGTGAATTTGAAGGTTTCGTAACTTTCTGATAGCGAAAAGATTTGAGAAAAGCAGTGAAAAGCAGTTTTCGCCAGTCCTAGAAATTTCTTTTCAAATCTATGCAAATTAGCAAGGCCATTAGCAAACGAACTTTCCAGCAGAATATCTCGAAAAAGATTTGTTATATTTATAAAGAAATTACAAACTTTCTCTCAGTATAAGCATGACTCGGTCTACTTCTCTTTAAATATCTCCGAAACTAGTGCGCGGATAAAAAAAGTATCCTACAAAAATTGCTGGTCTTTTTACGTACAATAAGATCCCATAATAAAAAATATAGGATTCCACTTGAAAAAACAAAGTTGACCTTTAAATGACTGCCAAAATACTGCCCCACCTTTTTCTCCCTTGAAATCTTTTTAATATCTTTCATACTTTTCGAGATATTCGGCTGGAAAGTTTTCAGATGAACACCCTGTATATTTGTTAGGAGAAATAAATAAAAGTCTCGATATACATGAAAGTCTCGATATTTATGTAAAATTTATCCCCACTAACTGAGGGGTATAATAGCCCAATGAAAAAATTTTATTGTTTTCAAGTATTCTTTTTTGTAAAACTTTTACCAATATATTTGTGTCAATTAAAGTTATACCAAACATGGTATAATTTGGATCATATTTTGTTGTTCAACTGTGGACTCAGTAGAATCTCGATTATTTCAACCGATGATACCTAAATTCTCCATTATCCGAATACAGTAAAGTCTTGATTCAAGCCGGACGGGGCTATACGATCTTTGTCAGTTCGAGCTGTTTCGGTCGCCGAGCAGTGTAAAATGTAAATATTCAGTCGGGTATATAGGTGTGAACTACTACTGATCCAATTACAAAACTTTTTTATTTCTTTTTTTATGGGACTTTCGCCAACTTATTCGTGGCATTTTTCTGATTAAAATTACACTAAACACGATGCAATTTGAACTGTATTTAGTGGTTTAATTGACAGCGTGTAGCGCGCTTTCTGCCGCGCTGTCCTTTTCTATATTTGACGTGGTCGCTGAGGTGACAAAAAACTAATAGCTCTACACGATCTATGTCGGAGCACGGAACCGAGGATCCGGCTTAGATCGAGACTTTACTTTACACATCTTTCACACAACACTATAGCTAGGTAACTGTTCTATCATTCGAATAATCTACTCATTAGCATGGATAACCGAGATTCTATTGTATCGTTAATGAAACAGGTAAATATGATCTACATTGTGTCATGTGCGGTGCACATTTCAGTAAGAAAATTGTCGCAAGTATTTTGGTAAAACTTTCATTAAAAAAAAAATGGTGAAAATCAGAAAAGTTTGGTTACTCGGTATTTTTTTTCCACGTTTAATGCTAGGCGGTAAGAGATCAGGGAATAGTGTCTATAACATACACGATATAAGTGACATGTCGGATTCCGAGGTTTTAACATATATCGAGACATTATTATATTTGCTAATTTGAAGTCTCGATGATTTATTATTACACGGTGGCACAAACATGAAATTATTACTGTAAAATATAGCAAAATGTTTATTGTTGTCGTTCTCGTTGTTAAGTTTAAATTTTAATCAAACACATATTTTGTAATGTTTTGAAGACCGTTCGGTATAAATATTCTTTATATGCGATTTATTTGGAGCGACTTCATTGTATTTGAAATTATCGTAAACGCATAAATTTAGTGAAAGATTGTTTTATGCATTTGTAATATCAAAATGCGTTATTTTCAACACTTGTTGAGAATAATAAAGTAGGCATTTAAAGATAAGTTTTACACAATACATGAAAATATGGTCTGCTTTTTCGAAAGAAGATACTCAAACTTGCAACATTAGATTGAGCTTACATGTAAAATAGGTTGAAAGGGGTTTAAAGAAAACTGGGATATTTACGGAAAAGTAAAACTCATTAGTTTAGCATTTTCCCACGAATCAATACACACAGTGAGTTCGAAAAACATCAGCTGTACTGCATAATACAATTCCGTTGTGAAACATGGATAATACGGATTTACCGCTTCGTACGAACCAATCGCTGCAGCCATTAAATTAATTAGCATTTACAAAGACCCAACAAAGAAATTTAATATTAGTTTAATGAATTATCAACGAGTTAAGAATTACGAAAAAAGCGAACAGATGGAAGGTCGTTCAAATAAATTCACCGTTGCATTAATTTTATATTTGAGCATTGCATGCTTAAACGTTTCGAATTCCAATCTAACAATGAAATACGTAGAGTTCCAAAAACTTCTCAAATTTTATAAATCCATATAATTGCACTTTATTTTGTGAACGGTACTTCCTGATTTTATTTAATCAAATAATTTAATCGCTCCATATTATCGCTACATTTATGAAATCGCTTTAGACAGTCAATGATTTTCGTATATTTTCACGTTTTCGTGAAGGTAAATCGAGGAACTAAAGTCAAGTAATTTCAATGTTTGCAAGAATCTTTTGAAGCAAAGTAATTGTTTGGAGAGACAACAAAGTTAGCGAATACGGAGATTGAACCGTTCAAAATTTTACGTTTGCATCCTTGATTCTTGTTTAATATTGAATTTTAGGAAAAATTTCTCTCGTAAACTTTTCAACTGTACGTTTGCAGTGACGAATCGATGTTACGCGTCACTACGTTTACACAGTGACTGGAGGACAAACAATCCCGTGTCAAAAATATTGACAAACACTGCGTTTCAATGATTCGAATTGTACAAATTGGAAGGAGATCAGAAATTCTGGATGCAGTGATTGCAAAGGTAGAAGTGTTATTGTTATAATTTCACTAAAGGCAACGCGTAATTATGGAAGGGTTGATGTTATTAATACCGTATCAGTTTCTTTCAAACCACAATACACAATAAAGCTAAAGTATTTCGTGTTCCTTTTTTTAAATATGCATACAGGGTGTTCATGATAATTTGTACCAGCGTTTTTTTCGTAAAAGGTAAACATTAGAAAAAACCGGAGAGGAGGTAGTTGTAGTATATTTTACTAGCAATGTGATAGCGTATCTATATATATCGAGATGTAGTCTTAGACAGAAAAAATTAAATTAACCAGTCTCGAAATTGCTCAAAAGTACGAACCCTAAAAGTGGACTGTTTTTATAAAAAATACTCATCTAAAAAATTGCCTATTTAAACAGACTGCACTGCGCTGGAATATTAAGAGGATTTTTAAGTTGGCTGTTAAAGTCATGAAAAATTTTAAAATAGTTTTTCTACAGTCTGCGACTTTTACTCATGCTATTTTAAAAGGCCACCGGTTTAAAACAATTCAAATAGAAGCAACGTTTCACAGAAACGTAAAAAAACACCTATTTTTAGATATAAAATGAAATACAAAGGAAATGCACATCTGCAAAATAATGTGGTACAATGAAGTTGCAATTTTCGCATAACTTTGAACTAATTAAATGTTGTATGATTTCTTAATATTCTATATAAAATAAATTCGAACGAAATTAGAAATCGACGTTTTTTCTTTGGTTTGTTGCCATTATCGTGTAGGTTTAAAAAGTTAAACGTAATCCTGATCAATGAGGAGAATTAAGTACCTGCACGTACAATCAGACACACGAGAGTCTACATAGGCCTGCTAAATTTCAAATTTTTTAAACAGTTCGAAGATAAAATTCTGTATACTTTGATATAGTGTATGTCTGCAAACTGTACGCTAGAATTATACGACTTTGTCCTTCCGGTTCACCTATACGTACTTTTAGCTAATGTATTAATGAATACATCCATAGAATATCGAAAGTTCGAAAAATTTACAATCGAAAACGTGTTTGAGGCACTCTTGCGACCAGTTACAGATACATTCACGTTTATTACGTATACATGGAGCCAACAAGTTTGAATTCTTCTATAGAAAATTGTAGTAGTACTGTTTACCTGTGTGTCCTTCTATCATTACGTTTTTCGAAAGGAAATTCAGAATCGGTAGGATATTTCTACTGCAGCGTACGTCGCAAGCTAAATCCCGACCATCCGTAAAAATGTCCGGTTGCAAATCGACGTTGAGCTGCTGTGAAAATATTTATCAATAGATTTGAAACGATAACACTCGCACTGTTTGTAGACCGAATTCTTTGAAGTATATTGCAAAAGAGATTGGTAAACTTGTGTACCAACGGGATAGTTGGAACTGAACTGAAAAGGAAATACAGAGTATAAGAAGGATGAAACGTTCAGTGTACATCGGATTTAGTGTCGGTTAGCAATTAGTGAGCGTGACCCTTTCACCTGATATTCCCCACGCATTTGTGCAACGTACGCGTGATTAGTATTTTTATCCATGATTGCATACTAAGAAAGCGAGAACATCCGATGCTTCCGATACAGAACGAGATGAGATTAATTACGACACAAACGAGCAACGTGAACCTGCTGCACCCGCAATCTGTGCTTTGAACTGTCCCTGAACCATGGTGCGTGGTGGTCGGTAGCCGTGTATGAGCGCGATCATCGTTAATTAACGCATCGTCTGACTTGACGAACCAAACAAGACAGAAAATCGCAGTCACTCTTTTCGTTTTTACCATAGTGCATCATAGAAAACACCGTTTTCGAAACACAATTGTGGTTGAAACCTTAACTTACTCCGTCGTTACCAGATCTTCGATTGAAAAATGGTTTTTTGGCGACAGCCGCATCGAAGTCAGTTCTAACAACGCGCCAAAACATTTAAAATTAACTAATGGAGCATTCACTTTACTTAACCTTCGACTTCGGTCTGCTAACGAACCTTCCCAAGACGTTCTAGCTAACTGTTGAATGTCTATGTTAGGTTAAACTTTACTTCGGGAAACCAGAAATATTTAACTGTTTTTTTAATGTAATCCTGTAGATTTTGGCGAGAAAACGCTTAAAATCGTTCAAATTTACACGCGAATAACTTTTGAACTACAGATCTCCTAGGATTAAAACATGGATTTTCGGCATTTTCTCGGAAAAATCTACAGGATTCCATTAAAAAAAAGTGAAAAATTTCTGGTTTCCCGAAGAAAAGTTTAGCCTCTGTTATACAGAGCTTGCCGCTGATTGGCGCAAAAAATGTCCGACCGGCAAAAAACCACTACAAGAATGATACTACTCTCCCGAATGTAAGACAAAATAGAAAAAATCGTGGTCCAACGGAAAAATGTTCGATTACAATCGGGAGAAAAATGAAAAATCAAACGATAAAAACGAAAATGTTTGCTTTCAGTAACAGTACGGTAATCTACCGCAGATAAGCAACTGACAAAACATGCCCAAAAATTAATACGGCATTCACGTAATGTACAATACGTATGTATGATGTATTTTATATGCATATACATATACATATATATATGTGTATATATAAACATATATATATATATATATATGTATATTATATATCCATGATCTATACCCAATGCAAATCTCGCAACGAATTGGAAACGAAAAAATTCGGAGAACGGAAAACGTGGCGGACAAAGCTTGACAACGCGACGCAAAGCATTGTCAGAGGTAAACTTGTGTATGTGAGCTGGAGCTTGTAACCGGAACCAGTTTGATAACTTCGAAAATGCCGACTTTGAAAGAAAATAATATTCAAGAATATTGCATAGCTCAAAACAAATTGTGCCTTGACACGAACACTGCAGATGTTTGCATTAATTCACAATTTCAATTACGATACATATCGAATCAGAGAGAATTCTATGATAATTGAATTTGTTTACTAAACGTTTTCGTAGATTTAAGTGACAGCAAAAAGAAATGGAAAAATCACTGTTAACTATGTTAAAATAGAAACATATGTAAGTATGTATGTACGTATGTAACTACCTACGTCATCAACGACAGATGAATTCATTTCATTTCAAATTAATCGTACAAAGGATCGTTATAAAAAGAGTTATTTACCACTAAAACAAAATAAAATATTTTAGTTAATCATAATATTTGGAATCTTTGAAAATTTAGTTTATTTACTATCATTGCGACTTCTAATCGAATTCGATCAAACTTTAACCAAACAGTGACAAATGACATTATTTGCAATATTAAATGGGCGGAATAATCAGTGAACATTAAATAACGTAGCTCTTAAATAATTTGGAAAAAGTTCCATATGTAATTTTCTTATTTCGTTCACAAGTTTTGGATCAATTCATGAAGATATAGTTTTTTTTCAAATCAAAGATAGATAAGTGAAGAGTATGCTAGAAAAAATCAGAATAAATGATAGATAAAAAGATAGAATGATGATGATTGATTATGATAGTATATTTATTAAATACCACGACTTCTTAATATTTATTGATTTAATAAATTTAAAAAAAATTAAGAAATCAAGAAAAGAATATCTCAATTTGTGCATATGTTATGTATCAATTGATAAATATTAGAAAAACTGCAAACAGCGTTTGACAATATTTAAAAACCATTTAAAAATCATGTTATCTAATACATTTTTGGGTTTCCCTTTAAAATCTTTAGCCAGGACAGGTCGAAAACAATAAGTACGTTCACAACCTGTTTTGAGCTACGTAGCATGGTAACAATAAGTAACAAAATCTACATAACACTAAGAAAGTATAGTTTAAAATACTTTTTGAGTTATTTACTTGTAGTTGTTAAGTTCTCGAACTAATTCCAAGTAGGCGAATCGAACAACTTCACCCACTACAAAATGTACACTTAGACGTATTCACGGGGAAAAATAAAACCATTTTCATGAGAAGCTTTGGTTCGCGTGTCATAGCGACGTCACTAACCTCTGCGGTCTTGCTAGCGTAACGATGCGCTACGACACCTTTCGCGTTAGAGAACCGTATGAGGGTGATCATGGACCACACCAAAACAAGAACGGAAACAATGAGAGATAAAGAATTTTGAAAAAAGCCAATCCGGTGCAAGAAACGTACAAAACAGAAGAGAAAACCATGGAGAAGAAACGGAAAATATGGGGTGTCGCGCTCAAAAATTGGACAAAGTCAGGGAGAACGTATGTATATCGGTTCGAGTACCGTGTTTAAGGGAAGCATCTATTTGTAAAACATGCCCAAAAAATTGTTTACGGCACACACACACTAACAGTATGAGTTCCGCGGCTAAATGCGACTTCCGCAGTCATCCACGTAATTGCTAAAATGAATGTGGGTTTTTGTAATGTCCGCATATTTTTTTTGCGTTTTGCGCGCACGACCGATTACGTAGCACCGCCATTCGATTCCCGATAGATTCGGACAAATTTTCGTTTAATTGCGTAACACAGCTTTTTGCAACATTGCGTATCTGCAAACAGCACGAACCACGATGTCAACCACCATGTTTCGTTGCATCCCTTGGAACCTTTTGTGATTTATTTATGTAATTTGTAAATGACACGAATCAGGTTTTAGACATTTGTTTGATGGACAAATAATCCTGTTTTGAACATTTATCGAGTAAACGCTGTATTTTCACATGCACCGGTGAGGTTATTTTTTCTCTAAAGTCATCTTTCGTTTTAGAGATTTCGTAGTCATCGGTATTTTTTTAATACAACAGATATATTTTTGCTATTTTCTGCATTAGACGGTTATGTAATTTAGAGGATAAGTGAATAAAATCGCCTACTTGTATACCAGGTAATCACAAGTAATAATTTAATACAGTTTCGATTATTGTTTATCAAGACATTTACATCAACATTTCGTAAATCACGTCAATATTGTAATCACTTTGAAGATGCGATTAATTATAAGAATACTAAAGACGAAACTATTAGTATTAGTATTAGGATATATTAAGTATAGCATAGTAGTTGAGTAGAGCATGGCTTATACATCTTTGGAACTTGTGACGTCACGTATTCCGTTATCTTTGTTTCAAAGAAAATTATTTGTGTCGTGTCTATAGGTTTATACGGCCTAGGGGTAGCCCTACCACAAGGGTAGTTATAGGGCGAACCTGGAACTAAAATTTACAAAAAAAATTCATGAAAATTCTATCTAATAGTAAACACATAATTGTGAATATTTTCTAAATTTTTTACTGAAAAATCAATTTTTAAGATTGCTGATTTTATATTGAAGTTATCAAATGGTCACTTTAATATTATTATGGTAATTGTGTCTTATTATGATTAATAATCAGTAGTTTTTTAGATTTTTTAGATTAGACAAACATGTTTTTAAAAAATAGGGTATTCAAAAATCCAAAAAATGCATATTTCCCATAGAAGTTGTAAAGATACGAGGTTTATTCGTAGTTAATAAAATAAAATATGGATTTTTCATTACTTTTCTGTGTACGTATATTGTGCAGTATTTAACATTTCCATATTAAAAGAAACAATATACACAATTAAAAATTCAATTCAAAACCATAAATTTTGGAACACACGTTAAATTAAAATATACATACGCAACTAAAATCCATTTCATATTCAACAGATTCAATGAATAAAGGTATTAATTTAAACATTTTTGCTCAAAATATTTCTAAAACAACAATCATATGGAAAGGAAAAAACTACAAAAGAGGTTTAGCAGTCGCACGCCTTAGGATTGTTTCTCTAAATATGGAAATGTTCAATATTGCATAATATATGTATAGAAAAGTAATGAAAAATCGATTTTTTATTTTATTAACTACGATGAACTCTATACAAAAGTCTGCCGAAAATTGAGAACAGTGTTTTCAACAATGTCTTAATTTTGGTATTTTTTCGGATTTTTGAAGATTTTCAATTTTTTTCAACATGTCTGCCTAATATATGTGAAAAAGTACACAATATTAGTCATAATAAGACGCAACTACTATAATAGTCTAGACATGGTCATCTGATAACTTTAATATAAAATCTGGAATTTTTTAAAAATCGAATTTACATTAGAAAATTCGAAAAATATTCACAGTTGTGTGTGCTATTAGATAGAATGTTCATACATTTTTCGTAATTTTTTGTTGAGCAGAACGGAAGATGTAAGGCATACTTCATTAAAACCGTGTTCATCCTAACTCCTCTTGTGCTAGGGGTACAGACTAGAAACTTGCTATACAGAGTTTTCTTTGGAAGCCCTATCGAATAGTGTGACTAAAAATTAATTTAGTTTGGAGGTACTTTTGATCATCCTTTTCGACTGTACCCTTTCCATTTTGCTACAGTTTGTTGTAATCCAAGTAGAAAATTTTTATTTTGCATACAGATTCGCTGTCTAATCATGACATAAATAACAATTACAATTCCGTAATGAAACCGTATGGTTGTACAAGTCGACAATTTTGTTTTCTTATGCTTTGAAGGAATATGCAAATAAATTACATCATTCCATTTAAAACAGCACCGATGACCACAAATTATTTTTAAGAAAGACCTTAAACAAAAAATAACTTTACCATTGCATGTGCCCCTTGAAATAATACAACGTTGATTTGAGAACTTTTTTCATAAAATCATTAATAACAGAGATGTTTCCATTCGGTGTTCCCATTGAAATAGTCCACCCTGTATATGTGTATGTTCATTATGACCATCTTCCAAGTTTGTAGAAGTTTTTATGTCGTATTCCTTGGTTTTCTGTCTTCACAGAAATACCTCGAGATGATTTACTATTGATCATCTGATTCACTGAATATTATCAGGAGCCATTTAAATGCTCTGCAAGCAATCTGCTTTTGATTTGCTATAAATTTGCCACCAAAACTTGTCTACAAATTCCGATCCATCCGTTTCCGCATTAGGCACCGTATTTAAGTGCAAAGTTTGTAGACAGAATTCCATGCCAAATCGAGGGCAAATCGAGGCCAAACCTTGCCTTCATGAAGGGGGCAGTTCGGTCGCACTAAGAACGACCCTAACCTTACTTTAAGAGTAAATATCGATCAAAATCGTTATTGTCATTATTCTAAGATTTGTAAATAAGTTTCATGTATTTTCAATAATTTAAATATTTAAACATTATATAACATTATATAATTTAGAAATTTAAATAAAATTCCGTTTTCCCTCCTACAACAAGGTTTACTTCAATTTTATCCGATAATTATTTTTAGGGCAAGATTAGGCCCGCTCTTAGTGCGACCGACCTGCCCTCTTCATGAGGGCAAGGTTTGGCCTCGATTTGCCCTCGATTTGGCATGGAATTCCGTCTACAAACTTTTCACTTAAACACCGTGTCATCAGTGTCCGTATTATCCTCGGAATTTGGCAGCAGGTTTTGGTCAGCAAATTCATAGCAATTAAGGACCATATTCTGCTCCAAGCATCGTCTTCGCATCAAAATGACTGCCTTTTACTCGTAAAGTACGATTACAAACATTGATTAAAATTTGCTCAAAGCAGGTTTGGCTGACATGGGTGTCTATCTTACCAACTTCCGTGTTATCAACCGAAAAGCTCTATAAACTTTTTCTTCTAATTTCAATGTCTTACATTCACTACTAAAGTTATGTACACATACTCTAATAACCCTGTATCAGATCTTCTGTACTATTAAATATTCTATATTCTCAAAATATTTGTAATGTGAATTATTGAAAATTTATCATCCACATCACTGTCGGTTATAAAGTTATATTTCGTAAAATAAGTAAGCAGTTTTGGAACTAACTGTAACTGAAAAATAATTTAAATTTATTAACTAATTTAAATATTAATCGGAAGTGCGGAAGATTTGAAATATGTTTGACAAATCGTTCGTGTAATAATTTGCTGAATTTCCATTGTTACAACGACAACATGTAACCGGAATCTCAAACAATAGAGTCAATAATTTAAACAAAAAATTGTTTCTATGCTTGTGAAAATTGTTTTGAATTAATTATTTTACATGAGTTACAGTATTAAGTTGAGACAAAATGTAGAATACATCAGTGGGTTAAACGTTAACTTAGGGGACCACAAATTTTGGACTTTTTTTTTTACATAATCCTGCAAATTTTGACGAGAAAATGACAACATCCCCAGTTTTAACGTTAGGAATTCACTGTTTCAAAAGTTATGCATGTTTAAAGTTGGCCGATTTCAAGCGTTTTTGTTAGGCAAGGGTGCCGTCATGTTGGTATGTCCTCACCGTCGCGCATCGTCTAACGAGCGGAGCCGCTGGGTGGCACTACAAGCACGCGCCAATGTCGATAACGTAGATTTGCAAGCGTAGTCTTCTCGCGGCTCCACTCATTGGACGGATGTCTGAGCACACACCAATATGGCGGCGCCCTTACCTGTCAAAACCGCTTGAAATAGCTTAATTTTAAACAGGCATAATTTCTGAACCAGTGAATTCTTAACGTTAGAACTTGGATTTTTGGCATTTTCTCTTCAAAATCGACGGGATTCACGTCAATCGTTTCACGTCATCGTTTACACAAATCGTAGGGATTTGTGTCAAGCTACATTTCTGGTACCGTGCTCTACGGAACCAGTAACTAAACCACTTCCGTACACCGATTAATTCTATACAATTTCACAAAGCTGATCTCGACTGCGAGTTGCGTCGACACGGCACGGCTGCTAAGTGTCGTCGAGTCTGTGAACAATGACTGGGGGATGCAACGAAACGGACGAGTCACATTGAAAGAAAATGCAATTTTCGAAGGCTAAGAGAAAGAAACGACTACCTTATGCATTATACCCAATACACAGCTCTTTTCGTATTCGTTGGCGTCATGTCTTAACATGTGCTTAACAGCTTCAATGATCTTTACCGCTGGCAACCTTGGGGTTTGTGGGTTCAAGTGGCAAGGATCATTGAAGCATGTTGTATATGTTCGCTGCACGATCGTTTTCTGGTTTCTTTTTTGGGCATTCAAATGAACGGAGAACGCATCGGTTCGGCGCGCAATTCACGCAACCTGTGTGAAAATGAACGAGCTCTCACGATTGATTCGCTCGTCGTACTCCCCCATATTTTCTTCTTTCATTCTTCGTCCCTTCAAATTAATACTCGTGCTCACCACCCGACGTGTATGCGTGTCCATCTGTGCGAGTGTTCATTGTGTTGTCACGTGTAGCAATGGGCGTTATCCAGCTAGCAAAATCTCATAATACATATTCGATAGAACATGTTAGCAACTGTAAACAAGTATACGTGTTTACGAATCCGATTTGGACAATATAATCTTTCTAAATCGATGAAGTTTAAACGGACTGGCTATGCAACGTTAGAATGTTAGAAAAGTGATAAAGGATTACATTGATTCTGATGCATTCATATCAATCTATACTAAACCATGGTCATTTTAAAATTGTATCAGGCCGAACGATTTTCATAATTTAATAGAACAAGTTGTATTTCGAGACTTGTTTAACACGTTTGTGTTTTGCATACCTGCAACACCTCTGTTCGTTAAATTGAATACAATTACTTAAACGTGAGAATCACTTCAAGTGTTGTTCGAATTGAAAACTATCGAACGCACTAAGAAACTCGAAACAAAAGACTGACCGTGTACTGGCACAGTGAAGAAGTCGAAAATGTGGGCAGCTCTTGAGGGGCGCGAGTAACACAATGCCATGCAACGGCACCAAAGTGCCAAAGTAACGTTAATATATCTATATCGTATGATACTCTATAAATTACTTTGAGCACGAATGAGAAAATACGACGGATCGCGTTGTTCGATGTGAAGCGTTATTATAGCTTGCCACTACAATTGACATTTCAAAAACATTCAAGACTCAGGAAAAACGGTTTGGACCGTTCGATACAAAACTGTCTACCTTCGAATAATACGCAAAGCGATTCGCAACGCCGTCACGCATCGTCCCAAGTTCAAAGCATCCTGAGCCCATTACTACCGACATGATCAACATTACGTACGCGAGCGTTTAAGTGTTGCATAGTGTGTAACTCTGTATGTAGATGCGCGCACGCGACTGTTTGTGTGCGCGCGTGTGCGTGTATGTGTATGTGTGTGTTTTGAAACCGTACACAATATCAATTAACGTGCACAAGAACAATACTGCCACGAGATTGCGTGCAGGGCGGGTTCGTGCAGAGCCGCACGGAGCATTAACAGTGTGACAGACCTGGCTTTAATAGACACAACTTTAGCCCCAATGGACACGTTCTCTTTACAGTAGGTTGGGCCATAGACTATGTGGTCCCATACGGGCGGATTATTTGCACGATCCACAACGTCAATCTGAACCTCCACCGTTCGCGACAAGGGCGGGTAACCCTTGTCTTGAGCCGTCGCTTCCAGCTTGTACATCTCACGCTACACCAGACCGCGTGTATAACAAACGGGAACAAAAAACAATGGCGTTAGTGTCAGTCGTAACGACTCGTGGCAGTTGGTGTTTGTCTCAGAGGAGCACTGCTCTCGATTAAATATGTTGCTCGCTCTGTTTATCTCTCCCTCTCTCTCTCTCTCTCTCTCTCTCGCTCTCGCTCGCTCTCTCTCTCTCTCTCCCTCTCTCTTTCTCTATCTATCTGTCTCTCTTCTCCGAGCAGTATCTGTGCGTGTTCCCGTTTTATAATCTGCCAGCCATTGCTTTGCACCCTGGTGTAGCCAGTAGTTAATCGTTGTGTCACGTTAGTATGTCATTGGTCTGCCTGGAGGATATTCACCGGAGCCTCTCTCTGCCTTAGCCGCTGCTCGGTCTGTTAGCCTTCTAGTTGCATGATTCACGCTCTAAGCAAAGCACGACTAGCGGCAGCTGAAAGCTGACCGTGCTGAACACGGGGACACCCAATCCCCTGAGACAAGGGATCTCGCCGATCGCTGATACGCTTTCGCGGCCGCTTCTGCACCTGCTTATTATTGCTCGTGAAAGGAAAAATAAAACCCCCACAGATTGAAGGGGACCTGGATCTCTCGCTACATCCTCGCCTACCCTATACGGATCATCGCGCTAAGGACAATCCGGCGTCTGGCTTTCCGAACTCGTACACATCTAAAGATGTTTTCCGCTAAAATCGTCGAAGCCGATTCGTTCGCCGGTACTTTCGAGAATCCTTTCGCGTCGAACGTTTTCCACTGCCGAGTTCGCGTTGTTTCAATTTTTCGTTAGGCCCCCGGATACATACATTTCGGGTAGTCGGATATGCTCGATTCTCAAACGTTCGCTAGAAAATCGACTCCGACGAGTGGTAACAATTATAACATAAGTAAGGGATAGACAGTAGTGGTAATAGTATAGTAATGGTAGTAGTAGTTGTAGTAACAGTAGTAGTAGTAGGTAGTAGTAGGTAGGAGTGTCCGACCAATCAGCGATCTACCGCGCCGCGCTTAACCATGCATGCCTTAGCTCCCGTGGAATACATCATGTATGCGTAGAAAGAAACAGAGTGGCATCGATATACACATGTAATGAAACGAACAAAAGTAGAAGAATGTACGTAACAAATAACATAAGCGACAGGGTCCGTTAATGATCCAATGATACAGAACGTATGAACTTTGACGCCTACGGAACAAGTAGACTGGGTTAAAAAACAAATGGTGACGGAATAGAAGAAAAGTAACGAAGAGCAACGAAAATTAGACGGATACGTGACGGACGTCGAAAGAGATAGAGAGAAAAGACAGAAAAGACAGAAAGGGAGTAGCACTGCATGGCACGGCACGGCATGTCACGTGTCTTGTCTCGGTCATGTCGTGGCATACAAACCTGGCTTTCACCGACGTCACTACAGTACCCACTGTGACATTTTCTTTGATGTGAATGGGGCCGTATACATTCTGATCCCACACAGGTGGTTTATTGTTTCTGTCTACGACGTCTAACTCAACGTCCACGTCTGCGGACAAGACTTGCATCCCTCTGTCGGAGGCCCGTACTCGCAGGCGATAGCTGTCACGCTAGTGGCAAAACATTGGGCCGTCAACTCACAGGACACTTTTTCGGGACTGTTGTCGGCGGATGAATTTTTTTTTTAATTTTTGTTCATTTGTTTTCTTTTATTCTTTTCTTTTCGTTTATTTTTTTTTGTTTTTGGTTTTTCTTTGTTACCGACGTTTTATCGGGGAGATAAGTCACTCAGTGACGAGCGCGGTTACCAACGGCCGTCGGTGATGACCCAAAGAGGGCCCTTTGTTTCTCTTTGACCGCGAAACGAAACGAAAGACATAGAAGAGAGTGAAGGACCGTACAGTCTCGTGTGTATCCGCTTTACCGTTCCAGACCTCTTTTACTCGGGGTTGTTCTACGGTTAACAACGGTTAACAACGGTTAACAACGGTCTCCGGACGCGTCTGCCAATCTCTGACCGACCTGCAACTCTCTGCCATCGTCGGGATCGGTTCTACCCAGACACTGGATAGTCGATCGATTTGACGATTTGACTTTCAACGATGCACGATGATATGTGGTCCTATAAGCTATACTTACCGGATTACAGTTTTCGTATCTACGCGTTTGGAAAATGACAATATGTATACATACCCGACAGAGTCAACGTTCGAAATAAAGGAAATGTTCGAAACGATTGCATTTTGCACGCTTTTGCAAGCGAGTAACAGAAAAACTAGAGTTGGTTAATCTTGTGTGCCGATAACGTTTCACTTTTTCGATCAGTATTGTACTTGGAGTTGACGCTAATATACGCAGTGAATGATATACACACGCACACACAGTGCGATGACAAATCGTAGACGTACTGAAATGACTGAACCTTGAATGTAGATTTTGAAAAGATTTTTTTTCATTCACCAAAGTTGGAAATCGTTATCGGCAGTGCCCGATGTCAAAGAGGTCCTTCACCTGCGGATACGCCTTAGACCAGGACAAGAGAACGAACAAAAGGCGCGGTGACGCGAGTGTACATTATCAAAGAAAGAAACGAATTTGTTTAAGGAAAAAAAAAAGACACATAAAAAACGAAACAAACCCGTTAGAGAACGCGTATGGTAATCAAGATAGAACGTAAATATAAAAAGAAAGTAATCGATCGAAGAGAGAGAGAGAGAGAGATAGAGAGAGAGAGTGAGAGAAATAGAGAGATAGATAGAGAAAGAGAAGACAGATAGAGAGAGAGAGAGAGAGAGAGAGAGAGAGAGAGAGAGAGAGAGAGAGAGAGAGAGAGAGAAGAGAGAGCAATACATAAAAGAAAAAACAAGAGTGACGTCTCCGAGTGACAGTAATCATTTAGAACAACAACAGAGGCGAGAACAAACGAATCGAAACGATAAACACAATGGATTACACATACTTAATTTAATCGAACGGAAAAATTGCGCTATAGTAGTACTGCAACGAATATCATACGCGTATGATCTGTTTACTTTTTTTTTCTGTTCTTATTTTTTTTTTGTCTCTGTTGCGCCCATATAACATTTTTATGCTTATCAATGTTATACTGTGTTCTCGATGCAAAGTGTGTTGGAAACACAAGAACGTAGTTCCTACTTACTGGAAAACAGCCCTTTTTTTTTTGTCATCATCAAATCCGAAGAAAGTAAATGGTGCAATGAACACAAACATAAACAATAAGAAATTCAAATTAGTTCCTTTACGAAATCAACCAATGCAGGCATTTTGCATGCAAGCGAGAATGCGTTTAAAGTAGGCATCGGGAGGAATTTGGGTTTGACGTGAGAAAGAAAGAAACAGACAGATACAGAGATAGAAATAGAGATAGCGAGAAAGACAGAAAGAGAATAATAGAGAGCTCTGTGGCTGGGAATAGAGAGAGACAGAGAGAGAGAGAGAGAGACAGAGAGAGACAGAGAGAGATAGAGAGAGAGAGAGAGTGGAGCTGATTGCCGGTTCGGGATAGGTATCCGGAGTTACAGAGAGAAGGAAAAAAAATTATGACGACCCTTCGTCTGATTCTTTCATTTTAACGACACTCAAAAACCGATGGACGTTTTTACGGTGGGTTAGCTTTTTAGGTGGTTCTTTTTTTAAACGTTGTTTCGTCGTTTGTATTATGGATCCGCTTTATTTCGCTTTTTTCTGTCCCGTAACGACACTGGTATGCCGCCCCAATCACAGAAGAAAAAATGTCACACCACGGACAGATTTCTTACGGTTTATCGTTTATTATTGCGCTCTCGGCAAAAAATGTTTCTCGTTTGCACTTTTTTTTTGGCTCATTGTCAGTCACGTCGTGGTTTGCGGGATAATAGAGGAGGAAAGTTGGGACGTGTTTAAAGGGACAGAGAGAAGAAGAAGGACAAGAAAAGAGAAAAGGAAATTACAAAATACAAAAAGGAAAGATACAAAATTTACTCGGATCGTTCCAACGACGCGACCGGAAACAAAAATCGAAAAGGAAAAAAGCTCAAAATAGTTTTCACAATTCAGTGGGAACAAAATGCAAATGGTAAAAGTCATTTCTGTTTTTCTTTTTCTTTCGATTCTAAGATCTTTTGTGAACGTCCGCAAAAATCAAAGGAAAAAATTACAGGGAGAGTGAGATTAGTCACGATGCAAAGTAGAAGAAAAAATTGATGGCAAATATGAAAGAGAACGAACGAAATATACGTAATGGAGAAGAGAAATTCAAAGTAAAAATAGATAGAGAAAGAGAGAGAGAGAGAGAGACAAAAGAGTGGGGGTGGTGGGGTGTGACAGAAACAGAGAGATAGACAGAGAAAGAGAGAGAGAGAGAAAGAGAGAGAGAGAGTGAGTGAGAGAGAGAGAAATAGACAGAAAGAGAGAGAGAGAGAGAGAGAGAGAGAGAGCAGAGATGAAGGATAGGAATGAGAGCGAGATCCGTTCCTGTAAAGGAATCAAAAACACATTCATATAAAATATGCAAGCATTTTCAAAAATTGTTTATGTCTGATGCACCACAAAATGCGTAGAGGTTGAAGTACACCGTACGTGGGGCTCAAAAAATGTCGTTCCCACCTGCTCCTGGAAGTTCAAAAAACATCACTTCCCTTTTGAAAAACATTCACATTAGTATTCAGTTTAAGGAGAATAATTAAAAGGTGATTAGTTGGGTAAAGTCGACCGTTTCCCTTCCTTTTGCTCTGTTATTCGTTCGTTCCTTCCCGTTGTTTCTCCGCGGGCTCAGTGTGACACGTGTGTCCAAAAAGAGGGGAACAAAAAATTTTCGCAGACGTCCTCCTTCGGCTAGGTTATGGAAAATGAAAAAGTGCACACACTCGTTTCGCCACCGGTCGATTTGCCTGGGTGCCGCGCCGCGCCGCGACGCGAAACCGCGAACCGTTTTCATTTTTTGTTCGTCGTTCATTTCTTTCCTTTTCTTTTTTTCTTCTTTCGATTCGCGCAGAAAAATAAACAAAGCGCAACCGTTCGAACGAGCGCGCGTGCGCGCGCGAAATAGAGAGAGAGAGAGAGAGAAAGAGAGAGAAGAACGCGGCTTCCGGTATTTCCAATCGAAGAAAAAGAAAATTTAGATTTGAACGGTCGACGATTTCAAGAAGAGTCCAAAGACGAATCGAACCGAGAGGACGAAGGAACAACAGAAGAATAATGGACAAAATGATCTTAGACGGAGGTCGATAACGCAAAGAAACGAGACAAACAAAAGGGGGAAACGAGAAACAGTACGCGTTAGACGTTCGTCGGCGACCGACCGCGGCGATTTCATCAAAACCAAAAATATTGGAGACAAGAGGTGTGTTCGAAAAAAGCTCGATTTGGAACTTGTAAAACAGGTACTCGCGCCGCGAGTATGTACTCGATAGAAAAGAATGAGAAAGACAGAGAGAGAGTGTTCTGTTGCAAAAATAGCCCGAACGGTCGATCGATTCAGGTACATGAAGCGTTTGAAGGAAATCAGGCATAGCTAAGTATTTACCATAGTGAACACATTGTGCATATCAATGGGAATTAAAAAGTTCTATACATGTGCCGTAAAAAGGAAACTTATTGTCGTTGCATATTAGTGATAATTAGAGAAATAATTGCCGACCAAACGTATATCAGTATATATAATTTATCCGATCAGCAACAAAACGGAGTCGTGGTAAAGAACGTAAGTCAACGTAAACGTACAATATATCGGCAGAAGGTGTACACTTAAGTTTTGTATTTATATAGTATAGTATAGTATAGTATAGTATAGTATAGTATAGTATAGTATAGTATAGTATAAATATCAATATATATATTCTATCGTATAGACGCACACATACATATACAAATGGAATCGTCCACTTTATATGTGTGAGTGCGTACGGGCGTAACAATGGCGATGAATGGAACGTGTGTTTTCGGCTGTCAATTGATTTTTTTATATTCAACGAGATTTTCGACATTCGAAATAATCGGGCTACTTTTTAGTATACTCGAGTGGAGCGTCGAGGCTCAACAAGTCGTACAAAGATGCGGACAATATCGATAAAAATGCACGGTCGAAATTCGATTAAATAACAGAAACAAAGTCTGCGAAGTGTGTTCGAGAACACACGGCGATCCATCAGAGAATAATTACTTTCGTTACTGTTAAATAAAGACATGTAGTAGATGACCGACAATAGAAATACTCACGTCTAGAGGCTTCTTTAACACGATCCAACCAGAGTCTGGTTGAATCTCAAAGTACTCCAAGCCTTGATCATTGTTAGGCGAGCTCAACGAATATGTTATGGCCCCGTTATTGTCGGCATCTTCGTCCGATGCCGACACTCTTAGAATATTTGTACCAATGCTAGCATCTTGCTTCACGTTCTCAATGTATCGCTGCAAGTAGATGAAAGTTTCAGTTATACGAACATCGAGAACAATAAATTCGAAATTTCAACCCTTAATAAGTTTCGAATTTTCTTTGGAACCTAGCGTTAAAATCAATTTGACCTGTACACAGGGTATCGTGAAATTATATGTAAAAACCGTTACGGCGTAACGGTTCTACACCTGAGGATCGGCGAATATCTGTTCAAAGATTTGGTACAAAATTGACCTTGGCCGAATTTTTCAAGGTCAAAATTTTTTTTATTTCATTCTACAGTACTCATCGTGTAGAACAAAAGTCTTAGAGAAACTATAGGTCTCAAGTCATCCGTTCTCATAAAAAACAACTTTAAAGTTTGGTAAACTATTTGATTCGATATGTCTATAGAGTGTCACAAAATGGTGATATCAATCCTGATCAGTATCATAATTATAAATATACAGTTTGCTTAGCTTTTATCATAGATTTGGCATCACGACTTGAAAGATACTTTACTATCCTGAATATTTGATTATACAGTAAACTGCGATCACGTCGACGGCGAAAATGAGTTTCCGCGTGCTTCTTATTTTTACCTCATTTTTATTGCTCCAAATGGAATAGGTAACAAATCTCGAGATTTAAAAGTATTTTAAAAAACATTAATCAACAAAAAGTTTTTGGTTGTTGTTTCAGTCTGAACATAGCGCTGAACAGAAAACGAACGATTAAATATACGCGTAACAGACGAATATTCAAAATTGATTTTCTCGAAAACGAAACATCCGGACATGAAAATTTCATTCTACACATATTCTCGATTTTCTTTTGTACGTAATAACCAGAATTTTCGCGGTAGCACTACGCTATGCATCCTATATACAGGGTGTTCGACTAGAAGTGGGAGAAAATTTAAGAGCCAAGACTCCGTAGATTCGCGATAAGGTAGAGTGACCAGGTTACCGACAAAAATAGGCGAAAACTGGTTTTATGTGCCTCAACTTTTTGTCCTTATATGAGAATATTTTTCGCTGGTAAAGGGCTCATTCGAAACAGGAAGGTTCAATCTAGTGCGCGCTGGTCATGAGCTGACGAGATTATGCAGATATTTGATAATATAAGAGATTGAAGTTGGCCAAAAATTGACGATGTGCATGCCGTGGAATCCAAGCATTTTTATGCCATTGGATGAGTTTCCTGGAGGAAATCGAGAGTAGCGCGCGCTAGAAAATATCTCCGGCTACAAATTGAGCTATATTTTGTCTTGATTCTCTACGAAATAAAACCAAAAACTTGAAGCACGTTTCTGGCGTCAGAATTCAGAATATCGATAATACAGATAAAAAATGTGACAGGTTCAGTGACAAACTTACGACCCGTCAGATCAAGACCAAGACGGATCTTAAGTCTGTGTCTGAAGGCTGTGAACGGAAATTACACAGCAGTTACCGACCTTTTGACTCTGCAAAAGTCACGTGACTACCCTTGGCTTTTAAGGGGTTTTTCTCCGTGACAATATAAAACGAAAATGAAGAATAAAAAAATTTCAATTTCGGCTTCATTTTTCAGTTATTACAAACAGAGGTGTACGTTGTGTACAGTTACGTAAACAAATACATATGTGCATTTTTGTGAACACTTGCACTTGCAAGGATTTCATTCAATATTTATGGACACACTGGATATATGCAAACAATTTTATAGTGATCAATTACTTGTGTGAGCCTGATAGTGAAGTGAATAGGCATTGATCCCTTCTACTCGACAATTCTATAGGGAGGATATTAGAAATGCCCTTGTGGATTTTAGCCAGGTTCAAAGTCAGCCAACGATTAATATGTGAATCCTTGAAACATTTTCACCTCGCTAGGGCCCCAACCGAGAACCGAAGTAAGCATGTATTTGTCACTTGATACGTGGCTGTCGCGCACCTCTATGACGCACACAACGGACACCTCTGTTGGTTGGGTTGCCGCATTTTGGGCGGATTTTTAATTGTTAATAACTAAAAGAGGACCCGAAATCGCAAATTTTTTATTCTTTATTTTCATTTCATATTGTCACGGAGAACCACTCCTTAAATTTTGTCCCACCTATAGTCTAACACCCTGTATATCTGTAGATTCTCATATTCTACGGTAGTTATTAGCATTCAGTTATATATTTACTCACCTGACGGTCAAACAATGGCGGGTTGTCATTAACATCAGTGATTTCAACAGTGAAAGAACAAACTCCTTCCAAAGAAGGTTCACCCTGATCCGTTGCTTTAACAGTAACGGATACAAATTTCCCATCGTCTCCTTCACGATCAAATACCTGCAAGTATTATGAACACATAATTCAACGTCTTCATGTTTAGTTTCAAAATATATTTACAAAATTATAATACATTTAATGGTTTAATCGAGCTGTGTCACCTACGTTTTTATGATTTGAATACTAAACGTTCTTGTTCCTGTTGTAGTTTTATGTATTGTAGACATGAAAGTCAAGGTTATCTCTCTTTCTCGATAATAAAGCAAAATAGGAAAAAAACAAATAGTCAGATCACATGCTATTAACTTTCGTCTCAGCCATTTTTTCATAGACGAAATAGTTTACATAACATTTAACACACTATCGACGGGAAGGGTATTAATACCTTTTCCACAGACTGGCGCCAATCGGCGGGTCGGGTATTAATACCTTTTATGCAGAACGTACGCTAAGTGTTAGTAAAGCACTTACCAATGCTTGTTTTTTTTCATGTAATAAATATTTTGTTTTGCACAACTCTTTGTAAGCAACCTTCAGGTTGTTTTCGCTCGCTAGACGTGTGAGTCAAGCTCATGGTGTTACCCGCCGATAGTGTGTTAAGTGGCACGCTTAGCTGAATCACCATCAGACCCGTTCAGCAAGCTTTGCGGCGGGCAAGGACGCCCGCCGATGCCCGCGGGCATAGCTGAGGGCAATGTGACGTCAGCGGGAAAAATATTGTCATAGGCTGAACCATCGGAAGGAGGCGTGGTTCGTTTCCCGCCAAGTCGCTTATGCCCGGAGAACCAAATTCTCTGCCCACACGGACGATAGTTGAACGGGACTGATGCAGGTATACGCAGTGTCTCTAGGTGAGGGGAGGGAGGAGGAATTGGGGGGAAAAGGTGACCCTCTCTCACTGCCAGTACCGGAGTGTGCTCGACAGAGACGAATTGCGTCACGTGACCGGGCCGCGGCAGAAGCGTGGGGAATAGCACGGTGGAAGGGGAAGTTAGAGTGGGGGAACAAGTCTTGATCTGGCGACACTGGGTATACGATTCACGCAGATTCGTAACAGAGTATTTATCCTCAAATTCGTGAAATCTTTGTCCAAGCGTACCTTATTTGTTAAAACTTGACCAGTCTCCTCATCAACGGTAAACTTCGTTCCCTTTTGATTAGGCTGTTGAACAATCGAATACTTGACTTGGCCGTTTACACCTTTGTCCTCGTCGGTGGCTTGCACCTTAATCACAGTGCTGCCGTTTGGTGCGCCTTCTTCGACCTTCGGGTTATACATTCTACAGTCTTTGAAAACCGGCTTGTTGTCGTTCACATCCGTGATAAAAACCACGACGACCGCCGTGCTAGTGTGCGTGGTTGACTGTCCGTTCAGACAACAAGCCCCATCGTCAAGGGCAGTTACGTTTAGTTCGTATTTGTCCCTGTCCAGGGAAATGTTATTTCCGTGAAGTCGGATCACACCGGTAATCTCCTCGATGACAAACTGACCCGACGTGGTGTTACCACCGACGAATCTAAATCTCACATTGTCGCCGTCCTTGTCCGACGCGACCACGGTCGTGACAAGGGTATTAGGCCCAGCGTTTTCATCCACGTTTGGCGTGTACACTTGCTGAGAGAATTTCGGTTCCTCGTCATTTTTGTTTTTCGTGTACACCCGCACTGTCGCCGTACCCGTCTTTGGTGGCTCACCTGTATAATAAAAAATCGAAATCAGAAGGACATTATGACAATAAGCAGTATTCACGACTGGAAACATGTTGTTATTACAACATTATCAACTAAACTATTATATGTATTTGTATTAAATAATCATAAAGGCGGTGTTGTTACATACGGTTCATTTTGCCTCAATATCGGTTAAAACAGGCTATAATTAAAAGTAGCATTTCATTTAACAAAATCATGATCATGAAATAGTCGCAGTTATGACTTTAATCAACTCTAAATATTTCATCGTCTATAATGTGTAATGAGCCCTATCAATTTTCAGATTTTTCCTTAACCATTTTCTCGACCAATGAGCCGATCAATTGGTTCAATGATTTATATGATCCTATTATTTTTGTTAATCTCGTAGCTTCGGAAACTATAATCAAATCTTAAAAATTTCATTTTTTTGAACAAGAGAATCTTTCTCACTGGTAACAACAAATTAGATTCAAAATGGCCTCGTTATGGAATGAGGAATCTGGTCAAGGAAATAAAAACGCGTTCAAGATATGTATTTTGGACCGAATATAAATAAAAACTAAAACACATCTTTTGTAAAGAATATAATCCTGATGATTACATACAGAAAAATTACAGTTTCAATGACCATTTTATACTTTATTACTTTTGTAAATTTTGAAAACAGACTTATTTCACAACTTTTCGTCAATATTTACCTACCTATGAAAACACGTAAAAAGAATCGATTTTTAACCGGATATGACGATATAGCTAACTTCTTCAGACAATTATGAATACGTTTATTTTATGTTTTAGTAGTTACACCGCTGTATGAACAATATGTATCTTAACATTTTTTTTTTCGTCGTCGATAATGTAAATTTTCACACTATTAATGTCAGAGACTATCTATATATTAATAATAACTCTTGACGCTGTTTGTTGTAAATGCCATAATAAATGGTGTTTTTATGGCGCTCTCTGAATGCTTTTACTTGTGAATTATGTAGCATATCCGATGAAAATTTCATATTAAAACATATGTAAATTTTCTATTATAGTATTTTTCACAGAGGGAAATATTTGTTGAAATATTTCTATAAAGAATAAAAATACCTTTGTCTCTGGCAGTGACAACGAATTCGTAGTAAGCATTGTTGTTGTCCGCGTCGAGTTGCTTATTGTTAACTATGATCCCCTGCGAGTCGACGCTAAAATGATCGTCCGACACTAGATACTCTATTTCCGCATTAGTACCGGAATCCGCGTCGGTCGCTTTCACTTTTAGTATGTTTGTTCCCAACGATATGTCCTCGTCCACGTTGTGCGCTTGATAATCAGGCAATTCGAATTTCGGCGCGTTGTCGTTCACATCCGACACTCGGATAGTCAACTAAAAATCGCATAAGAGTTTTATCACACAAATATTCTACAATTCAAACTGATATTATACACACGTAGCCACCACAGAACAGATTTTCATTAATACAAATTTAAAGTTAGAGTATTGGCTCGAGACAATGTAACACATTGCTAAATGTAATAAAATATTATTACAATACAGTTTCTTACAAGCTTTTCATTATTCAAGTAATAATAATAATTAATCACTAACAACCAGTAATCGGAAAGACAACAACTACACAATTTAGAACATTTTTTCAAAATTTAAAACAGGGGTAATTTTGTCTTATTATTAACATGCTTGCGCTCGGTTTATCCATCACATATGTCAGATATTAAGCTCATGTTCACGATAACAGGTATGTAACACGGAGAATTAGTTATTATTGTATAAAGACAAACGATAAAATAATAATTATATATCACTAGCTTGAATTGTCTTTTAAAACTTTCAGTTCGAGTTCATGCTCGCATATTTTCATATCGAGTTCATGCTTCGAATACGCGTTCATATTTAAATACGCGTAACACCATGGCCTTCAAACGACCTTGATCGGGCATAGATTCTGCATCGACTAGTAATGCAGATTCAGCTGATATGCAATTAGAAAGATCTCCTTTGAGAAATAATTAATTAACATGTTTTTTTTCATAACATTACTATTCACAATGAAGATGAGAACTTAAAAAAATGATTCCTTAGTACCTTGCACTACGATTTATTTTACAGTTACAATGATTCTAGTTTCTTTGTCGTTCATAATTTCTTGGACGAAGAAAGAAATTTGTTTTTATTGTATGTACATAGGTCTATGTGTTCTCTATAATGGCTCTACATCGACAACGATAAAGTAGAATTTTATTTCGATTTATATGAAATGACTAGACTGCGGATTTTATGCATTTATGCCGAAAACAAGGTGGTAGAATAGTGGTAGAATTTGAAATGGTAAGAAGATTAAAAGAATTTAGGAACCCCAACATATTATTTCCAACTCATTAAGATTATTCAAGGCAGAAACAATCTTCTACGTGGCTTCCATTCCATGCAATTAATGCAGACAATTTTTATTTTGCCTAAAGATCCGCAGTCTATTAATAATATACATATTTAGTAGACTCTGTTCAAAATCTTCGTCACGAGACTGATTCGATATTATAATGCAAGGGGTTTAACAATAAACACTTTATATGTTTAGAAACGTGTTCTTCACATTTACAGGTTCGCGCGTATTGGGTATATCGTCTCGAAAGCCTGTGATTTTGATAAACGTAAATTTTACAGAAAATTTTAATTTTTTGGAGATCAAGTTCATTTCAAGGTCATATCATTATGCGCGTCTGGATGTATTTTTTGATCAACTACACAAGGCAATAAAACATATGCAGTTGCATGTAAAAAAAACATCGATAAACATAGAAAAGAAATGTGTCCGGGTGTTGATACCGGGACCCTTATTGTTGGCTAAAGTGTATAATCAATGTAAGCAATGTATTATAAAAAGAACGAAGTTTAATATTTTCTTGTGGATTGGTACGACAGGCAAACGACAGCGATATCTGACGTACGATAGCGGTGTGAGTAGAGATCGCGGGGGAGTAGACAGACCCAGGGACCATAACTGTTATAACCAAAAAGAAAAAAGTCATGGAATGACAAGTATTTCATCGACTAAAATCGTATCGTTTACAAGTCAGGATTATAAAAATAAAAAATTTTTCTCTTGTTGGTAAATGTTATCGTTGAGAGAAATTCAATTCGATCAATTATAACAGTTGTCGATGAGAGAAATTTATTTCTATCGCTCATAACAGTTATCAATGAGAGAAGTTCATTTCGATCGATCATAAGAGTTATTGATGAAGGAAATTTGTAGTATTTATTATTAAATATTACAACTTTCAAATGGTAGAGAATAAATTATAAATAAAATTAATTGCCACAATCAAAATTTAATGTGACAAACACGAGTTTTTCCAAATTTTCTACTGACAAATTACACCGCAAATCATCTAACGTTAATTTCAACCTGAGTTTCGGGCACAGCGTAAATTATGCACGCTAGTTTTCATAAATACGGGAGTCTATATTTCTGATTTTCCCACTTGATAAAATTTTGAAAACTTTTTTTTCATATTTTGTGTTGTTCTTATGGTCTGTTGATTCGTCTTGTTGTACGGAACTATCTCAATGAATTTCACAGGCTTGCTCAGTCCGAAAAAGAGTAGACAACTCAGTAATTAGATAAGCAACTCAAATGAATTTTCTCAAACAATAATTACTATGCACAGGTAAAAAGAAATTCGATCATCGATAGCTGTCATTAGCGCGATCGAAATAAATTCCTCTCATTGATAACTGTTGTGAGTGATCGAAATGAACTTCTCTCATTGATAACTATTATGAGCGATTGAAATGAACTTCTCTCATTAACTGGTTTGAGCAATCGAAACAGTTTTTCTTCATCGATAACAGTTATCGAGGAGGATCCAATTTTTCGGACACTAATAACTGTTATTTGTAACCAAAAAGCATAAAAATCGATATTTATTTTTTCATTATATTTTGTGTAGATTATCTTAAATTTCAGTAATAATCAACTTTTTATTAATGTTTATTATCGTAGAAAATTTTAGAACAACTGTTGTTTTTGGTCTCTGGTTGGAACATAGTGCAGCTCGATGCAATAAAGATTAACCTGAAACTCTCCAGACTACTGTCTCCTTATTTCCACCCAGTAGAGAGTTGTTTCTAACAATTTTACTTACACCGGTTAATTTCAAGTATTTACAAGTGTATACGAACTATGTATGTGCCTACTGTGTTGTGTGACTTTGTATTATACACAAAGAAAGAATAAACAAAAAACAAAAACAACTTAACTAAAAATTACTAACTTATCCTATAACTAACAATAACGGAGATATTTTTATTGAGAAAAACTGTCTCTGATGAATAGTATCAGTTACTAATGATAATAAAATATAATAGGAAATGATAAATATTGTTTTTGTTTTTGTTATTTTGGGTTAGAACGAAACTTTGATACGTTCAAGCGAAACCGCGTTGTAGAAATGTCATGTCATAAATAACGGAATTATTAACACGCTTTTATTCATTGAAAAGACCAATTCTCTTTTTTATTAAACCGATCAAATATTTTGTTGACGATAGTACATAATATATGCGATGGATAATACCGAAGGCAAATATTAATCAATATAAAAAATTACCAAAAATATTTATTAATAAGCTTAATAATTGTTATGATAAACGAAAAGTTATGCGAGAAATGAAACTAAGATACCTCAACTGCTGTAGAAAAACCACCAGAATCTTCCGTAGCCGTGACCGTAAGGGTATAAATGTGAAGTTGGCGAAGATCTTCAAAGTCTAATTCCTTAGCGAGCTTCACGATACCGGAAGTTGGCCCGATATTGAATGTTCCTGCTGCACCTTGGCCCTGAGCCTTCAGAGTGTACCGAATTTCACGATCAGCGAATGATTTCGCTCTCACCGATATGATGCTGAAATAAATAGCAGTATAAATGAATGATTGCACGTGACTTATTTATTCTACATAAGTACATAATTATTTGAAAATATTACTTAAATCTAATTATAAGAATAGCATCTAGTTAGACATATAGTAAATATTATTACGAATGATAATTATAACAATTTCTCGGTGTTAATTTTTCCGTTATCGTATTCTGTTGCATTTTCTTTTGGACGAAGCACATGTCTATTTTAAAGACCTTAACGCTTCTCTTGACATTCGTTAGGTGCAGAACTCAATAATCCGAATACTAAATATCATAGTTTATTATGTTTCGTATTCTAATTTCGAGTAATGCACTACTATGCGGTACAGCGATATTCATATTGCATAACAGCCTTATTTTTCGCCTGCTATAGCGTTCAACCAATTAAATAAATAATCTTGTGCACTCTTATCAGAAGACAAAAGGCCATGTAGTTTTCTAATTTCTTCTCAAAAGACTAAGCTTGATTTGTATCGGTTCAAAGGCAGAAGCAAAATATCACAAAAATATCAAAATATCAAGAAACTCAGAATTTTTTAACTATATTTTATATTTTTCTGTAGATTTTCACGAGAAAATGCCAAAAATCGAAGTTTTAAGGCGAGGAATTCACTGGTTCAAAAGTTATACATGTGTCAAGTTGCGCCGTTTTAGGGGTTTCTGACATGAAAGGGCGCACTATACCTGCCTGGCTTTCTTAACAAAATAAAACTTGAGTTAGACTTAAATGGATTAGAGCTTACCAACATTTGTATTACAGAAAATGTTGTACATTTTAATCCGAATATACCGACGAGAGAGATGAAAAAACAAATTGAAGAGGTATGTATGTAACTTACTCGGAGTCTTTCTTCTGATTCTCCGGTATTTCAGCTTCATACGCGGTCATATAAAACTGCGGTGCGCGTTTTCCACCTACGATCGATAGCCGCTCCTCAGGAGTCGACTGAAAACGCTTCTCATCTATGCGACCGTTCTGATCCTCCGCTTTCACGTACAGAACGTACTCCATGTCCAACTGAAACAAATCGGTCCCACGGGTGCGTACGACGCCGGATCGTTCGTCCACCTCAAAACGGCCTCCGGCTGCAAGTGAAGCGTGCGTCGCTTATTTCTCATTCGAATAAAATTCATTTCATAGCGATCAGTTATTCATATTTTACTATGAAACTATCTTTCTCAAGCGTGACCCTCCACTTAGATTTGATCATGTTCGACAAATTAAACTACTACAGTGGTGCACAGTTTAAGCGTTCGCAATCCGAGTTGGGACCGAATGCGGACACTTAAGTGAAGGAAGTAGCTTCTGCGAATTCAACTGAAGGGGACGTGTGTGAGTGAGATATAACTGACTAGAAGCTCTGCCCGAGGTCCGATTTTTTGGAATTAGGGAGGAGGGGGAGGGAGTAGCGACGGACACTTAAGTGTGCATCACTGCATAAATGAAAATATGAAATACATAATGCTTGTAACAGATTCACAAATGATAATTTGAAAAATTGATAGTTTTACAGGTTCTCCAGAAAAGAAGATTATAATATAATATTTATACGTACTCCGATCTCGAACAATGAAGTAGTGAATATTGCTGTCGGTGTCAGGATCTCGCGCTTGAAGAGTAAACACGTGAGTATTCGGTGGTGCATTCAGCTGCACCACCGTTTGCATTGGGAGAGGCCGATTTATGAAGTACGGCGGCTCGTCGTTAACGTCCTTCATGTTGATAATGACACGCTGATTGTCCGTGTCTGCAATTGTCGATCGATTATTGATATGCATTCGCAACGTGCGCACACGTTGACAGAAAGCGGTGGATAGTGCTCAGAGGCGGTGACCCAACAGTATTTGATATTAATCTGCCCTCGCAGTTTGACCTTTGGGTCCGTTGAATTCAAACCTCTCGATGTAAACTACAATATGTCATCCTATTGATACGCATCAATGCTGTAACCCGAATACTTCGAAACGAGATTCGTTACATTTTCAGAGATCATATTATGCAAGCTGGAATTTTATTCGCAAAAATTCCAATACACGATGCCTACGAGATAAAGATGAATATGGATAAAGTAATATCAAAATAAATCAAATTAATATTTATATGCAATAACAATATTATAACACTGTACATAGTGCAATAGTTTTTTCCTTCATTAGTTATACACATTGGTAAATATCGATTTGTTGTTAATGTAAAGAACATAATTAAATTATAATACTTTCATCGGTGCGAAAAGGTCTTGCTTATAGTTTCGAAAATCGGCCACGTCGTTGAGCTTTAATTTTGGACATAGCCTCATTTTGCATTAAAAAGATGTTTCCCAGAATGATTTTTTGAGACTCGAAACAATGTTTTTATCATTTTCTACCATACCGACATAACATTTTCTATCTTACCGGTACCAATTTCAATATGTTTTTGTATCAAAACAATCATTATGTTCGCGTCTCTTTTACTGTCTGGATACATTTCTAAGTAATATCTACCTCCACGCTCAATCATGTCTATAAAACAATAAAAATTAAACATAATCATATCCAAATCTAACCTATACCTAACCCAGCTTGACCCAACTCGCGTACAGCAATAACAAGTTCAGAAACGGCACCTACTCCAAGCGTTATGCCGGTAAGGTAGAAAATGTTGTGTCGGTGAGGTGAAAATGAAACTATGATACAAAATTTGTTTTCAAGTCGCCAAAAATCCTTTTGTGAAACACGTTTTTAATGCAAAATGAGGCTATGTGCAAAATTTGACTTCAATCCGATTTGGCCGATTTTCGAAACTTCAGCCAAACATTGTATTATAGCTGAAATGAATCTTACGCGAGACTCTCGAAAAAGTAATAAAAAATGACAGGCTTAACGTTATTAAAAGTAATATGAGTTTAAATCTCGAAATGCACAGCATAAAATGTAATTTAGAATAAACAGGTCTTCAGTATTGTTCAGGTAGTTAATTTGAATGTTATCGCTTTCTTCGGCGATTTGTTTACAACAGTGATCAAGTGTTCTCGGAACCGATTTACTAGAATGTAAATCCAGTAATATATTATCTCAGGGAAACATAATTTGAATGATTAACTTACGTCGCCTTCCGTCACCGCCTATAAACATTATCGATCCGGTGAACAGCACACTAGATTTCAAGCTCTACACCGAACAAGCATCTAATGCCCGAAACTAATTGCTTCATTCTACGTTAACTACCAAATTACCAAAGCTGTTATTAAATTGTTATTTCTATTCTACTATATTGGTGCGCCAAGAAGTGATTCGCTAATTGATATCATGTGACAGTAATCGCTCGATAAGCATTAACTCTTTAAGGGGAAAACCACTGCGATGAAATGAAAACATTGAACATATTTCTATCTTTCCTTAATATTCGCGTTTTCCAAAGTGAACTCTTCAAATATAAAAGTATAATTCGCTGAAACGAAAAAGTCTCTCAAAAGTTTTAATCGGCGTAGCGCGATGCACAAAAATTGTTTTTTTTTCTGAAAATCCGTACGTGCAATTAAAGTTATTCTCTTGTACATAGTTTCGGAAAATCGTATAATTTTTGGAAGCCTCTCGCACTCGTTACCAGTATTACTGAATACATAATAGTTAATATTTTTATATCAAATTTTTACAGAAACTGAGGAAACGTACTTTCCGAAGAGATTAGAAGTGAGAAAGAAACAATTTATTTTGCCCAAAAAATTCCTTAAATTAGCCGTCATCGTGGTTTCCCTCTTATGCGTTAGTATCGCTTCTCGCTTACGCTACGTCTATGTGTGATCCTACGAGAGTGCGAATAGATAAGCAGCAGGGGAGCGTGCGTGTGACTGTACATTCGGTAACAAGACAGATCCTAGAAATGACACTCTAGAGCCCCAAACTTCTATGCTTATCGAGCCGTCACTGTAATATTATAAAAAGGATAGTTGTTAAATTGTTCTTCTTATTATAAAACACTTATTGGAGCACATATTGGTACACTTGGTATGTACAAAGAATATAAACTATGGTGTCGTAAAATCTTGATTATCCAAAGACCGTTTACTTTGAAATATTTTGTAAACAGTTATATTAAACACAAGCGTTTGAACAGAAACTTAGCAATATTCATCGATCATTATTTTTCTTACAATTAGCTCTTAACTGAATGCTTCATGCTAGGCATGCTTAACATATTTTCTCTAGGTGTCGTACTACAAGTTTTCTCTTGTCAGCAACGCACGCCATTTCTCTCTTAACACTTTACGGGCCGGGTTAAAATTATGCGTATACAGGGTGTCCCACGAAACACTTTTCACGATTTTTCAAGTACTTGCGATAATCTGACAAACAAATATTTTCAACAAAAGTTGATCAGTTTTCGATTGGCTATACATTGCAATAAAGAAAGTTCGAAAAATTTCTTTTTTACTATTGTCAAGGTCACCTTCATTCTTTTAAATGGCATTTTGTATTTTTGACTTAACAGTATCATAGCCCGTATCAAGACGAATTCAACGACCTAGTATACCATGACCTTCGGATGAGCTTGAAGGCAAAGAAATGAAAATTTCAACAAGAAATGACAGTCTGCTTGAATGGGTGATATTATATTTTTATTGCAATGTATATCCAATCGAAAACTGAACAACTTCTGTTGAAAATATTTGTTTATCTCATTATCGCAAGTACTTGAAAAATCGTGAAAATTGTTACGTGGGACACCCTATGTATATCTCCTCCTGCTTTCGTTTCCGAACGTTACAGATTGCTCAAAAATGTATTAAACTGCATATGTCCGAAACTTAATAGTATCTACTAGGGATTAGGCGAAGGAACCTAATTACTGCGAATGTGCCAATCACCGTGCCTATATTAATTATACTTATTTTAAAGCATGATGAATATTAAAACAGAGATATTAAATTTTTTCATTAAAATCAGTTAATATATATGTTATATATATTTTTTAATATGCATTATTCTTTAAAAATAAGTATAATTAATATAGTCACAGTAGTTGGCACCCCCACAGTCATTGGGTCCCTTACCCTACTGTATGGAAATATACATGGAAATACGTTACCCCTAATGTCGCCCATATAAAAAAAAGGTTGCATTAGAATATTTCCCCCTTTATACCACGCAATTTTCAATATATCATTTTATCACATTGTTACAAATAACGGAAACATTCAATGTGATCGCAGTTATTGGTTCACCCTTTATGGTTTTGGTTCACCACAGCCGGCCCGTAACCTGTTAACAGCGTGTTTTTATTTTAGCCATCTCGTAGCACATCCATCAGTACTCCTCTTCGTGTCTGAGCGAAGTAGCACAGCCGAATCTTCAGCGAACAGGAAGTACTGTTTACTATCTAATAACGTCACGCTATGTCTTACGACGAATCATGCGAGGCTAACATGGGAATACTATATTTTGAATGTCTTTATTTCTTTTCTCCCCTTCTCTTAATTTCTTTTATTTTTATAACAACACTGGTGCATTGTCGGCAAAATTCATGATAATTTTAATTTCTTTACAATTTAAAAGTGCAATTTTTTCTTTACAATTTAAATGTATGATTTTAAACGAATTAACCAGTGAAATTTTCAGCATGGATATAATTTATTCGAGTGAATCAAACACATTTTTTAAATTTTGAAGACAAGCTCAGATAAAAAAGCTAAAAGTATTTATACTCTTATTATATACACCTTGTCTCACAAACTAGTCCTTCTAAATTTTCAAAAACATTCAAGTCAGTTGGTTTAATTTTTAAAAAGTTATGCTGTTTCAAATAGCGTGTAAACAGTTTTGCTCCTTACTGTATACAGAAGAAATTGAAGAGAAGAAAAAAATAGAAATACAGACATAAAAAATATACTGTAGTATAGCATAGTGTAGTTTAGTATAGTATAGTATAGTGTAGTGTGTAGTATGGTATAGTATAGTACAGTATAGTATAGTATAGTATAGTACAGTATAGTGTAGTGTAGTATGGTATAGTATAGTATAGTATAGTATAGTGTAGTGTAGTATGGTATAGTATAGTATAGTATAGTATAGTATAGTATAGTATAGTATAGTATAGTACAGTATAGTATAGTATAGTATAGTACAGTATAGTGTAGTGTAGTATAGTATAGTGTAGTATAATATAGCATAGCGTAGTATAGTATTCCCGTGTATACATATATTCAGAAAATTTCACAAAATATAAAAAAAAGTGTTCCCCAATAATTGATATTTCAATCACAAATAATGGATCGGTATTGCAATAATCAAGATTCTACTGCAGATATATATTAATGTATGAGCTGCTCACTTGTCAAGTTGATAAAAGTTTTTCAATATGTGTCATTCAGTGTTATTAAGCCTTCGTTATTCTGGAAATTCACTTTAAGTGGAAGAAGTCAAGCATGAATCAACTGGTTTGATTTGGCAAGAAAATTGAAAAAATCTCCAAAGACGATTAAATCATTTTGACCTGAGAACAGCTCATACACAAAATATAGAAATGATTAAATATATGTAAAATGAATATGAAATATTTCTACTAACATTGGTAACCTGTGGAAGCCGACGATGCGGAAAAAGAAAACATTCATTATGAGTATGAGTGATGTTAAAGCACAAGTAATCATGAATTGCACAGCAAGAAAGAGCAGATTCGAGGTCTGCGTCAAAGTTGACATATTTTGGGTTTAATAAATAGCTCCTCATATTTTCGAAATAAAGCAGGCTCGAGTATGTTTATGGAGTTAGCTGCAACATCTCCGAATTATTCAAGTTGTAAATTAATTCAATAGAGCAATGTTTTTGTACACCTTCGGATAACCTTATGAAATTGATTTGTGATTTCAGCTAAATATTGCACTAATATTTTTAATGGAAAATAGAAATCAATGACGTACGAATACTTGTTCTCCCAGCGAATGTACCTATATGGAATAAAGTTTGCAAAATAAAATGAAATCTGAACAGGAGTAATTATAATACGATGATTGCGAGACTAACATTTTTTGAGTAGAGCGGAATATATAATTGAATGCTTCCGGCCCCTTCATGCGTAACGCGCGTCCTTTTTCAATCTACCCGCCGAAACTGTAATTAGCGTGGAACTCACGATACGGAGGGAATGCTCGAACAGTCGACCATTTCAAAAGGAAATTGTATCCACGTGCGAGCCCCGCGCCGGAAGTCATCGTTGCACATTTCTTGCCGCGCCGCGCTACGTTTCCCTTACTACTACTGCGTACACCCGGCTCTGCGGGTCCCCTTTCGTCATGTTTCTTGTTCGTGTATCAGAAATTTCACAGTATACATATACAGAGTGATTCATCTAACTCGGCCACTCTCATTCTGTTCAGATAGATTCTCTTTCTCCGGATATTAGATCCACAGAATCATTATTCTGTTCCTTTTTGCGTTTATTCCACCAATCATCTATTCAAATAGAATACTCAAATTTTTCAATAACCTATCATTATTATCAAAACAATGTTCATGTTACAATAGAAATGTAAAACTATAGTATATGTGTGCGTTTATCAATAAATGCATGTAAATACAAATATTTACGTAAATATGCAAATGATTTAATATGCGTGTACGCTAAGTATGTTGCCTAAATTACATGTAAACTATTCAGTACATAATATAATGGTTATATATAAATGGCTAATAGTTAGTTTTGTTTTCTGTTCTGATTCTTCATCGAGATCGTAAAGGTCACCTTGAGTTCCTTTTATTGTAAAAGGTAGATGTGAATTTTGTAATTGAACAAAGAAATGAACCCTCAGTAAATAACTATAGCGAGTAAAATATAAGACTACAAGAGTATAAGAGTATATAGGGAGTACATGAAGTAAAAAATAATAGTTACTGGGATATTTTCAAATGATTTTTAATGCAAGTAATGCTCAAAATGTGACATATTCTCCATGACAATTACATTCATAGACACAATCGGTAAGTGCAAGTACCCTTATAGTTTTTTGTCCATGGCTCAATTCTTTCTTCAATAAAAAAAGAAACTCCAGGTGCTGGGGTAATATAAATAGGACATAATAATGGTGGAGGAAAAACTTAATAGTGTATTAAATAATGGGATTTGTATATAGTGTGTCCCAAAAATGTTGTAGTTTCTTGAAAGGGGTAATAAGGGGGGCATTGGAAGTAACTTTTTCCTTTGCAAGAATATTATTTGCGGCTTTGTTAAAGAGTTACTAACGGGCAACAAGGACCAATCAGAGCGCTGCTACAGCGGGCGGATTCCGGCTCGACGACAGGTCCCACTTAGCGTGGTATTGTCATTGTCCGAGCCGAGATTCGTCCGCTGTAGCAGCGCTTAACAATCTTATACCTGTACGTTATCTCTCTTTGTTTTTCCTTTAATCCCGTAAATACAACTTTTTCATCTCAACGTAATTTTCTATGTATTAACCAGGGACCAAAAATAACAGTTTTTATTAATGATTTTTGTCGTAGAAAATTTTAGAATAGGATAGAATAGAATAGTTTAGTTGATTATTATTGGAATTTAAGATACTCTACACAAAATATAAAGAAAAACAATCAAAGAATAAAATGCTTAAAAACCAACTTTTATACTTTTTGGTTACAAATAACAGTTATTAGTGTCTAAAAAATTGGATCCTCCTCGATAACTGTTTCGATTACTCAAAGCAGTTATCGATGAGAAAAGTTCATTTCGGTCACTCATAACAGTTATCAATGAGAGAGATTTATTTCGATCGCTCATAACAATTATCGATGATCGAATTTCTTTTCACTTGTTCATAATAATTATTGATGAGAAAATTCATTTGAGTTGCTTATTTAATTACTGAGTTGTCTACTCTTTTTCGGATGGAGTAAGCCTGTGAAATTCATTGAGAAGGTTTCGTACAACAAGACGATTCAACAGACCATAAGAACAACACAAAATCTGAAAAATAATTTTTCAAAATATTTTCAACTGGGAAAATCAGAAATATAGACACCCATATTTATCAAAACTAGCGCGCATAATTTACACTGTGCTCGCAACTCGGGTTACCGTTCAACGAACCTTCTCTGCTCTAAAATTAACGTTAGCTGATTTGCAGTGTAATTTGTCAGGAGAAAATTTGGAAAACTCATGTTTGTCACATTGAATTTTGATTGTAGCAAATAATTTGAGAATAAAAAATTTATTAAATAATTGATTGTCTACCATTTCATAGTTGTGCTATTTAATAATAACTATTACAAATTTCCTTTATCAGTAACTGTTACGAGCGATGGAAATGAACTTCTCTCATTGATAACTATTATGAGCGATTGAAATAAATCTATCTCATTGATAACTGTTATGAGCGATCGAAATAAACTTCTCTTATCGATAACTGTTATGAAGGATCGGAATAATTTTCTTTCATCGCCAACTGTTATAAGCGGCCGAAATAAACTTTTCCCTTCGATAATTGTTATTAGCGATCGAAATGAACTTCTCTTATTGATAACTGTTATGAGCAATCGAAATAAATTTATCTCATCGACAACTGTTATGAGCGACCGAAATAAACTTCTCCCTTCGATAACTGTTATTAGCGATCGAAATGAATTTCTCTCATTGATAACGGTTATAAGTGATCGAAATGAATTTCTCTCAACAATAATATTTACCAAAAAGAAAAAGAATTTTCGACTACTTGTAATCCTTATTTGTAACCAATACGATTTTAGTCGATGAGATACTTGTTATTCCATGAGTTTTTTTCTTTTTGATTATAACAGTTATGGTCCCTGATATTAACATTTATTGCTTGAAATGCTCTTCATGTCCTAACTATAGGGATTTTACATATTTTTAATTGTCGTTGACTACTAGATTCGATATCGTACATGACACGGAACCAACACAGCGCTTGTTCTTCAAATTATCTAGTAAATACACCTCTGGTAAGCACTTTAAAGACAATTCCCTAATGGATGCTTTCCACGTGAAAGGAGATTTTCATAGCCGACCGTTCTCTGGACTTGACGTTGCTTGATTACATCACGTCAGGACATGAAAACAAAAGAAGTTTAGCGCGAGTCGATGACGACACTTAACCCTCATCCATCCCTTATTCTATCAACTTAATTTGTTCCATTGCACAGAAATCATACAGCGGTAAAAATCGATATAACGAAAATATGAATAATACCTTCATAAAGTCGCTCTTTGGTTTTGACGTTATTTTTTGGCATAGAGGGAAAAATGTGACAGATTGATACAAACAGCGCCGTAAATTCTCAACATAAAAAATGAGGTTACACGAAATACGTTAAAATAGGATTCTTCATATTGTTGCGAAATGCTAAAACGATATGCATTACTTGTTCGGAGACAACGAAAAATGTATAAAACTACTAAAAATAACGGATGAGGGCTAAAATTATCCAACAACGTATCATAATAATGTATGAAAATATTCTAAGGATAAATATATTAGATAGGGGCAAATGCGATTGTAATTTGCCGTTAATAATACTGTATGACGTCTAAGTGTTCACAAATGAAATAAAAGAAAAAAGTACAATGAAAATAATTATGTTCCATTTTTATAAAGAAGTTAATTTTTAGAGCTATAGTTTCATCGATACTACGATTGAATGTTTTTACGTAACACAAATAATATAACAGAGATCATTCTTATGCAATGTCATCTATTCCAAATTTTTCAATATTTATTGGCTGTATTTCAGTGTGAAATATAATTTAAGTGTAAATAGCTTCAAAATAAAAATTTTAAGACGATATGCTTTAAAAGGGGACATTAGAAAATATACATTACACAAGTGCATACGATGCTGCAATTCAATTACCACTAAAAAAAAGAGAGAGAGAAGACCTATCGGCAATGGTATGTAAAGGTTTTATACCAAGAGAATATATTAAATTTGATGCTTACTCGATTTCATAAATATAAATAAATGCCACGTTCGCCGAATGTTCAGCTCAATACATAATTTTGAAATACGGCGATATGTTTACTATAATTATATTATATTAATATATTCGCTCGCGATCGCGATGGATTTCATCATTTAAATGAGCAGGAATGTGTTGATGGCGGGGGGGGGGGGGGCAGGGAGGCGTCTAAACGCACCATTACATGACAAAAATAACTGAATGCTTCTTAAAATATATTTTCTGCATTTGTGATTGTTTCCGAATTACGTTGGTGGCATAACTTTGAAAGGTCCTTCAAACTTGAACTGTTTCAACGACCTATGAATATGAATGAGTATTCTACGAATCTATCAAGTTTTAACCAAATCAAAGCTGAATTGTGCGTGACCTCTTCATTGCTAAGATGAATCAGTATGTATATGTACCTTATGTGTTTACCTAGATATATTTAGGTATTACTAAACTGTCGATAAGTTACTCACAAGTAGCTTATTAGACATATTGGAAAGCGACATTAAAAAAAAATCATTAGGTTAGGTAGAGTTGTTAATATTACGATATTATTTAAACTTATGTTGACTAAACTAATATACAAGATGTGGCAGAAGGAATACAACCACCACATAGGAGGCTTTGTATTCGAAAAAATTAAGCTGAAAGATTGTTTCCTTTATGAATGAACCCATTGAAAATCACTTTCTTCTAATAACATGGTTCAGAAAGATTTCTAAAGTACTTATAGTTCACTCTTTTTTAGTTGCTCTTTTATGAAGCTTTCAAAGTCAAGTCGTGTCCTTTTCACGAACTTATAACTATCTACGTTCACCTTTTACACAATAAAGCTCCAATTATCAACACAATTGGAGCGAATATAAATTATGTTTTGCTTACGTGCTTCGTTGCCGTACTTATTCTGGAGTTATGGATAGGCTAGTGCCATTAATTGCCAATAGTGCGTACATATTCACACAGCATTTGTAAATATTGGGTTGACCGGAAAGTTCGTGCCGTTTTTCTGTAGATGGCATTAGGATAGGTCCGAATATGTCAGAATGATTGAAAACAAATGGTATGTGTACATAGTCTAAAAAGGTGATCTTTCAGGCAGTTGTAAAAAAAGTTTGATTAGGATAGAAACAGAGTGAATTATAGGCATTTGATGCTTTTTTCTTCCAAAAGCTGTTAGAGCTTGCTTGGTATGTGCTACCCCATTCACGCTATTAACCAGATATTACACCCTCAGATTTTCATCTCTTTAGATTAATGCAAAATTCCCATAATGACAAAAACTTTAACTCTTTAGTCGACATAAAAAATCATATTTAAAAGTTTTTCGCCGAACAACGCAAGTTGCGTGAAGAGTGGAGAAAGATTATGGAATAAAATGGCACTTATAATAATTCAATAAATGTATATCGAAATTTCAATGTACTGCGTTTGAGTTTCCCTTAAAAATCGGCACGAACTTTCCGGACAACCCAATATTTCTTTCTGGACGTTTCTAACGAATTTTAGAAACACATTTAAATATAAGCGTAAATAAATGTTACCTCCAAAGAACTGAGGTATCACTTATTCATTGTCTACAAGAATGTATTTAAGTATATGGTACAAATATTTTATGGTATTTATCGATACTTGTGTAAATAAAATCATAGATTATTTTAAAAGAAATGGAAGGAAATCTTGAAAACTTTGAAAAAATTCCAGTTAAAAGGAATGAAGCGTGATCATTTCACAACAGAGCGAGAAGATTTGTTATTTAATCCTCACCGGCAGAGGACCTTGGTTTGCGAGATATTTACGGAAAACTGTTGAAATCACTATAGCAAATTCTACCTTTTTCCAATGACTAAATTTCCCCTTTACGGCAGAGGAGGGGTGGCGACTGAGCCTCCCCCTTCCCCACCAAACCTAACCCAGAACTAACCAAAATTCGATAAAAATGACTAAACTTTAGTTAGGTTAAGTATTTTCATTTTTCTTGGAGTTGCCAAAGACCACGGAGAGTTAGATTTCTATAGCGATTTGAAAAGAATCTTGGTTAGGTTTGGCTTTAGACTTTCGGATATCGAAAAATTCGAAAAGCTTCATTGCCAATCGTTCACAACTATGAAAGAGACAAAGCAAAGCAAAGTAAAGTAACTCTGCTAACTGCTGACTAGTGCAAATATGTGGTCATCATGTATAGTCTGCGTATACGCTACCGCTCAAAAGTATAGCATTGCATGAAACTTATTTCAGTGCCTAAAATAGTGACTAAAATCGATTTTTATTAGTTTCTTGTGAAATATCGAACGTTTTAAATTAAAAATTACGTATGTGGAACTTACCAATACTATGTACACTAATATTCAATACAGTCATACCTGTTTTTGTGCGGTAGATAGGGACTGCATAAAAGAAACCGCACAAAAAAATATTCAGAAACTTCATAAATAGCTATAACAAGTAATTTTTTACAACATATTAAAGAAAATTTTTTTATGCGGTGGAGAGGGACCGCATAAAAAAAGTCTCACTTAGAAAATATGTCAAAGATTTACGAAATAGCGAGAAAGTGCTTTCCAAACAAAATAAATAATTAAATTACACATGGAAGTATTAAAAAAAAATTTAATTTCTCATTTTAAACATGGAGAAATTTTCAAAATTCGTCGTAGTCCAAAACGCGCATCATCTTGTGATGAGAACATTACAAGGGTGTTATAGTAATGCCAACACCGTTGGCATTGATATACCGCATAAAAAAAAATCGCACAAAAAAAATCGCATAGAAAAGGACCACACAAAAACAGGTTTCACTGTACGAGATTCATCGACATATCCACCGCGGAGTGTCCGGATACTTTTGAGCGGTAATGTACATAGTATAGTTTAAACTACTGTGCGCGAGGTGTTAGATCGTTCTAGTTGAAAGTAGGTAATTATTTACACCAATGTATTGTATTATATTAAAATTATTTAAAATTAAAATTATATTAAAAGAGAATAATATAAAGTATACGACAGGCATGTATGTATGTCGTGTTGTAGGTTAGAAAACGGGTTCTGTGCAGTAGCAACAGTTTTTTGCAAATATCTCGGAAATGAAGCTCGTCTGGTGGTAACGTGTATAGGAAAAAGTTGTTCAGAATTATCTACCTAACTATCTACCTAACCCAGTGACAATGAATTGGTTGAAGTCGCTTTTATTATACACATTTATTGGCAATTACATATCTGATTTGTTAACCTTAGTTATTTTAGTTCTCGAAAGGGAAAACCCATACGTCTCTTCTGTGATAGAAATCTATTAAGTTGAAAGTACCTAGAATGATTCGCGTTCGATGCTAGTCGAAAGTTGCAGCGTGCATGAGTTATAAGAAGTATAGATTGCTATACCCCCGAAGACACATTCGAAAAGAAGGAGAACAGAACCCAGCCATAGCATACGTGACTGTAGAGATGAACGATCGGATGTACGTGGTATGTGAAAATAAGAGAAAATAATAAAAAATGTACCGTAAAATGGACACCGAGTATACGGCGGGTACCGTAAACACCTATCTTCGGCCACGAACATCAAAATAAACATTAATCAACAATTTTTTTGAAGTATTTGCAATACTATCTGTTTGAAAGAAGTGATTTAACTAACATTAAAATTTACAATCATTGGGTTGTCCTATATGTTCTATGAACTGTAATAAAGATGGGAATTCTGACACTTTAAAAAATGAGAAAATGTTCAATTTACAATGAATGACCTTGTAGTTTTATGTACAATATATTTATTCATATATGATTTCCTTTGAACTGACTTAGATTTGAATCCTATTTCATCACCGACTCAGAATTCAAGCACGCAAGAATGAGATTTAATCTTCTCGATTTAGGTTAATACCTACTTGCTAGAAAAATATATAATTTCAAAATGTATACATATATCATTACATATGTATTTTCTGTATTACTTACTTGTATGCTTACATTCTTCCCAAAGGTGTTATGGCATTTCAAAGTTAAATACGTCAAATAAATATTCTTATCACTATCTTCAAAATTGTGCAAAACTTTAACTTTTATTTATGTTTATACTAAGAAAACAGAGCTTTTGAAGCATATGGCTCGATTACAACTGTTTTCCCTTCTACCAACAAGACCATGTTAATGTAAAAAAAGTTAACACTAATCTCCATTGTTTTCTGGAAACTAACGCGATTCTTTTTCTTCCATATCGTTTAATTTAGGTCACATTAATTTGTTTTCACGCATTCAACGAAGCAGTGTTCTGCAAATTTTACGTGTGTGCTAATTTCGTTATATTTTGTCACAGCAAATGATAATTTAGCCGATAAGTAAAATACCTTTCCATTCGACAACATGCCGACTGCCGTGTCACCCACATATGGGTGACGGAATTATTTTTCCATATTTAAAGACGAATTTTTACGCTAATTTATCCATTGTATCAAATTAACATTTGGAAAATGCAATATGGTTGAAGGTTGACTACTCGATGTCATACATTTTAACTTTACAATTTGTATATCATTAAATAAACTACTTTGATTTTACGGAATTTTTGAGATTTCTAGTTAATCATTACAAATTGTACTTAGTACTCAAAATAGTCGAAATACATAGAGTGCACGTTGTGTTATGGCTGACGAACTAAACCGTAGGATATTGTATAGACGACTCTGGTTTGAAGAATGCGCGAGGTCAAAATTGAATCAAATATAGGACAACCCAATGCAGAAATATGATCAAATTAATATTCCTTTGGTAACAACTAAAAAATATTCAGCTGTCATTGATTTCTGTGATGAAAATATTCGTACCTATATTCGTAATAGTCACCCAAAAATCAATGGTCTTTTCCGACCCCAACTCCTCGTAATCCCATTTCTGCTTTACAGTAACAGACCCATTAGGCCCTACGCTGACCCACTTGTTCTCGTCCCTAATCTTATAAGTTTCATTTTCGTTTTCTTTCTCCAAATAGAACGCAATTTTCCCTTCGATATTCCCATCCGCTTCGGTGAAGTCTACTTTCTTGGTTGGCCTAACGGCTCTAGTCACCCTTCGTTTTTCTATCCGATGGGTCTGCACCTCTTCTGGCTTGTAGGTTATGAATCGGACGACAACCTTGGCAGGTTTCTCAGCCGATCGACTTGGACTCCGAATATCGTGAGCCTGCACGGTCACCACGTGCTCGGTGTCTTGGTCCATGGTGATTTCCGGCTCGTCGACCAACAGAAGTTCCCCGGTCTGCGGAACAATGACCAGCAGGCGACTGGGTGTTAGTAATTTGTATGCAATCCTGTCGCCATCAGCGTCTTTGGCGACGACTTTGCCAACAGTAGAGAAACGTTTCCATCTCGTCAACGCGACTTCATTCTTCTCAATGGCGCTCGCGTTCGGGTTCGCGGTCGGGTTCGCGGTCGGGCCCGCGTTCGGGTACGCGTTCGGGTCCGCGTACGGGTCCACATCCGGGACCGCATTCGTGACCACAGTCGGGGCCGCAGTCGGGACCGCATTCGGGTCCGATTCAGTTGGTCTGACCTCGAACGTGTACAGTTCTTTCTCGAACTCTGGACTGTTGTCGTTCTCATCCACAATATACACCACACCACTGATTTTCGAATTACTGAGGTAGTTCCCGTCGGTAGCGTATACCGTGACCGTGTAGAGTTTCTTAGCTTCCCGATCCAGGGGTTTCGCCGTCACCACCCTGACGCCCACCTTCAGGCTGTTCACCGTCAAATTTAACGCGGTATGATCCGAGTTTTCCTCTTTAAGAGCAAACGGTCTTTCCCCGGTCTCGTCAGGTAGAACGGAATAATGGATCGGGAAGATTCCTCGTGCGCGCAGAACGGGAAAACCGTCGATCAAAGTGCCCGGCGCAGAGTTCTCCGTTACCTCCCCGTCGCCGAGATGATCGTGCGAGAAGGTGACCATGTTCTTACGATTAATCACGTAGAGACGAAGGAAATGAGTTTCAGTGCCGTTGGCCTGATCCTCGAGAACGATTAGATTCACCGGCCAGTCGATCAACGGTGATAAGTTGGACGTGGTCATCACCAAACCGTTCCGAAGTACGGTGAAGTACTTCGAATAATCGTTCTGCATCAGACGGAAGTTTGACGACCGGTTCGAATCGAATTGCGTTACTTCGTAGCCTGGATAAACATCGTGAGGCAAAACCGCTACCTTGTCACCCACCGATGTGGCCACTAGCAACACCGTCGCGACTAGTATACGCCACATCGTTCAGCCTCTTGTCCTCTCCCCTCGCAGTACGGTTGCGTTGATACTACAGCATTACTGACGCCTCCTGAAAACAGAATCGACGAAGTTCCTATTAGTATGACACGCGTGATTCTATACATACGAAGTTTGTCTATACATACACAGGGTGATTCAACCACCCACCTAAATGGGCGTGCCATCTAAATTATTTGCAAACTTAGACATGGTTTTAGAAAAATATTTCATACGAATTTCTTCTCTGTCATAATTAGACTACGGATCTTTATGCAAAATAAAAAATGTTTGTATTGATTGCAAGTCATAGAAGCGAAACAAAAAATTTTGTTTTCTTTTAATTAGTTTATTAAGCTGAAACCAATACGGTGATATCCTTAAATCTTTTTGATATGTCCACTGCTTTAAATTGTGCTTACCCATTTTTGTCATAAATACATAAAATCCGCACTCTATTCATAATTCATAGCTAAGAAGTGATAACCGCCCTAAAAAATATCTATCATCTTAATTTATCGTTTTCTATGAGTGTTAATTAATGTTTCATGCTCTTCTTTTATATTATAGGAGTATACAGGGTGTTCACGATAATTTGTACCAGCGTTTTTTTCATAAAAGGTAAACATTAGGAAAAAACCGAAGAGAAACAAAGGCGACCTTCATTTTTTTTAAATGGTATGCTGCATATTTGTTTACGTTAAATGAAAACGGACATTAAGACGGGTTCAACCATGTAGTATACTATGGTCTTCCGGGTCATATAAGGGCAGAAATAAAACAAATGGATTTAACATTTCGTAGTATTGTATTTACTAGTATGTTGTAGTGATAAGACTACATCTCATGTTCAATTTGACTTCCACTGACTATGTGAATGTTTATGTTTTTGAAAGACAAGCTTAATCCTTTAGTTCCAGTATAGTTGTGCGAAACAACCAGCCAAACCATACGTTATCATTATGTATCGTTATTGTACGCAGGAAAAAGTGGATTAAATATTTGTTATGAGTCTAATAAAAACAAGAGACAAAATAAACTAGTGTACGAAGAAAGATATCCATAGAAAGTACAATCTAGTGAAATTCAGTTTCTCCATCTTAATAAACGTTTCAATAAAACAGGATCTGTAGTAGAGTCAGAGGATCAATTAATATTATTAACAAAGAAATTATTAACAAGTTTTCCCAATAATTTATAACGGTATTAAATCCTGTGGTGGTTGTATTATTTGGTACCTGTAAGAATGGCAGTTATAGCCGGTGCAGCGTTCACTTCGAAGGATTTTCATTTTTCCATTTTTAAAGTGTACGTATTTTTACAAACGGGTCTGTAAATGGGACACTTATCCTAATTTTTTTTTAATTTTTCAATTTTCCCCTGCAATGAAAACATTGCATTTGTTTAAAACCATCGCAAAATAAATGGTGAAAAGAGTGTATTTCAACTGAAATAATTTCTATAAGATTTCTTATATTTTCATTATAAACACCTAAACACTCATTTTCGTCAGTTTGTTACTCAGCCTCTTGAGGTCGATCCTTTAGTCTACATGTCTGTAAAACCAACAATTTTGAAGATTTCGAAAAATCCTTTGAGATATGTTCACGTGTCACTAACGGCTATAACATATTCAAATTTGAACAGTAATCCGAAAAGCGCCCGATTTTGCGTGAAACAGATCTTGATCTTGATCTATACAGATCTTGAAATAACATAATACGTGAAAAACAAATTAAAAAGTCACATCAACGCAGGATAATAGATTGAAGCTACATCCTATGGAATATCTGTTTTTTATGTGGACGCGCACAGGTAATATGAAGGTCAACTTTAAATAGTTTGAATACCAACTATAGAAAGGTGAGTGCTATTGTAAGACATGTACAGTATTCAATACTCCAGTACTCAATGTTAAAATCAAAATATCTTCTAAAATAATGAGTTTTTGCCATAAGTGATTCAGTACTTTTATGTAGGAAATAACGAGTAGCATCGAATAGTGCATTCAAAAATGTACGATTCCATTTTTTAAAATAAAATTGACCTTCATGTGGCCTCTATACGTTCACATAGAAAACAGATATCTACATATATCGGAAAGTGTGCCCCCTGATATCGTTTAACTTTTGTCTGAAACATTTCTGAAAAAGAGAATAAAACAATCTAGCCTAAAAAAATTACAACTAACAAGATAGGATGGAAACACTGTTAAGTTTCATCCATACGCATCTGATATTGACACGGTAACTTTGTTATTTAGTTATTAGGCCGAAGGACCAGTTGTACGCCGGCGCCATGTCGATTAAAAAATTGCAATTCGCAATCCATTACCGGAGAACGTAATATAGCGCTAAGATCAAAGCTTTGAAGGAGCCCATTGTACCCCTGTGACTTAGGGATGAAACTGCGACGGGAATTCTTACCCTCCTAGTAATCTGCAACGTTCCCAGGCTGATCATTCTACAAAAGTGCAGCAGCACAGACGAAGACTGGTAGCATTGAACTGGCAATAAATTATTTCGACAAGCGTAATTCGTGTCCCTGATTCGAATTTATGTCTCCCTTTAAACAGAGCGCGCGTACACAACGCGGCCCATACACCCACACACGTATCAAAGCCAACATCGCTTTAGCATAACGAGCAATTCCCATGTTGGAGTCCACAATTTTTCATATACATTCAACCTCTTGATTGTGGTTTGTCCCATTGGGAACGAAACGCAAATAGGTTGGGCGATTCTGGATCGCAACGAGAAACACGCATAACTACGGATACATGTACATATGTATCTACGTATTGCTGGTAAGCTTGCGGAACATCATTAACGCGTTCTTCCTGTGAAAGTTTCTGATTCAATTTCCTCTGATTTATTCCATTTACAGTTCTATGATCCGTGCCGCAACAACATATCAATCCATTATAAAACAATGAGCACAAAAACATTCATTACGACTTATTTATTCATTTATATATTATGTAGTTATCGATTTCTCTTCGAGGGCACTCAAAAATCCCTAAGTAAAAAACTATCCACACTACTAGTATATCGGTGTGAGACCAGAAGACCACTACTAATCCAATAACAAAACATCTTTATTTTTCATTATTTTCTTATGAGATTTTCAACAACATATTCGTGGCATTTTTTTCATGAAAATCGTTTACATATCTTTAAACGTTTATAATGTGATCAACAATTACACCGTTGCATTTAAGAGATTCCATATTGTTTACGGTGAGAGCAGAATGAATACTTAAATTTGAATTACTTTTTTCAAAATTGAATTTCGCAAGAACTGAGGACGACGGGGAGCACGATTTGAAGATTCGCATTCAGCCCCAAAAAATGTTTAAGAATTGGTCGAAATGGGATTGAAATAATTTTTATTAGAGTGATTAACACCGAACAGCTTAATTACCTCTGACTTGTACAAATCGAAAGCGTGAGGAAGTTGAATGCAGCCTGAATGCGAAACATCGTTACGTGGCGTCACGAAAAAGTTTGGTCGTTTGTGGGTCTTTTTTCGTTGGAGTAGTTTTGAACTTAAACGAGCCGCGGCTGACCTCACGTCCGGTTCTCCCGAGGCGTGAATAGAATCAAATGGAACAGGGGGGTTACTAAATGACAATGGTCAACTCGTACGCGCCGGTTCTTATTTCCGGTGCAACGCGGTGGACATTGTTCATTGCGTCGCGTCGCGTCGCGCCGCGCGTCGTCGGTGTTTCTCTGGCGGATAACCTCTCCGCGTAGGAGACGCTTTCAGTCGTTCGCAAGCATGGTCACCGACATTTAACGGCATTAATATCTCGTCTGACAAAGGCCGACAATGACGAAGTGATTGTTATTTTGTTATTTTTTTTCCGTGGAATATCTTATCCCTGTTCATTCTTCCTCGTTTTTCGGGCATTCTCACATTTTTCGAACTACCCCTAGCCATACAGCGCACAGTGTCGCGAATGGCCATTCCAGGTGGAAGAAAATCATAGATTGTTTCACGCTTCTTCAAACCGATTGAAATTTTAAGTTAGGTCATGAAATGGGATTCAACATATGCAGAACCTTTAAAAATAATATTTATATTGAAAAATGTTATATAAATTATAGAAACAAATATAAAAATAAATTAAAAATATAATATTAAATAAGTATAACAATAATATCTAAATATAACAATATAAAAATAATTCTTCGCTAATATCGCTATCAACTAAGTTACTTATGGGATTAGACGGAAGTTCTTGTTAAAAGTAGATCTAATACACCTTACGGTAGCGAATTTGTATTTTTTTTTTCGGTATCACCCTGTAATAATTTATGATAGGATCAGAAGTAATTAACAGCATTGCTATTAAGTCGTAGTTTGTAGATACACGCGAATTCTTCCTTGTGTGGCCAATTCTGAACCTTCTTATGTCTTTGTTGCGAGCTTTTTGAGCCTCTTCAGACATCATACCAATTGGCAATAGGCATGATTTACTTATTTCTACACTATGAAATAATAATTTGTCCACTGTAACGGGCATATAAAACCAAGGATATTAATTCAAATATAAATCTTTTGTTGTGATCTGAAGAAAGAGCAGATACGATATTAAAAAATCGTTCAAGAAGTTCCTTATTAATGCCTGTTATTTTCGAAGTTTTTGTCAAGTTTTTGAAGAAACGTCTAGCCGTGTTACCATCATTTCTGGAGCCACTTCCTCCTGCTTTCCTAGAATGCCCATTCGGTCCACCGTACGGTGTTATAAAGACTTAAAAAAATTGTGACAGGCAGGTTAGCAGATATTTGCAGCTGATTTTTGTCAGAATCTCTTCCATATAGAGTTTGAATTTAATGCAATAAAAATTTCAAGATGGAAACTTTTGAGACTTTCTAGTTCTGCTCTATTAAAGTCAATTAACCGGCATAGAAAACTGGTACTTAAAAAATCTCTAAAAATTATTGTACAGGACTTTATTAACGAATTTTGTGAACATTAATGTAAATATTTACTTATGTTAATATAGAATATCGTGCATAGAAGCTTAAAAATTAATATTTATTGCTCTAACATAATTATCTTTAAAACAAATATAAACGTACGATATCGCCGTATTACTGTTCGGAGTTTTCACGTATTGATTTCGATACTTATACTGCTATTAAACGAATTATTATGGGTATAATTAGGCACAGAAAACATTGCGAAAGATGAACATATGAATGTTATATCTATTTTCTGACATGACTTTTTTCACCTAAAATGGCCATTCGCGACACTGTGCAGCGGTGGCCATTTTACTTATTTAGCGATTAAAAAGTGCTGGCTTTGGTTTTGAAAAGCATTGAATGCGGAATTATTTTTTATTTTTTCTCTATCGTGGACTGCACTTATTGCCAGAAGTGCAGGAGCAAATTATAATTTGCAAAAGGGAACATTTTGAATATAATGAAATTTAAGATCCTTTTGAAATAAACAAATCTTTCGTCCAAAAAATCCCTCATAGCTAACCGGAATACTTAATATGTTGATATTTAACTCGTGATACCTTTCAGCTTTAGTGTGTGTAGGTGTAATACACGTTTTAATTTGAAGCTAAACCTATTAATCTTTCTAGATTATACTACAAATAGACTGGTACATAATTTCAAAGCCAAAAAGCCAATTTTCATTTGAAAGCCAAAATAAACAATTATTTGTGACTTCAATATTAAACACATTTGTTAATTTAATCGCCGATTTAAATGAACTTAACAGCAAAAAATATTCATTAAAAAGTAAATATACTAACTCAAATGCTTAATAAAACTGTAATAATGAACATTCATTTCAACTAACAATACAAGTTACATTGATATCCCATTTATTTAAATTTAAGCAATTACAGAAAACTATGAATATAGTAAAACAAGAAAATATATTAAAAATACGAAATATTTATTGCACACAGGCTGTTGTAACATAATAATGTATTTTAATTTTCTTATTGAAGTTTTAATCATCACCTAATATAAAGCGCATAAATAGATATACAAATAGCATGTTAAGGACGATACGTAGACAATAATGATAGGACATAAGAAGACATAATTCCATTTGATAATTTGTGATTAGGGTATTAGGGTCGCGTCACATCCAACACCCGTACTAGCACGCACTTTAATATTAAGCTTTCACGTCTGCAAGCGCTGCGAATATAAAACAATCTTTTATTAGTATCAATTACTTTGTCAACTATTGGTCGTAAAAATATTCGACAGAAATTATGTTTGTCTTGTAAGACAGGAAGCATAATTGTTCGGAGTATACAGGATGTTCGCGTCATTACTAGCTACCGTTTTTGTTTAAACTATTGTGATTCGAAAAAAGAAAAATGAAAGAGAACAGTTTTTTATAACCAATAAGACAGTGTATATCAATTTTTCATATTTGCATTACTTCTCGAGAAATGGAGGTGACCACCAATTTCTTAAATAGGATACTATACATATATTGAATTATATCATTTAAAAGTGCGTGTCAAGACAAATTCTCGTTCGTATACAACACGATGACCTTCAAGGTCATACAAGGTGAGAAATGTAAAAAATACTTTGAATATTTCGTACGTAATATTTCGTGTAGATATCGGTTACGATTCATCGTCCAGAGATGTGAACGACTTGAAAAGCAAAATGACGTAATCGTATGCATTAATAGAGTCATTACTCTAGTCTTTTCAACAAAGTATACTTTTAAACACATTAGTACGAAATATTCAAAATGTATCATCCATTTTTGACCATGTATGACCTTGAAGATCATTGTGTTGTATACGAATGAATTTGTCTTGACAGAGGTTTTCAGTGTATAAAAAGAAAAACGGTGGCCAGTAATGACGCGAACACTCTGTACAGGGTGTGCTTTACACATGTATGCATGTTACAAGACTGTATGTGAAAATATAAACATTCCCTCCGTTTCCCACGCTTGGGATGGTTTTAGATTTTTTGTTCGCGTACACACGTATTTATATGCGGTCACATAACTTGTGACATGCGCAGTGAATCATCCTTGGACATAACTGCCAAACATATGGATGTATAAACTTCTACATATTGATTTGTCTGTATATTCTTGTCAAAATTGTAGTAAGTAGACATTATATATATATAATGTCTACTTACTACAATTATATGTATATAAGGGTGTCCCAGGTTTTAATGTTTAAACTTTGTCAATATATTCTATGGCACTAACTAAGAAACAAATGTTAGGTAAACATAAGCTTTACACATAGAGCTTTATTAAAAAGTTATAACAAAAATACGAAATACAAGTAATATAGGAATACTAACCGACATGTTGTTCTTGCGAGCATTAGCTCGAATAGATCAATGTATTTACTACTTGTCATCGTCACTTCCACAGTTAATTAATACTCCATTTCAAAATGTCTACCGTTCTTAACAATACATGATTGACAGCGATAAAAAATCGAATTTATAGCTGTGCGAATTTCATTTCTATTCTGTTTTATTCCATTGAATGCATTACTAATCTTTTGTATTAATTCATTACGTGAATATTTCGTGTTTGATACACTTTATCTTTCAAAGTTCTTCACAGATAGAAGTCGAGTGGCGGTCATAAATTATCTTACAAATTATCTGCATGCACATACCACTGACAGGATTCCAATTGTTTTTCATAATCAGCTGGTATAATGAGACGGATGTCTTGTAACTCCATTGAATTCATTTCTGATCGAAGGATCGAAGGATCCTGTTGTTAATAATTGTCGGTGACAATGTATGAACACTCTGTAATCCGGTGCTCTTCGTCCAGGAAATCGGTGTTGGTACTCCCTTGCAGCAGCTCGGCCATTCCCATTGCAGAAGCCGCAAATGAAATGCATATCTGCATATTCTCGATTCGTAAATACTTGTGGCATTTCGATATGAACTCCAACAATTTACTAATAGCTATTACTGGCGAAAATTACTTTCAATCTGAAGTGACCTCAGATAGTAAACACAGCTTGCATAAACACACTGAATGTAAATATTGCTGATCTATTTGAGCCAACGCTTGCAGTAACAGCAAGTCGATTACTATTCCTATATTACTTCCATTCTTTTTTTTATAACTTTTTAATAAAGCTTTATGTGACCTATGTTTACATAACATTTTTTTCTTATTTAATGTCATAGAATCTACTGACAAAGTTTGAACATTAAAACCTGGGACACGCTGTGTATATATATTCTTATATTCTATATTAACTATATTTAATAAAAGAATGTTTGATAAGAATGATTGAAAAGTAGTTTGACAGAAGTGTCAGCTCACACTCAGAAATCGGTATTACCAAGATAGAAGATATTAATCATTTAATTTTCATAAGAATTCCGCAGAGACTAATTCACGATACTGTTGAACTTTAGTTTCCGCTACAACTTCTGCAGAGTATAATCAAAGTAATTAACCATTAATCCGGATTCGTTGCTAGACTATTAGTGTAATAAGTTGCTAAACATGTTAATGTACATATACGTCTATTCATGACGAACTGAATTCTATGATAAACGTATGATCCTGGGTCGGAACAGAATTATATACGGTTAAGTCTGGTGAAATGCGACACCCAATCCCTCTTTGGAACGTATTAAATGACTTCCTTCGGCTTGGACTAGTAGGTCTCAAGCAAGAAAAACGATACATTGGGCTGTACCCCCACATCCTCTAAAAAAAAGTGAGCTCATTCTACAGTAGCGGCCGTTCGAGTTGAGATGCACTTGTAAGCGACATCCAACTTCCTGCTTACAAAGCCAAGATATGCAGGGTGTCCCAAAAATATTATATTTCCTTGAAAGGGACGATTACTAAGGTCATTTGAAGTAACTTTTCCCTTTGCAAAAATATTTCCCACAGCTTTGTTAAGGAGTTATTAACGAAAAACGCAGACCAATCACAGCGCGGCTACAGCGGACGGATTTCGGCTCGTCCAATGCCAACGTCACGCTCAGCGGAAGCCGCGGAGAACATTTTTGCAAAGAAAAAAGTTATTTCAAATGATCTCGGAAATCACTCTTTTCAAAGAGGTTCAACATTTTTGGGACACCCTGTATGCATATGTAAGCGATATTATATTGCAAGATGAACCAATGAAAAAGTAGAAAAAAGGTTCACTGTTTGCAAAATCACATTTTACAATTGGTTTTATGAAATCAAAAATAGATTTGTCATTAATTTCCTTCATTAGAGCATTTAATAAGCTAAAAATTTAAAAAATGCATTAAACATTTTCAAAGTCACTTCTTATTTCTAGGTTGTGGATTTTATAATTTGACATGTACATGATAAATGCGGTGCTATAATAAAGGAAACTGTAATAACTTAAAATAAATTTCTTATTGATCGGCATAATAAATTTAAAGTTCCTGGAAAATATTTTTAAATACAAAGATTCTCGAAATCATCTACGAACCATGAATAATGTAAAAGTTAAATGCAGTAGAATAAGATGAAACAGTGTATTGTTTAACTAGGTATAGATCAAAATTTTCTAATTCTAGTATGATGAATAAAATTTTTAACATTATTCATGAAAATATTTGACTCCATTTTTGCTGGTAAAATATTAGTCTAGAGTTCAAATTTAATTTCATTCCCATTCATGGTACACGCAGAATAATTCAAGAATATCTTTTATAAAGAATAATCTCTGATTAATTCATGAGACTAGGAGATCTAAAAGGTAATTGAAACAGATTAAACTACTACCGCGGCGCGAATATGGCGATAATCTTAGTAAAACGCAGCGTCAGAAGTCTTCAAGTTATTAGTATTCTCGCTTATCATGAAAAATATGCAATTTCGCGATGCAATGCATAGTTAATGGAATTTTAAAAGAGCAATCAAGATGGTCATTTTGATCTATTAACTTTTCATATTCAGAAAATTTAAAATACACATGTGCCCTGTAAACATAGAGCTATGGTTATGAAATGTTCTAAATGTACTTGGACAACACTGAAATAACATTATTTTTAAACAGGGACTCTAACTGTTATAACCAAAAAGAAAAAAAGTCATGGAATAAAGTATTTCATCGACTAAAATCGTATTGGTTACAAATAAGGATTATAAGTAACCGAAAATTTTTTCTCTCGTGTTATCGTTGAAAGAAATTCATTTCGATCACTTATACCGGTTATCAATGAGAGAAGTTCACTCATAACAGTTCTTGATCAAGGAAATTTGTAATAGTTATTATTAAATAGTACAACTTTCAAAAGGTAGACATTCAATTATTTAATGAAGTTTTTATTCATAAAATTAATTGCTACAATACAATTTAAATGAAACAAACATGAGTTTTTCCAAATTTTCTCCTGACAAATTACACCGCAAATCATCTAACGTTAATTTTAGAGCAGAGAAGGTTCGTTCAACGCTAATCTGAGTTTCGAGCATAGTGTGAATTATGCACGCTAGTTTTGATAAACACGGGAGTCTATATTTCTGATTTTCCCAGTTGAAATAATTTTGAAATGAACTTCTCTCATTAATAACTGTTATGAGCGATCGAAATGAACTTCTCTCATCGATAACTGCTTGGAGCAATCGAAACAGTTTTTCTTCATCGATAACAGTTATTGACGAGGATCCAATTTTTTGAACACTAATAACTGTTCTTTGTAACCAAAAAGTATAAAAATCGATATTTTTTAATCATTTTGTTCTTCGAATTTTTTTCTTTATATTTTGTGTAGATTATCTTAAATTTCAACAATAACCAACTATTTATTAATGATTTTTATCGTAGAAAATTTTAGAATAACTGTTATTTTTGTTCCCTGTTTTTAAATGCCCTGGATTATCTTGTCTAAAATATGCATAGCAAGTTTACATACAGCTTACTATAGTGAACAAAACTAGTTCCTTTACTTTTGAGAATTGATTTGTTATTTAACCTTTTTACTCTTCACGTGCCTTAGAATCACATGATCAGCCACGTGGGGTTTGTTAGATCCTACATGAAAAACGCCTATAATCTATATTATTTCGGATGTCTCTCGGTAGATATTTACAACAATTATGTTTATGATACTATCTCCATTCTTAAACTCTAAAAACCAAACAGAACGTGAAAGAGACTTTCATCGATTAAAATCATCTCAAGGTTTATAATTTAATATTAGAAATACAAAGAAATTGTCATTATAACTTAATTCTAATCAACGTAAGGACCTACCCACCTACTTCCTCAGAATAATCAAACTACGTCAAAATTTCGTGTACAACTTTGGCACAACATGTAACTATGATCTAGGCAAATATTAACATCATATTTTTCATCAAAATGTATTTTGTCTTTGTTCCGCTATAAACCGCTAGAGTGCACACATAAATTCAGCTACATATGTGCAAAAATACAAAGTTCGCACGATTAATGCGACAATGTTATGAACGTTTAAAATAAAAGAATTTTAACAATTTTGCGTATACATAAAATTATGTTTGTTTGAGAAATCAATGTGTATATCTTATTAAAACCTTTTTTATCTTTTAAAATTCGGTTTCGAAGCTTAAAATTCTGAAAAAATTCATAGATGTGCATTCTAATGGCTCAAATATTCATGATTTTTTCAGAATTTTCAATTAATGAGGATAAGAGAAATTAAAAGGCTGAAAATTGGCACAAGATATTTTTATTGGAGAAACTATCGAATGGCCTATTGCAAATTCACTTTGGTTTAGGGTCACTTTTGACCTTATTATCCGGCTATACCCTTTAAGTAGTATCTGTTAAAAAATTGAGCTAAATACCTTGAACTAGAAGAATGTGACAACCATTTTCCCAATGCCACTTTAGCAAAACACAAATATATAATTTTTCATTTCAACTTTCAGCTTTTATTGTTCTTAAAAAGACTTGATCGAGTAACCTTCCAGATGTTTCTTGTATCGATATAGAAAACTTAATTTCTAGAAAAACGCGTTTAAAGTTTCAATTATCTGTTACTATTGTACATACTATGCAATGTGACTGTACTTTCGGAGGTACAAATCCATCAGTTGGACGAATTTCCAAATAAAACTTTGTAAGAGTATTTTAGAAAGATCTTATTAATAAAATGAACCATTTTTTAAAAAACGATTTTTTTATTTTTACGAAGGTATGCAAGCATATATTCCATTCAATCCCAATGGCCACTCAAAGGTGAATTACTCATATGTTAGAGTACAAAACGACGGAGAAATTTCATAAACAAATGATGTAATAAATAATCATATTGCATGTAGCATTTAAAATAAAACAAAAAATGGTAAGCATCATTTGGACAGCACTTGATACAATATAGACGAGCCAGACATTATTAGACTTCGTGCAGATGTGCTAGAAGCCATCTAAAAGAATTTCGTCGAATCGAGTATGTGAGGCTCGAATTCGATATGGGCTAACGTCGAGGGGATCGAAAGTGTAAGGGTTACCTGGTGTCACGGAAAGTGTACCGTACGTCTTAAAAGGGTGTGGAGGTCGAAGGGCTGTAGAGGTATTAAGACGCTCGGGGAATGTTGAAAAGTCTAGACTTCAGAGGGTCTCGAAATTCGTGAAGATATTAGGGTGTGTTGAAAGTTTCCACAAGTTTAAAGTTTAAGGAGAACACGTTGAACGTATTTGTTCGCAACGTACTTGTTTGTGGCAAATAATTTCCAATACGACCAGAACATGTGTATTTAACAGCACAAGGTGTTCAAGTCAGTCTGGGACGAAAAATGACAATTTTGTTGTAACAATAGCTGCTCTACTTACAAATTATTAACGCTTAAAGTCGAACAATAGCGGTCCACTTATGTGATTTATGCACACCACTATTCATGGGTTGAAAAGATTTTTACTAACAAGTCCTACATTTTTTACTTGTAGAGTTATCCCTTAAGGTCATTATTAGTATATTAGTCCATCTCCTTGCTCAGGGTGTCCCGTTTACATCGAATATCTCCGAAATTGTTGACGATACTGAAAAATGTTTCAGACAATAGTTAAACGGTATCAGGGGGCACACTTTCCGTAGAGGTCATATGAAGGTCAATTTTATTTTTTAAAATGGAATCGTATATTTTTTAATGCATTACTCGATGCTACTCGTTATTCCGTACATAAAAGTATGAAATAACTTAAGGCAAAAAATCATTAGTTTAGAAGATATTTTGATGTTAATAATGAGTACTGGTGTTAGTACTTGTCTTAGCACTCACTTTTCTAAAGTCAGTATTCAAAAGTACGTCCTTCGGAGATTTGCTCGAATTCTAATTGAGTTATGAACTTTTAGAAGTATTTCTACAGATATCTGCTGAAACGCTTGAAGAATTTTTAGCTTTACATCATCTGGATTTGTACATTCTTCCGTATAAACTTTATTTCTTAAGTACCTCCATAAGAAAAAATTTAAGGGCGTCATATCTAGTAATTTTGACAGAAATTTAATATGCCCACGTCGCCCAATCCAACGGTTAGGGAATATTTCGTTTAGTGGACGTACTTTCGAATACCAACGTTAGAAAGGTAAGTGCTAGGATCTGTACAGTACTAACTGCAGTAATCAATGTTATAATTAAAATATCTTTTGAACTAATGATTTTTTATGATAAAGAGCATCGAGTAGTGCATTAAAAAATATACCATTCCAATTACAGACAAAGTTGACCTCTACGCGTCCACACAGTAAAAAGATATCTACATCGGAATGCGTGCCAAGACTCCGTAGATTCGCGATAAGGTAGTGTGACCACTTTACCGACAAGAATAGGCGAAAAACGGCTTTACGTGTCTCAACTGTTCGTCCTTATATGAGAATATTTTTCGCTGGGAAAGAGCTCATTTGAAATAGGAAGGTTCAATCAAGCGCGCGCTGGTCATCAGCTGACGAAATTATGCAGATATTTGGCAATATAAGCGTTAGAAGTAGGCCAAAAATTGACGAAGTGCATGCCGTGGAATCCAAGCATTTTTATGCCATTGGATGAGTTTTCTGGATGAAATCGAGAGTAGCGCGCGCTAGAAAATATCTCCAGCTACAAATTGCGCTATATTTTGTCTTGATTCTCCGTGAAATAAAGCCAAAAACTTGCAGCACGATTCTGGCATTAGAATTCATGATATCGATAATGCAGAGCAAAAAATGTGACAAGTTTAGTCACAGGCTTAAGACCCGTCGGATCAAGACCAAGACGGATCTTAGATCAGTGGCTGAAGGCTGTGAACGGAAATTATACAGCAGTTGCCAACCTGGTGACTCTGCAAAAGTCACGTGACTACCCTCGACTCTTAACTTTCACCTGGAACATTTTTTAGTATCATCATCAGTTTCAGAGATACTTAATTGGGCCGATTTAAATGGGACACCCTGTATATCGATCATGTTTCGAAGAGTAAGAGTCTCGTAACTGGCTAATCTGTGAATCTACCACGGATACCAGATATGTTTGAGAAACTTCACCCACACCCACGGACTACTTCCTCCGCCGTTCCCTACAGATTTTGTTCTTGACGTGGCTCGCCAGCTGTGAAGAACTTTCTTGCTTGCCTGATTTAAGAGGTTCTAAATGTGTGAAAAAGCTCAAAGATCTTGAGAAAAGTCTCGGGATGCTTCAAACGAATCTTAGAAAAACTGTCGAAGTTCTTAAAGATAGCAAAGATCAATCAGCATGAAGGGATCGTAAGATTCAGATGGAAGACTTTCAGTATTGAAGATTCTGAGCGTTTTTTAGTACTTGGAACCCTGTGGATTTGATACACCTTTAAACGTGTCTATCCTTGTAATTTAGATAGTTAACCTTTTGGAAAAGACATTAGTGTTTCCGGGAACCCTGAAGTTTTTGAAGAGTAAACAGCGGAAGACTAGGGGGATCAGGAACCCAATTACTGTGAGGGTACCAATTACTGTGCCTATATTAATTATACTTATTTTTAAAGCATAATGAATATTAAATTTCTTCATTAAAATCAGTAAACATATATATACAGGGTGGCCCACATAACTCTGAACAGCTCAATATCTCGAAAACTATGCCATCGATTTTAAAGTTCTTAGTCTTAAATTGCATGGGACTGAAGGGCCTTTCTGACTACATAAACGTGAAGTGGCCTCCCTTCCCCTTTAATGGGGGAGGGGAGGTACCTTTGGAATTTTAAATGGAACCCCCTATAAAATGTTACATATTTATATTCTACCGGAAAAAACAAGTCAATTTTGTCTGAAACATTTTTTTGTCAGATACTTCCATGATGAGATATAACAGTTTGAAGTTTCGAGTTGTAGGTACTTGAAGCGCTCGGAAATAGCGTTATGGAATTATACGCGCTTGAGTCCTTTGAGACCTAAGAAAGAATTTACGAAAAACTGTTTTATATTTTAGTTTTCACTAAAATTGTAATTTAAACAGCAAAGTGTCACTACTTTTTACGCATGGCAAATATACTCGACAGAAACAGTTAACTGGTTAATTATTTTAATGTCTAAGAGCCAAAAGGCACGTTTTACCATTATTCGATCGAGCCCAAACTTTGCACAGATTTTTTGTTTATTAATTAGAACAATCCTGGGGGATGCCGTAAAAAAATTGAAATGTCGAAAGTAAGAGCCACCCTAATGTATACGTACGTATAATATTAGGGGTATCCATAAGTAATCCATTATTTGTAAAGAATTTGTTTTGCCTTTAGTTTTGTACCGATCGTTGAAGAGGAAACACGTATTCTTTTACAGTTTTCGGTAAAGCAGCCTGTGTTCAAAATATTCTAAAAAGTATAATTTTTTTTACAACCCTGTAATAAAATGGTGGCGTCCGTACCTTCCGAGGATCATATTCGGCATTCCATACTTTTTCATTTTCATGCGGGATTTAATGCAACGGTAACGACAAAGAAAATTTGTGATGTTTATGGAGATGTATTGAAGGTCAACAAGTATCAACGTTGGTTCAGAAGGTTTGCTGCTGGTGATTATGATCTCTCTGACAGGCCTCGAAGTGGACGACCAGTTGAATTTGATAATGACACAATAAAATCTCTAGTGGAAGCTGATCCAAATTTAAGTATACAAGAATTATCGAGAAGCCTTGGGTCCACATGGTCAACTATACAAAGGCATCGCAAAGGTACCGCATCAATTATCTGAGACCAACAAGAATATTCGTCGATCCATTTGTACTTCATTGTTATCCAGATTTCGTAGAGATCCATTTCTTAGCAGAATCGTTATCGGAAATGAAAAATGGATTCTTTATGATAACATAAAGCGTTCCAAGCAATGGCTTTCTGCAAATCAAACCGCAATATCAATCCCTAAACCTAGCTTATCACTTAGAAAGGTGTTACTGAGCATTTGGTGGGACTGTCGTGGCATAATTCACTTTGAGTTCTTGAAACCTGGAGAAACAGTTACTGCTGAGTTGTATTGTTAGCAATTACAACGGCTGTATTTAGAACTATTGCAAAAGAGGGCATCTTTAGTCCACAGAAAAGGTGTAATACAGCAAATTGACAATGCCCGGCCCCATACAGCGAAACTCACTCAGAAGAAATCAAAGAATTGCAACGGGAAGTTTTACCGCACCCCTCGTACTCACCGGATATTGCTCCCTCTGATTATCATCTTTTCAGATCTCTGGATCATTATTTAAGAAATAAAACATTCACTTCTGTAGAAGATGTTTGCAGGAAAGATGGCAAACTGTCCTTGATAATGATGGAGATTATATAATAAATTAAGAAATAAAAAGTCGAATTTACTACAAAGTTTATTTTAGATTTCAAAATAATTGATTACTTATGGGTCCCCCTAATATATCAAGGGACACCGCGATCGGTCAATCTTCCGCAGCCATCGAAAAATTTTGCACACGGAAGACAATGGCGAGACTGGTTTCTCACGATGAACTAATCCGCTTACACGGGGCATTACGAGACCAAGCCTGTAGTCGGTTTCTTCGATGGCATCGGCCCGAATGCGAGTTCCTCATATTAAAGCGTGACATAAGCCTATTAACCGAAGAAGATTTATCATTGAACAAGGATACTTGTGAGCGGGGGACTTGTGTGCGTGCACCCACGCGATTTAACGGCGCCTAAACCCGAATCATTTTCTAAATGTCGGAAGGCACACGCTTCGCGTGCGTCATTCTCCCTTCGCGTAGCGTTCTATAACACATACTTACATATTTGCTAGTGTGACCTTTCCGAACGCTCGCACTCGGTTCGTCGTATCAAGAATAAAAGCACGAGACCTTTCATCAAAGGAAGATGAGGTTCAGTTTCGAGGAATATGATTCATGAGTTATGGGAGGAAAGTTAATAACCGGCTGCAAGGTAAATTATCGTCGTTTTCATGAAATCGTCTACCGCGAAACGCAGTCCGCAGGCACGAGATGGTACGCGGTTAACTCTTGATTCGTATCGCGCGTTTATTTGCCGGCAGGCATCCGACGTCGTATTGCCAAAACATTTGTTATGCTATGATTATATTCAATGGCCTATGTCTACGTGTTTCGCTAACAGAAAGGAAAATTAGGTGGCTAAGGTTATGGCTGCGTCGGGAGTAGATTGTCTTTCCTTGTATGTACTATCAAACTCTTTTCTCTATGAAATATAATATTGTAGTACTTAGCGCTGGAAGCACAGTTTACATTGAATGGTTCGTCTTGTCCTCTTCTGTTTAGCGAAAATAGTAAACGGATTCGTTTTAACCCTTTTGTTACGAGCGCCGACTATAGTCGGCACCGACGCGGCGCTCTGTGTATACGAGCGTCGACTATGGTCGGTAAAAAAATTCTACTGCACCTGTAGAGTATCTCTTGATTCGTTATGTAACACTGAAAAAAGTGTACATACAAAAGAATGCCAAGTTGGCGTTGAAAGACAGAAGTGCGAACACCGAAGACTATCGACGTACAATGTGCACACTTTTCGGCGCGGTGCACAGTGCGGACAAGTGAGGCACATCTCACTACACGCTTATATCACGATGTTCGAAAAATTCCTTTGGCAAAATTGCATATTAGGAGGAAATTGATGTTATTAATCATTTGACAATCATTTCTATGCATAAATATTGTTAATTTTTTATTAATTTATTAATTATATTGTTAAATTTCATTTTTTGCGAATAGCTACCGTTACACGTACATTAGTAACCAAATTTAGATTTTTGTAAAAAATTTTGCCATGGCAGCACTCTCTAGTGTGTCAAAAATCGAAAAATATTGCATTAATTGCAGATGTGTGTTGCAATAATAATTCTGTATAATGGAAAGTGCTCACCAAGGTATATGCATTCTTTTTACATTTAATAAAGCAGATTTATTTTTTGTATAAATTTTCAACGGTGGTTTTATTTATTAATTGCGTATAAAACTTCAAATTAACATATAACAAAAACGGCAAAATATATCTTGAAATTTTTACATATTCGGATATATCACTTGTTACAGTTTAAGAATTTTGTAGATAGTTTTGTTGCAACTAACTGCTACTCTTAAGTTTATAAACATTTTACGAAGTGCCCATACCTTTCCTTTAGGATCTATTGTGGAAAATTTGTTGATTTCTTTTTAAATTTATTATTTGTAATGTTAAATTCCATTTTCTGTGTAATTAATTATACGTATACATAAGTAAACAAATTTGGATTTTTGTCCAAAATTTTGCCATTTGTCCGCCACAGTCACAGTGCGGAATTTACTATTATAGAAAAATGCAATATTCGTGTATATCACGATATGAAATACATTTCTTTTGCAAAAAATGCGTATTAGGATGGAAATTTATATTAATAATCATATAGTAATCATTTTTATGCATAATACAATTTTGCAATAATTATATATCGATCATTTTTATGTATTCTTAATTTGTTTTTAATATCATATATGTTTTATAACTATTGGAACAGTAATAAGAATGTAAGGATACATCGAGATTGTTTGGAAGAACGTGCATGAGCATCACATTCAAAGTATTGAGAATGAGTCGGAAAGCGAATAGCGATTTGTTAAGTTTATTAATTTTGTTTACTACTATTATAATTTGTTTAAGTTTCTTATTATTATTAATTTTACATATGGTTTATTTATTATTAATTTCGTGTTGAATTTGTTAGCTTTTAAAAATATATTTTTTTATAAAAATTGTTAATTTCTTTTTAAATTTATTCATTATATTGGTAAATTTCATTTTCTGTGAAGAATTACCTATATATACATATTACATATACATTAATAACCAAGTTTAGAGAAGTGCCCAAAAATAGGCCATTTGTCCGCACTGTATGCCATAACGAAAGGGTTAAATAACCATTAAATTGGGGGTGTCAACCAGAGGTGTCAAAAATTATAAATTTTTGTTTATATTTGGGATATGAAGGAAAATCAAGATCCAATCTATTACGCTGAGTAACGGACTCAAGTAAATTTACATTTTGAAGAAACACTAGTTCATATCTACGAAAATGTAATAGTATTTATACATACTTCAAAATATTGTGATAAATGATACTCTCCTTTCGTCAGTTAGAATGTGAAAATTTTGAAAAACTTCCTCCGGAAAAACATTCAATTCTTGAGCACAAAGAAAATATATAATTTTATAATAGGATTGTCAACGTGAATTACTTTGCTTGGTTACAGTTACACTAGAACAAGTATTTATAAACATTCGTCCGACAAACAAATTGACATAATATTTAAATAATTTCTTCTTATAACTTATTCTTCTGCAAGTTATGCAAACGAAATTATGTTGAAATGTATAATTTTGTTTATCATGTCAATTGCTGCTAACAGATACGACTTGTTTTGATTCAAAATTTAAAAAAATAAACAAACACAATGAACATCATAATTATCGTATTAGTAATCGATAGGCTCCGGGTCTTTATGTACAATAAAAAGGTTACGCATCAATTGCAAGGTATAGAAACTGGATATAAATTTTTATTTTTCACTAACAAATTTAATGCAGAGAAAATAATATATCAATATCTTTTAATCTTTACACTGTTTTAAATTGCACCTACTAATTTTCTTAGTCTAATAATTAATAACAATGTGATAGATTTCGAGATATTGCGGAATAAATTAGACTCATGATTTAGGCGATAAAGAAAAGACCAACACCGCGCCGTAGAGATTAATCGCCCATTCTGCATAGAGCCTTCTCCTCAACAATTTGTTTATGTTTTCCCTACGAGAATTCTGAGAAAATAGTTCCGCAAGGTGTAGCATGTAAAAGTGAAATTACGCAACGTAAGAAACTTGTTCATTTTAAAAATATACTACAATATTATAATTGACGTGTAAATGAAAGAACTGTGCTTGGTCTCTGTACACTTAGTAAACTTTTAATCTTTTATCAAGAAATTTAAAATTTTCACTGTATGTTACCAGTTTCTCCGTGTTATTAGCGCAATAACTTCCATCCGTGGTATTTTCACCAACCGTATTACTTTTTAAACGCAATGTCAGGGATTTTGATCAACTTTATAATGAATGTATGAATTACAAGATTTAGATGAGTTTAAGATACTTATTCCGATAAGCTATAGCTTAATTTATAAACAACGTTGAAAATCTAATTTTTGTATGGCATACAGTTCAACCACAACAGGTAATTTATAAATTTAATATATAGGCTCGCCTGATGTAAAAGGCCAGTACTCTGTTACATATTAATCGTGAAGCGACTTTAAAGGTCTATCACCTTGTAGATTAACAATCTGCGCAATACCTTAATATGCGGTATGTAAAATTCAGTGAAGGATATACGGGGCATATTTACATGCAAAGTAATGTAACGTAAAGTAACGAAGAACAATGTAAGGTAACGTAATGTAAGATTCTAATGCAAAGAAATGTAATGCGATGTATGATACATAACGCGATATAATAGATTGTAATAGATTGTAATATTATATAACGCGGTCCCTAATAACCAGAGATGTTGATGCGATCTAAAATAAACCAATATAAAAAAATTTCCAGATAAATAAACGATCCCTTCAATAATCAAATGTTTCATAGAGAATATGCTGTAATTGTAATTAAATATTACTGTAATTAAAAATGTTGTACTCCATTGAAAGGGATGAATCCAGGAGTAATTTTAAGTAACTTTTTACTTTGCGATAATGTCCTCCGAGGCTTTGTCAAGGAGTTATCGACGAAAGGGACAGACCAATCGGAGCGCGGCTACAGAGGACAGATTCCGACTCAGCCAATCCCAACGCCAGACTTAGCGCGAGCCGCCAGAAGTTGTGCTCTGATTGGCCCGTGTTTTTCGTTAATAACTCCTTAACAAAGCCGCGGAGAATATTTTCGCAAAGGAAAAAGTTACTTCAAATCATCTCAGGAATTACCTCTTTCACGGAAGTACAATGTTTTTCAGACACCCTGCATAGTAATAAAAATCTGAATACATACTAAACTGTTTCCACTTTTTAGACTGCAGGCTTTAACCCTTTGCACTCGAGTGGTGACTCTGAAGCGCCACTAAAAATTGTTGTGACATTATTTCAAAGAAATTAAAAAAAAATATCACAAAATATTTGTTACATTACAAAATTTGTATTTAATAGATTACTGAACATTTAAATATTATATGTGGAAATCGGATCAGTTTCGTATGAATAAAACGAAAATATTCTGAGACGGAAGAAAAATTTAGCCTTAGAATTAAAATAGCGCCGAGTGCAAAGGGTTAATAAACAGAATTAGAAACGAATATGCAGAATATAAAAACGATTTAATCGATCTAAACATTTCTGTTATTTTCTGATGATTATGCACAAAATGTACTTGCACAACGATATGCGATTAATATTCATACTCGATTACGTATTCATAACGTCGCGGCACGACACTTCCTCGATCAAAGGGGGCAAGTAATTCTAAAAAGGGTAATTCACGCTTATTTTTATCCAGACTCTTCTTCGATTGTTAACGCCGGCGCACCCCTCATGTTTTTCAATATTTTTAAATCACCCTTGCATTTTGTTCCCGCGTTCCTCCAGTCTTGCTGATTAATCGATATCATTGCCCCGACCGGTGCCGGTGCAGCATTAAATTAATACCTGGACGGCGTGGCTTGGCGTGGCTTGACGGGGCTTGACGTGGCGCGGAGCAACGGCCGAAAGAGTCCACGTAACGATACGATCCGGCAATTAAATCGTCGAAAATCAGTAACAACGATATCGAAAAAGGGTTATCAGCGAATTCGAAGGATACACGGAATGAGTTGCCAGCAAATTGCCACGATATACATGTATGGGTAGCGAAGCTGGTCGTGCAGCAGGAATCGACAGATCGTTCGTTAGCGTCAGTATCAATTTTCAGATTGAACGCCGCACCGGTTATACAACGGCGCGGCGGCGGTGGTAGCGGCCACGTTACGAAAACTATTGCAACTGACGTTCACCAATGCGAGCACACACCAAACCAACCCATCATCGTCGTGGTTTAAGTGTGATAGAATTCGAGAGCCAGTCGCGGTTCTGATTATTTCGTTATTAAGAACTTCAACCGGATATCGAACATTGGATATCTGACGCGGAAACAATGCCATGCCGTAACGGAAAAATCAATCGAGGGTAAGTGTCTGTTAAGAATCGTGCAGAACTTATGTGTTTATCATGCGGATAATAATGCTTGCTATTTTTGAGTTTCAGCTGGTACTCCACGTGATTCGCAGGATCATTGTTATTTTTTTCAGTCGTGTATTTTAGCTATCTTACATTAAAAGATTTATTACCACGACACCTCGAAGCATTTCCTGCGACTCGATACACTGAATTCTCGTTACGAGTCAGTTGCGCCGTTCTGGTGACTGACTCTTAGACGAATATAATATTACATAATATATATCTCTTTTTCAATATTCATTATGCTTTAAAAATAAGTGTAATTAATATAGGCACAGTAATTGGTACCCCCACAGTAATGGGGTCCCTAACCTTACGTAACCTGTAATCACGTTTAAACTAGGCTGAACAACTTAGGTTACTGAATGTAGACATTCGAGCATTGTTTGTGATCGCAGATTCTTTGGTAGTCTGCTGAAAGGCGAGTGAAATACAGTTTTTTCTCGATACATGTCTACAACACGGGTCTATCCAGAGACATACAGTGAAATCTCGATGTATGTTAGTCCCGTCGTTCTTTTTACTGACACGAATACGAAATCGGAGGATCTTGCCGAGCGTCGCATTTGAAATACATAGGGCACGCTGGAAACCTAAGTGTCATATCCGTCTATAAGTCATAAAAGCCTATGACTACTAAGCGATGGTGACAAGAAGACTGAGAAAATGTCTTTCTCCGATACAATGTTGAACGTAGCTCGGGAGACGGCTCTCGAGCTTCGGCCCCTCGCTGCGGTGGTGTGAGTAGTTCCACTGACCCCAAATTGTAAGGTTGGCACTGACTCGTAATGAGAATTTTCCGTAGTCACCGGCGCATCGTAAGCCCACGTGTGCCGGAGCTAGTATGTACAGTGACACTAACTAATATTCGAACGCTCTTAAAAATTGCATAACTTTGTCAATACTGGACTATACTACTTGAATTTTTATGAGAAGTAAGAACAATCGGTTCGCTACATAACGTGAAAAAAAATGTTTGATTAAAATTGCAATTGGTAGAAATTGCAGAGAAAGTACTAAAAGTTGTATTTGCAACTTTTTAATGCGGGCTTATATTAAAAATTGAAAAATATTTAGATGAATACTTCATCTAAATCGGTCAACGTTACAATGAGCTACAAACGTTTAACGATGAAAACTTAAGAGTGACAGTCGCAGAATTTTGGCCTTGTCAGGGAATTTCATCATTATGTGATCAATTTGAAACATCTGTAGCTCATTCCAACGTTGACCGATTTAGATGAAATTCTCAGAATATGTATAATTCATACAGATCTACAAATCGTACTCTCTAAATCTTCAATGTAAGTCCACATAAAATAGTTGCAAAATACAACTCTTACAAGCAGGAGAGGCCCTGGACGCCGAGGAGTGTAAACATAACACGACTCGGGTATGTCTCCTGGACGATACATGAAGTTGGCAAGACACGTGCTGTTGACATATATCGTAAAAGAAATTTCAAAGTCAATTGAATATTTTTAAATAGGTCTTTGTATATTTTTGTCATAATATGGTGGAGTTTATTGAATCGAATTCAGCAAGGTGCTGTATGAAGTCATTTACTATTGAAAAATATTATAAAATTATATTATAAGTTCTTAAATTCTTAAGGAGTCAAGTAGGTCTGAATCGCTGGTTAATGGCTATTAGGTTTATCAATGTGATGATCTTGAAAATATCAAGTAGATATTTGGTTTATATAAAGGAAAGCTTCATGTACAATCACGAACAATCGGATGTCATGCATTTATGACAAGAATAGATAAGCACAATTTAAAGCAGTGGACATATTAAAAAGATTTAAGGACATCGGTGTATTGGTTTCAGCTAAATAGGATAATTAAGAGGAGAAAGAAATTTTTGTTCCGCTCCTGTGTCTTGCAACCAATACAGATAGTTTTTATTTTGCATAAAGATCCGCAGTCTAATCATGATAGATGAACATTAACACTTTAGGTAGCTGTATTCATGAAAAACTGTAGATATCAAATTTCCGAAACGTCCTGAATTAAAACAAAAATAATAATAATAGTAATGTAAACTCAAATAATTTAACAAAATCAAATTACACAAGCTGTACGTAACGAACTGATAAATCACAAATGTAATTTTTCTTGAGCTGTGCGAGAATTCCAAGTAGTAAAGTTCAAACACAGAAAATAATTGATGTCTCCAGCGTTTTTAAAACAGAAAGCACCAGGTAGGTACGTCAGAATGATTAATTTCAGATTTTCTGTTTTACGATTTGGGAGATCATAAAAGTGTATTTGGGAGAATTTATTACATAAATCCATTAATTCGCACATATAGTATAGCAGTGATGTCATTGCAAATCTCAATTCATGTACTCGTGTAATTTTTCGAAAAAAATAGAATCGTGGCACTTTGATTAATCGAGAAATGTACCTAATGTTAACAATTTCATTAAATTTCTTTCCATAATATTTAACAGTTGTAACGATTAATAAGGACTCTGCATGCGTAGCGTACTTGTAATATCGAGGTTTTCAATAATAGTATACGGTACAACGCAATCCTTTAGGTTCGTACAAATTACACCTTCCTTCGTGGAAGATTAGTGAGCTGCGTTTTCCAGTTAGCGGTTCAAAGAATTACAGGGTAAGGAAACAGAAGTAATTGAAGAGTATAGACGGGAACCAATTGGACTGAGGCGACTTCTAATTAAAAAGAACGTTTTAAGAGTTTAATGGTGCCGGTGAGTATATAGTACTCGCAAAGAAATTAAACTTGTAAGCGTACCCATACAACTTTCGTAGAGGAATACAGTCGCTTGCTGATTTATTTTTTGGTCATTGCCGATAATTTATGGTCACTTGGACATTATGGTTCATAAGTTATGATTTGTACAATTAATTTGTAGTTTCAATGTTTGTTGTGATAAGTGCGTTGTCCTAATATGACACTCATAGAATTTAATTTTTCCACCAATTTTGAAATATAATTATAAATTGTAAATTTAATATTGTTTGATAAATTCGATTCTAAAGATCTAGTACTCAATATATTGGATGTATTACAAAATTACAAAATCATACAAAAATTCCATCGCACTACTTATATTTATATTTACTAAATAACGAATAACAATGACTTCAATGTCAAGTATAATATCACTTTTTAAGAAAAGAGTACATCTTTAAACTGCTTGTGTAGTAGATATACGACTGTTTATAGTTTTTATAGTATAATATAATGTATTATGATGAATTGAAACGTCTGTACAGTAATATAATATAATGTAAGTAATATAATAATGTAATATAATGTATTATCAATTGAAACGTCTGTACAGTATTGCAAAGTAACGTCTTCCTTGAAATTCAAATTGCATCAATAAAAAAAAATAATATTAAGTTTCGGTATCTAGAATTTGTTACTATATAGATATATTTTCCAACATGATCACAAATATGCACAACACACCAGAAATGGAGTCAACGCACGTTGCACGTTTTTGGTGACGTAAGCCGTACTCAACGTTGCTACTAATGGAAGCTGTGCTATAGTTTCCGTGTGTTTTCGCACCAAAAAACTTCAATTAGATTATGTCAGAACAGAAGAACTTCAGTTATCGAGGACCGAGAATCTCGAATCAGACCAAACCAATACAAAAAGATCTAAATTAGTGAACCTAGATGATACTTGACAAACTAATTGTCAGCAAAACAAAAAAAGAACTCAAATCGAACCAATTCAGTGCTGACGCGTATCAATCTGAATCAGACCTTCGCTTTTCAGCAGACACCAAAAATAACAGTTATTCTAAAATTTTCTACGATAAAAATCATTCATAAAAAGTTGATTGTTACTTTTAAGATAATCTACACAAAATATAAAGAATAAAATTCTAAGAACAAAATGATTAATAAATATCGATTTTTATACTTTTTGGTTACAAATAACAGTTATTAGTGTCCAAAAATTGGATCCTCCTCGATAACTGTTAACGATAAAAACTGTTTCCATTGCTCAAAGCAGTTATCGAGGAGAGAAGTTCATTTCGATCGCTCATGACAGCTATCGATGATCGAATTTCTTTTCACTTGTTCATAATAATTATTGTATGAGAAAATTCATTTGAGATGCTAATTTAATTACTGAGTTGCCTACTCTTTTTCGGATGGAGGAAGCCTATGAAATTCATTGAGAAGGTTTCGTACAACAAGACGAATCAACAGATCATAAGAACAACACAAAATCTAAAAAAATTTTTCAAAATTATTTCAACTGGGAAAATCAGAAATATAAACTCCCGTATTTTTCAAAACTAGCGTGCATAATTTACGCTGTGCCCGCAACTCAGGTTAGCATTGAACGAACTTTCTCTGCTCTAAAATTAACGTTAGATGATTTGCGGTGTAATTTGTCAGCAGAAAATTTGGAAAAATTCATGTTTGTCACATTAAATTTTGATTGTAGTAATTAATTTTATGAATAAAAAATTTATTAAATAATTGATTGTCTACTATTTGAAAGTTGTACTATTTAATAATAGCTATTACAAATTTCCTTCATCAATAACTGTTATGATCTATCGAAATGAACTTCTCTCATTGATAACTGTTATTAGAAATCGAAATACATTTCTCTCATTGATAACTGTTATAAGTGATCGAAATGAATTTCTTTCAACGTTAACATTTACCAGCAAGAGAAAAAATTATACTTTTACTTATAAAAAATTATACGGTTACTTGTAATCCTCATTTATAATCCATTCATAATCATTTATAGTCCTTATAATCCACATCCCCTTGCCGGCTGTACCACGATTCCGCAAACACCCTGTATAATTAATATAGGCACAGTAATTTGTACCGACATAGTAATTGGGTCCGTTACCCTATATACGCAAAGTCAAAAAATTTAAATCAAAAACTTTGGAAACCCCACAAGTCTGAACGTCGAGGATTTGTAAGAAAAACTATCCAAAGTGGGTGATTTCTACGCTCAACTGACTCTGAAAAAGTCTCAGCTCTAACTTAGACTCCGTCATCCTGAAATCTGTTTGGTTTAGTCGCTTGATTAAGAATTGGTCGGATTTAATCCGTTCCTGGACTAGTCCAATTTCAATTCTTTGGTCCTTGGTAACCTGATTCAACTCTCTAAGCAGTAGACTGTGCTGACTCCACCCTGTGAATCGAAAACTAGACCACTTCAGCTCTCTGCGGTTTGTATGTGTTCAATTTGAATGATTGAACTTTCCGTTGCACCGATTTGAATCTCCTGATTCTATCTTCTAGTTGAATTTCCTAGATCTATATTACTTCTATTAAAGGCTACCCGCAAATTACATGGTTTATAAATGTTTATGAAGAATATACAATAACCTGATCCTCCGTAGACCATGCAGCTTGAATAGAAAGTTTAACACGTTAAGTGCCAAATATCAACCCCAGAGATTCTTACAAAATCAGAGTAATGTAATTAATGAAACCAAAACTAGAAATTTAAAATGTATTATAGGGGATGCTATCTTAAGCCTTTTCAATTCGAAAGATCTTAATAAAATTCGGTTTACCAATAAAAATGTTCACAATAAAAATGAATGTCTGAACATAGTAAAAAATCTCTGTCAGTCATATGTGACTGACGTGGCAGTTAAAGTGTTAATGCACTCCCGTTCAGTTATCGCCCGTGCCCGCCAAGTCGGTTGTGCCCGGAGAACAAAATTCTCTGCCCGCACGGGCGATAACTGAACGGGACTGATCTAGATATTACGAGGAGTTCTATTGTGTTAACCCGTGCACTGGACTGGAGGGTCAACGATTGTGTTCAACTTGAACTTGACTAACGCAGTAGACACGTTTCTCAGTAATAACTCTTTAAATGTTTTGGATAGTATACAGGGTGTTTCGTAAATGGGGAGCAAAACTTTAAGAATAGATTCCTAATGCTTAGAGAAGAAAAAGAAATTATATAGACATAGGTCCGGAAATGATTAATCTCTGAGTTATTAATATTTTTGTGCCACAATTCTCGTCACATCGCCTTAGAGAAAATGTTCAATATGTCCACCTCCTGTCTCAATACAAGTTTCAAGTTTCAAGTTTCAGCTCGTCGCCTCATTGGGATCCGAACACGCTCTCAAATAAAGTATAAATTGTAAACAAGAATAATACACCTCGATAACGTAAATATAGACCGGCGATTACTTCAAAAACATTGTTGATGCCTTTAAACGGGCCTCGAAGACGATGCATAGTGCGGACAAATGGCCTATTTTTGGGCACTTCTCTAAATTTGATTATTAATGTATAGATATAGGTAATTCTCCACAGAAAATGAAATTTACCAATATAATTTACCAATTTTTATAAAAAAATTTATTTTTAAAATCTAACAATTTTAAAACGAGATGAATAATAAATAAACCACATGTAAAATTAATAATAAGAAACTTAAACGAATTATAATAGTAGTAAACAAAATTAACAAAGTTAACAAATCGCTATTCGCTATCCGACTCATTCTTAGGACTTGGAATGTGATCCCCATTCACTTTCTTCCAAACAATCTTAATCTATCCTTACATTCTTATTACTTTTCCAATAGGTATTACACAAACAAATTAAGTGTATTAAAAACAAATTAAGAATACATAAAAGTAATTGATATATAATTATTGCAAAATTGTATTATGCATAAAAATGATTACCATATGATTATTAATAACAATTTCCATCCTAATACGCATTTTTTGTAAAAGAAATGTATTTCATACCGCGATATACGTGAATATTGAATTTTTCTATAATACTAAATTCCGCACTGTGACTGTGGCGGACAAATGGCAAAATTTTGGACAAAAATCCAAATTTGTTTACTTATGTATATGTATTGTTAATTATTCACAGAAAATGGAATTTAACATTACAAATAATAAATTTAAAATGAAATCAACAAATTTTCCACAATAGATCCTAAAGGAAAGGTATGGGCACTTCGTAAAATGTTTATAAAATTAAGAGTAGCAGTTAGTTGCAAACAAAACTACAAAATTCTTAAACTGTAACAATTGATATATTCAAATATGTAAAAATCTCAAGATATCTTGATATCTTCTCTAAACATTAGGAATCTATCCGTAAAGTTTTGCCCCCCATTTACGAAACACCCTGTATATTACGTGCAATACAAGTTACTCGAAACGGAAGAGATTCGAAGCCATGACATGTTTCCTGCATGCTAGTGCAGCAGTTGATATGTGAAGTCGTACGCGGCAGGAAGTCCACGGAAAAGTGCACAAATTCAAGGGACGTGAAGTGGCGGCGTGTTGGTGATTAGCAATAAACGTGGGGAGTTTAATTAAGCCAATTACGAAGATGTAGTACCGCATACTAACGAGTCGGGCAATGTTTTCTAAGAAAGTGACGTGGCCGTCTGGCCGGCAAAATGCGCGTTTAACGGACAACGAGAAGGGAGGCTAAAAAACCGGTAATAACAGGGGTTATTATCGCGAGTACTCGAATCGTTGAAAGGGGTTAATGAGGGGTTCCTGCGATGTGGCGCAGGTCGCAACGTTCACTGAACGAGGGAGACAACGATCATCAGACCAGGCACGCGCGATCGATTCCTTCCTCCTGAAATAACAGCCGACTCCCTATAGGTATCCTGCAATATTGACGTTTCGAGTTCGTTGGCCTGGCAAATATTGTATTTCACTAGCCGCTGTTGCTGCACGTAATCAATCAAATCTTGTAACAACACAGACGCTCGTGTAATGGGAATTCTTTAGTAAATGGTATTTTAATACGTGATGAGCGTAATTGTACAGAGTCAGGCGCGCACAGAGCGTTTCAAGTTTCAACGGAATATTCTCAAGGGTACTGGCAGCAAGTTTTGCTAAAATGTCAAGGAGCTCGTATTTCTAAAATATTTATATGAAAATTGGTGAATTTTCGCGAAACCGAAAAAATTTTATTGGAAATTCGAACATGCGCACCGAGCACTTTTCTGCGACACTATAACGGGAAGCAAACAATAACATGATAAAATACTATTTACTTAGAGCAAATGGAATTTTAAGCTTTGTAAACAAATCTTCAACTACAGCCAATCAAAACGACTCCGTTCCATTTTACCGACAATGGTTTCCTCGACAATGTTTACTTCGACACTTTTTCACCGACATTCTGTTTTCATTAACATTGTGATTTCACCGACATCGGTTTTCACTGACATTCTGATGTCATTGACATTAGTTTTCATGGACATTTGTTGTCACTGACATTCCGATTTCATTGACATCAGTCTTCATCGACACTTTGTTGTCGCCGACTCGATTCGCAAACGACTTTTCGTAAACGACTCGTGGATATTCTATTTAATTTTGCAAACTGCGATATTATTTTGGTAGCGAGTCAAAATCGAAATTCCGACCACAATAAAGTGTCGATGAAGACTAATGTCAGTGAAATCACAATGTCAATGAAAACAGAATGTCGGTGGACACATAGAGCGGTGAAGTAGTGACGATGTAAACATTGTCGGGGAAATCATTGTCGGTTAAGTGGAACGGGCCCGTCAAAACAGTATTCGTACACACTTTAAGGGGAAAACCTTGTGTAAAATGAAATTTTTGAGCATTTTTTTTTTTTTGTTTAAATCGATAGGAAATTTCCTCAGGAATACGATAAAAAAATTTGAAAGTAATCGGAGATGTTCTTGTAGATTATTTTCAAAATAAAGTGAACGGTTGTATTGGTCGGAGCGGCTCAGATAGTCGGGCTCTCGTCGGAAAGGCTCGTGCTTCTCGAAAAGAAGAAAAAACGGTTGAAGTACAACTTTTTAAGGAAGAGGAAGATCTGTTCTACGGCCCTGGAATTGCAGATTAGCAAAAAACCGCGGTAAGTTAAAATGAATTAAGATTTTTTCACGATTATTCTGTTCCTCAAACTTTAAACGCATTTTTCTCGAAACGCAAAATTTCGCACGCCGTGCAACATAGCTCAAAAACCGATTACTCGATCTTTATGAAACTTGGTATATATGTATATTCTATAAATAATTGGCCACAACATGACGAGCTCCGATTTTTAAATTTTTTATTTAAAACATTGTTATTAACAATTGTTCATAGCAGAAAATCCATTTTTTCAAAACTTCGCAATTTTTGCAATCTTAAAAATTTTAATAAAAGAAGAATTTCATGTTCTGCGTTTTTGTATAAACTAACGATTCCATTTTGATCTTTTGTTTCAGATCATTTTTGTGCATTGTACGCTGCACGGAGCATTTATAGAATTTTCAAGCCGCCATTGCATCATTGATGTTAACAATCAAAATTTATGAAAAATATTTTTGTTTACATTATAACATTAATAAATGATACATCAAATTTTTAATCAATCTGCGCATTGCATTTTTCACAAAAAATTCTAGAAAAACGCCATTTATACAAGGCCATACACATGCCATTTTAAAATAAATTTTTTGTAAAAACAGTTCAAATAACGAGATTTTTCGGAACATTTGAAGGATTAGTCTATTATCTGATGAATGCAAAAAGTTTTCGAAAAAATTGCAAATATAGAAATACTAACGAAAGTTTTTTTACCACCCTTTTTTATCTGTGCTTTTAATGACAATTGAAAAAATACGTGTTGCAGATTTGTGTCAGTTATACATATTCATGCCAAAACAAGTGGCACGTAGATACATACAACATTTTCAGAATATTTCGATTTATTACAGTTAGGTACAGCATTTTTATTACAACGGAAAAGCTCGGGCCGAAAACATAGAAAATGTATCATCACTATATTCATCGGAATTCCTGTCAATTACAATGCTCTTACAAGATTTTTGCTCATGCATGTAGTAACCTAAGATCTCGAAACACTCGGGTGATTAGGTCCACTTTTAAAAACATTATTACATTTTGGAGGGTGTACGATTTTTTTGACTAACAGTACCTATATACAGACTGTGATCTAGTTTTAAAAAGATTTTGAAACTCTTAAAACACAAGAAACGCGTGCTTGTTCATTCGTCGTTTCCATAAAATAACTGTTAACTATTAAGGGCATTCAGTGCATTGTAGTACGCTAATATTTAATTAGTGGCGTAAAATGATCGTAGGCTATTGTATCCTTTCCTGAAGTTTAATTCTGCGAATCAACCAATACACGAACTTCAATGACACTGTTTTGAGGAACACTCGATAAGACAACTGGAACGAATCCTAGCTTTTCTCCTGGCGAAGACAAATGCTACATGCATTAACGACACCCACCTTTGTTCCCCTACACTTTTGCTGTGAATAGGCAGCCTGTTCTAACCAGGACGGGACCCCAATTGGTCGGCGTTCAAACATATTTGATTACATACTCACGCATTCACAGCTCCGACTCTTCGAAGACGAATTTTTTGAGAATTTACAGACGTGATTCTATTTTGTGATTAGTAAACTACCAATGTTTTCAAGTAAATACACATTTCTAATATTCAGCAACTAACAGAATCGAAAAATTAGGAATGAAAGGAAAATTTGGAAATATTAATTTCAGTGTTTACGTATCAAGTAATAATACGTTTCGGTTTTACTTCATTATAAAAAGACTACTTGAACAAATATTGACTGCATTTAAGTGCGTGTAATATTCAAGACTGCGATACTGACTTTTTCTTGTTTTTACACAATATTGGACGGCTGTATTGAACTGTATTTACATCCTGGTACCAATTATAAACTTGAGGAACGCGAATTAGAAACACTAAACACCTCTTATACATAGTATAGGTATAAGAAAAAGTAGTATATAAAGAAATGTTTCAGACAATAGTTGTTTGGTTTCGAGGGGTTCCATTACGTGGTGTACGTAATTTTTTTTCAGGTGGAAATGCTTAGGAGATTTTAAGGTAAAACTTAGTTTTTAAAAAAATGGGACCACATATTTTTGAACTCCTACGGTTATGGCCCTTCTCGAGAAAATTTCAAAATATTGTCATTTAAGATAATTCAAGGTCGTTTAAGGTCATAAACGTAAAACAGGATGAAAAATATAAATATAAATGTAAAAATGTAAATATAATAGGATATTTTCAGCCAAAATCCAAAATAATCTGTTACAACAGATGCTCAAAATGATGACCTGCCACAAAAAGACAGCGTCTGAAGCATTCGCCCACTGCACTGATTGCGTTACGCAGTAACGTGCGTGGTGATCAATAGCAGCATAGACTCTTTTCGTCTTCTTGTATCGGTTGCTGCCGCTTATTAATAAAGCTGAAAATATCACATTGCGTAAGCACTCAAAGTGAATTTGTGTTTTTCATCCTGTTTTACGTGTATGACCATAAACGACCTTGAGTGACCTTGAATTACTATATTGTTGAAATTATCTCGAAAAGGGCTGCAATCGTAGGAGTTGAAAACTATGTCATCCCATTTTTTTAAAAAATTGAGTTGTCCTCCAAATCTCCTAAGCATCTCCACTTGAAAAAAAGTTATGTACATCACGTAATGGGCCCCACAAAACCAAACAACTTCTTTTTCAGAAACATTTTTTCCTATTTGAAAAAATGTAGAAGTTATTCAGATGACTTGTCTTAGATGCCTCACTGTATGATATACATTGAAGAGAGCAAATGTTGTAGCAATTTTTATAAAAGATACATCCAAGATTGGTGTTGAAGAGTTTCGATTTGCATCCTTCACGATATTCAAGATTCACTTGCAATCTCTGACATGGATTTGAACGGTAAGAGTAGAGATATAAAGAATAGCAATTTAAAAAGCTCCAAACTTTTTAATGGCCCGCTTGAGGAAGAAGCTTCTGAAAAATACGTCGTGTTCCACCATACGGGAGTATTTAACGTATCACAGACGCGAATAAATCGAGCGTAAAAACACGGAGTTTCTCGTGCGACGTCCTCGGAACTCGAGACTTTAAATCTCAGTGTAACAGAAGGCAGACACAGGGAAACTTTCAAATAAAAATACGTCCGAAATTCCACTAAATTTTCTGCCCTTCTGGACCGTTACGCGTACATTGCACGGAAAATAGAAGGGGAAACGCAAGAAGAGATTTTCTGGCAACAAGGAACGCTTCCTTCGAGCTTCCCAACGTTCTACTCCGCTTCCATACGTCTCTGTTATAGCTAGTGCATTCGCTATATTTTGGACGCATGATACATATACATATATACACATCTCAGATTTCACTTATGTTTGATTTACGAACCACGTGTTTGTAGCCGGGAATCACAATGATTTCTTCTTTTTCAAAAAATACAGTTGCATGCACACTTCCTTTTACGACACTTCTCTCTGTTCTAGAACTTTTTTATAGCGTTTATAATCCATAATCCACTGCTGTGTATCAGTATGAAAATTTTAGTTGTGCTAATACATATTCGAAGAGAAGAACTTTAATATGGATGAAATTTTGTTACTAACTTTTCTGTCGAGGTCACGCAAGGGCGTCCGTTCAAATCAATAGCTTATATCGATTTTCCAATAGAATTAGAATTGACAATTTCATATGGAATTACCTGTATAAAAAAATTGTAGCAGTATGCATAACTAATTTTCCAACCAATCAAGAAGTTCCAGGCGAACAACTGTCGAACTCTGTTACGCTTAAAAGAGGGACCGCATACTATGCGTGCCGCACAAGAAGTCTCGTGGAAGGAGTGCGGGGCTGATTGGTCAGAATGGAAGGGGCACGCCTCCAGCTGCTCTATTGGCTAAAGCGGTTGCACATACTATGCAGCGTGTGACGTCAAAGCCTAAGCATTGGACTACTGAATATTAATCATGAATATTAAAAGAGAGATATATAACTTATATATTAACTGATTTTAATGAAAAAAATGTAACATCTCTCTTTTAATATTCATTATGCTTTAAAAATAAGTATAACTAATATAGGCACAGTAATTGGCACCCTCACAGTAATCGTGTCCTTTATCCTATCCATATAATGTGATAATAAAGAATGACACATAAATAGAATAGATACTAGTTTCAAACTGAAAATTCATCCAAACAATTTTAAACATTAAAAATAAAAAATTACTTATACATTCTGATGTCCACGGACGAATTAAAGGGAAATTTGTATTTTATCTTATTCCCATAAAATTGCTAAAAAATGATTACGTAATGTTCGATCATGCCTATTTAATTGTTGTTTTTCTGAAATAACATGGACGAAGAAATTGATATGCAAAAATAGCTTGATCACCGACCAAAGTAGATAATTGCACAAAGAAACTATTTCGAGGAAAACTGCGGTATAAATAGGAATAGTGTCATTCACTTTTGTCTAATAAAAGAATTCCGATAAACTTTGTGAAGCAACATTTCATCGCTCTTCCTTTGTTTACCATCGATACCATAATATAAATGTCAGTGAACGTGCATATTTCATTGAATCAACTCTACCAGCCGGGCTTAACCCATTTGCATCATAAGGAAATATGAAAAGAAGGCCTTTATCACCAAACTTTTTTTTTAATTATATTTAAGTACAAAAATGAGTACAAGTAAAAGAACTTCATATTTCAGCATTATAAGAAAAAATAAATTGAGCGTATACAGGGTGTCCCGAATTTAAATGGCAAAACTTCAGTAGCGTGTAGGGGACCGAAAAACTAAGACAAAAAATCTTTTAGAGATTTGCTCGTTTTTGCTTCGTTTTGGAGAAAATCGCCAAAAAAGAAACAAAACAAGTTTTCATTTTTGTACTTATTTATTTACATTTTATTTACGTTATCATCTATTTAATGTAGATATTGTTCAAAATGTTGCCCTGTTGCAGCAATGCAAGCATTACATCTAGCACGAACTTGATAAATTATATCAGTTAAAACTATATCAGCGTATTCAACATTAGAATATGTACGCGGCATTGTAGCTGAAGCTATTCACTCTAAAATATCTGAGTAACTGACTAAAGACTGATTAAGGAATCATAGAAGAAAGCAAGAATGTAAACAAACGAAAGAATGTAAAGGATAACATCAAGTGTTTACATATCTCACTATCACAACTCACACAACAATGTCAAAACAATCCCAAATACAAGTGTATACAACAACTCAAGAGAGCAACTGACAATGAGATATTGAATTTTTGCGATTTTCTCCAAAACGAAGCAAAAACGAGCAAGTCTCTAAAAGACTTTTTGTCTTAGTTTTTCGGTCCCCTACACGCTCCTAAAGGTTTGACATTTAAATTCGGAACACCCTATATATACGCTCCGGTGATAGTGACCAGGAAAATTCAGTGTGTATATACACTAATGATGCAAATGGGTTAATTGTCAATACCAAACGTTTACCGTGCAGCCACGAATTGGCGTACGATAAGAAAAACGAGAGATCTCTTGGCGGAAGATATTTCAGCCTGTCTAGTTCGACGTCTCTGAAAGCATCGCGAACCCTCGCCGTCGATAGGTCCAGTCGCTGCGACGATGCGTCGCCGATTCCCTGGCGTTGCTTGTTCGACGGTCTGTTGCCGGAGAAAGTGCAGCCTCTTGACCGTAAGCCGGGAAAAGGGAATTTTCGATTTCCGATTATCTCGAAAGCGCAAGCCTGTGGGCCGCGATTCCATGCCGTTGTGCTGTGGAGCCGCGTTGTCCCGTCGCGTCGTGTCGCGTCGCGTCCCGTCGCGTCCCGTCGCGTCGACCCCATTACACCTTCCGACAGCTCGCGATCCGGAACTCTTGCCGATCGTGGAAGAGGCCGTCTAACGAGGCGTGTCTCTCGTCGAGAGAAACTGGGTTAAGCAGCGAGAAAACGAGGCGGAGGCGGAAAAGCGTAATTTTCGGTAGCTCTTTCTGTGAAAATATCTTCCTTGGTGGTTGTAGAGGAAATATCAGGGCAGCGCAGCGGGAAGAACCCAATTCGCTTCTCCCCACTAGTTTCCTCCGAAAAGCACTTTTTTCGGTATACCTCGGATTCCAGAATCGGAAACCAACTTTATTGAGTAAACTTTTGTGATTCGTAATGGAATCGCGGAGGAACTAGCAAAACCAGGCTTCTTCTATTTACATTAGAAATCAGGGAATATGAAGCGAGTTTTTTTCAAAGATAACTGGTATTCCTGTAATATTGGCCGACGACTAAATTGCGAAATGGAATTTTTCTCTTTTCTCTAACGTTCAAACTTTGTTGCTACACTTGTTCCGAGTTTCTAAGTTTTGATAAACCGCAACAAGAAACTTCTGAGATACAAATTTGCCGAACGTTAGTTCAAATTTGAACCAAATGCCGGATAAAATGGTAAAGAATTTTATTATAAGTATATATGAAGTTTGTCTGAAAACACTTTTAACTATCAACGGTGACATCTCATCACCATTATTACAAACGTTGTAATTTGAATTGAAAATACATACACGATGTTCATTTGAAAACATTCCAACTGAATATCTCAAAAAGTATGAAAGACATTAAAAAAGTGTAAAACACGTGTCCAAGGATTTCGAGGGGGAAAGAGAGAGGCAGTATCAGTTTTTCATTTGGGTGGCGTTTTCGAGGTCATTTGAAGGACAACTTTGTTTTTTCAAGTGGAAACCTACATTTTTTATTATGGGATCTTACTGTACGTAAAAAGACCAGCAATTTTCGTGGGATACTTTTTTTTATCTGCGCATTCGTTTCGGAGATATTTAAAGAGAAGTAGAGCGAGTGATACTTATTAAATTTAAATACAGATAGAAGATACAGACAGAAAATAGTAAATTTAAATACAGATTGTCATTGAAATTCTCTTGGAAAAACCGAGGACCTATAATGTGGATTTTCGTCACTCCAATAACGACAGTTATGACGATTTACAGCATCGTTTAAGAAAAAAGTGTATTCGTCACTAAAACAAATGTTTTTAATTACATTAGGAGTGATGTTGATCATATTTGTTAATTCCTCACAAAACTCAATCCGCCTGTCAAAGTCATCTTCCAATAACTTTTGATGCAACTGCATTTTATATGGATGAAACTTGTTATGGTTAAGTAATTTGTGCACAGATCCCACTGATACACCAGTTACCATTGAAACTTGTCCAATTAAACTAGTGGGATTCACAGTAAACTGTCGTATGATTTCGATTTGATTAGCTTCTTTTATGAATTTTGGCTGGTTTCTTTTTGTTACCGATCCTGTTTCCTTAAACTTTACAACTAGTTGTAAACGTAGCAGCAGTTCGACGAGCACGCTCATCAGCTCCATAAATGAAAATTATTTCTATTCGTTCTTCTAAAGAATACACCATTTTATACAATTAATTGTACTCCGATATAGTATCTCTTATTACGATGATTGACACTTGACTAAATAGTACAATCTTATATTGAAAGACAGACAACATAAACAAGAGATCAGTAGAGGACAATTTTGTTTTGAAATGGTACGTGCTAGTACAACTGGAAAACATCAACGATTTGCGTCAAAGGATTTTACATAATAATATGACTCGCTCTACTTCTCTTTAAATACGAAACTAGTGCGTGGATAAAAAAAATATCCTACCAAAATTGCTGGTCTTTTTACATACAATAAGACCCCATAATAAAAAATATAGCTTTCCATTTGAAAAAACAAAGTTGTCCTTCAAATGATCTTGAAAACACCACGCAAATGAAAACTGATACTGCCCCCTCATTCCCCCTCAAAATCCTTGGACACGTCATTTACACTTTTTTAATATTTTTCATACTTTTCGAGGCATTCGGCTGGAATCTTTTCAAATGAACACCCTGTACATTCAATATGATCGCCCTCTCTCTCTCTGAACTCGTATTTCGCAGTCTTATACGTTTGACGGAGTTGCTATTTCTGATCCACATTATCAGTGCAAATTCGTGTCTCGTATGCAAAACGAGTACGACAGAAGTGAACGCTGCGATGGAAATGTCACTTACAATAGAGTGAGCACTTCTGCTGTTAAGGAAAGGCGAATTACGTTTATTTCAACTTAAATCTGGAAGATTAAAACAGCTAAAGTCTCGAGACAGCTAAATTGCTTTCAAGCCCGTGACGCGAGCAGAATCGAGTACCCATCACTATCCTCGGCTGTCTGATTTTCGAGCATCGATTCTTGCAGGCGTGTAGAAGTCGCCGTTGCAGTTTAGCTCGTAAAATATTTCGGACGATCCCGATTGGAGGACGCCGCGCCATTTGTCTGTCTTCTTTTTCCCCATTGCTTTATATCTTTCTCCCTCTTCCTCCGCCGTCTTCCTCTCACTCTCTCACTCTGCCTCTCTCCTTTACCCCACCGCACGTTCCTTGCTCGATCACTGTGTCTCCCCCATCTTGTTTCTATGTCTGTGTTGCCTCTCGACGTAAGGGGAGCCCTCGTGTCGGGGTTGACGGAAGAAATCCCGCAGCGAAGAGCCAAGTGAGACGGCTACGCGGAGGACGACAAACTCTCGAGCTGGGAAGGGGGGTGAACGTCGAAAGAGACCCAGCCGGGGTCAGGGGATGGGAGTGCGAGCGAGAGGGGGAGAGACAGAGAGAGAGAGAGAGAGAGAGAGAGGGGGGGGGAGAGAATGAGAGAGCGAAGGCAGGAGGAAGTTGTGGCGAGAGGGAAGGAGGCTCGGTTTCAGGGAAAGGACGGAGGATCGAAATGGAGAGAGGTTCTTTTGCGGCGCTAGGAAAACGCCGAGTGCGAGGGTTACGCCGCGCCGTAGCGCTGGAGCAAGATAGGGAAACAGTTAAATAGTAGTGTACGGGAGACGTTGAAAGACCGAATGAAAAAGACATGGAGGAAGGAAAGAGGGTGACGAACGGATCGAGCGAGAGCGTCATGAACACAGGGGGGCAGGAAGCGGGGCGGGGAATAGAGAATCTTCGTGGAATTTCACCGCGGAAGAGAACGAGGAAGGAGACGCTGCGGATGTTCTAGAGCGAAGGGTGGAGGGTGGAGGGCGGTGGGTGGAGGTTTATGGGTGGAGGGATGCACCAGCCATAGGTAGAGACAGACACGAACGGGCGAGAAACCGATGGAGAAAGAGGACGAAGAGAGAAGAAAGAAGAGGGAAATACTCGAATTGATTGAGAGAAAAGGCGAGAGAGGCTGGTGCGCGCCGGTTCCGACGACTATTACGGCGACTACTATGGCGGTTCTGGCGGGGAGGACGAAGCGTGGACGTCAATCGATAACGGTTCTATGCGTCTAAAGCCACCCTTGCCGTTCCTACCTCCACTGCCCGTTGCTATTCTCGCAGTTATTGTTGGGAGCAGTTAATCTACAAAGTTTCCGGATGTTGTTGTGCACCTGGCACCTCTCTCGCGTTTAAACTTTCGGAATTTAGAACGTCCGCGCCGGACGCTGGGCGCCAGACGCTGGACGCTTGACACCGGACAAGGTACGCACATGCGAGAAACAGCTCAAACCTGATTACACTGATTACACTGCCTATAATTAGACACACGAAGCACACCACAAGAGAAAATACAAAATGTCTGGGAACTAGCTCAAGTCTAAAATCCCGGTCAGGAGGATTGAACAGAGGATGCCCGACTCTATGATGATTAGCTTCGCTGAAAATTGTACCGTCTACGTCAGTCCCGTTCAGCTAACGCCCGTGCGGGCAGAGAATTTTGTGTCGCGGGCACAAACGACTTGGCGCCCTCGGCGGGCAACGAACCACGCCTCCTAGGGCAACGTTGCGTGTGTTCGTCGCACGTACTGTCGCTATTGGTCGAAGGCAGTGACGGCGATCGACAGCAGATTATCCCGAGGCTGAGCGAAGTAGAATGATCATCCTAGATGATCATAAAGACTTAAGTTGTCCATACGAATAATGACAATATTTTTCCCGCTGACGTCACATTGCCCGCCGCATTGCCCTCCGCTATACCCGCGGGCATTGCCGGGCGCCCTTGCACGCCAGAAGCTTGTACAACATTTTTTGAGCAATTAGAAGAATTGGTTCACCGAATGACGTGCACAAAATATTTTGAAAAAATTTCAATTTCTAGGAATTATAAGAGCAAATGAAAAAGGCACTTTCCAAAACTGTTTTATTTCAGCCTGCAATGAAAATTTAAAACATGCGTTTTGTAGATCTATGTTAGTTGTACGCATACTGAAAACTTCATCGAAATCGGTTGGCGCAGATAAAAACGGCACGCATAAAAAGATGTTAGGATCTGTGGAATTTAAGCAGAAACTGACCAAAAGTCGTGAAAAACTACGATTTTCACCACTTTTACCTACTTGTAGCTCGTGTGTATATTAATCGATTTCGATGAAAGTTTCAGCACGTGTATAACTAACATAGATCTACAAAACGTATACAGTGTGTCCCACGTAACACTTTTCACGATTTTTCTACTTGCGATAATCTGATAAACAAATATTTTAAACAAAAGTTTATCGGGTTTGGATTGGTTGTACATTGTAATAAAAAGTAGTTCTAGGCAAATTATTTTTTAGCATTGTCAAGGTCACCTTTATTTTTTTTAATGACGCTTTGTATTTTTGACTCAACAGTATTATAGCCCGTATCAAGACGCATTCAACGACCTAGCATACCATACCTTGGCCTTCGGACGACTTTGAAGGCAAAGAAATGAAAATTTCATCAAGAAATGACAGTTTTCTCGAATGGGTGATGATAACGAGTGTTTATTATTAAGACTCGAAATTACATTCAATTCAGGAACCTTGACTAAATGAATGCAAACGATTTCGTGAAAAAGTCACATCAAATGTTCTAAATGTGACCCATGTTTTTGTAGACACAATTCCGTTCTACGTAGTAAGTTTGCATTAGTTGCTCTTACGATACTGTCGTAGCGAAGTTATTCGCATGCTGTACGAATTCGCTGCTTTAAATGTTCCTTATTTTGTATTAGAGTAGCGTAAACTGTCGACTGTAAATGACCTCATAAAAAAGAATCAAGTGCTGACAAATCAAGGGATCGTGGTGGCCAAGCCAGAGTTATTATCACCCACAAAAGTAGACTGTCATTTTTTGGTGAAATTTTCATTTCTTTGCCTTCAAGGTCATCCGAAGGTCATGGTATGCTAGGTCGTTGAACGCGTCGTGCAATTTAAAAAAATGAAGCTGACCTTGACAATACTAAAGAAAAATTTTTTTCGACCTTTTTTTATTGCAATGTATAGCAGATCGAAAACTGATTAACTTTTGTTGAAAATATTTGTTTGTCAGATTATCGCAAGTACTTGAAAAATCGTGAAAAGTGTTACGTAGGACACCCTGTACTTTAAATTTTCATTACAGACTCAAATAAAGAAGTTGTGAAAAGTAATTCTTACCAATTGCAATTTCTTCAAAATCTTTTTTGCACATCATTTGGAAAACCAATTGTTCTAATTGCTCAAAGAAGTCAGGTCGTTTGGTGAAATTTAAATCTAAATTCTTTAAATCTAAATTCGATTTTGCATGATCTTTTGATAAAAGGTTGCTGTATACGTCAACATAATATGGAAATCTACTCAATTTGATTTCGTATTATACTGGCTTGCTTGCGAATGACAGGATCGCTGAAAAAATTGCGAAACCTCATCCATCGCAATTCTGTGTTAATCAACAACCTTTTAAAAATTGATCTATGGGTTTTTGTCACCATTTTATTATATTTTGAATGAAAAATGTGCCGGCATTACTACAACCCATGGCACGCTACGAGGACGTTGCGCGATCAAACCTCGTGTATGCCTAGTGTACGCATGTATAATGTTTGTGTAATACGTGTTGCTAGTACGTTTAGGCGTGTATTTCTAGACGTCGTTAAATCAAACTAAACTCATACTAAACAAACGCTGAACGTATAGTAAACGTGAAACATACAGGGTGGATCACCAGATATTACCTCCTTGATTTACGTCATTATTATTATTCACAGCGAGAAATGTTTGGATGGAGATTAAGTGGTTTCTAGAGATGAACATACTGGCATTATTACTTTTTTTGTAGGTGAAAACGTCAAGGACTTATGAAGGTCAACTTTGATTTTTTAAATGGAACCGCATACTTTCTTATGCATCAACTGATGCAGCTTTTTATTCTATATAAAAAAACTATTAACATATGTACGTCAAAAAATAATTTTTTATATAGAATAAAAAGCTGCATCGGTTGGTGCATAAGAAAATATATGCAAAATATATCCATTTAAAAATTCGAAGACCTTCATACGTCCTTGACGTTTCCACCTACAAAAAATGTAATAATACCAGTATGTTAATCTCTTGAATCTCTTCAACTATTAACGTACATATGTATGTCGAAAAATGATTAGTTTAGGAGTTATTTAGGAATAATAATAATGCGTACATAAATCAAGGTTATAACATCTGGTGATTCACTCTGTGTAGAATATTATGTACTCAATATACAACAAATAAAACAGCAGAAACATGCCATTAAATACCAAAAGATACTTGTTAAGCTCTTTTATTACAAACACGTATTCGTGGATACCACGGGCCAATCTCGTTTACTGTAACTTGCTATATAAGTATATAATAATACTTGCTAAAAAGTTTGCTCAACTACGGCCTACCTATCATATGCTGACCAAGTCTGTTATTTTATTTAATACTTTCTAGAACGGTGTCGTTCCAAAGAGGCTGTTCATTGAATTCTTTGAACCCAGTGAACGCTGCAGTAGCAAATTGATTGGATGAGGCAAAGAAATTGCTTGAGCGGAAACGACGTTAGTAAGAAGGAGAAAAAATGTTTTTAAAATGCATCGTATAAACTTGATTAAAAACGACGGATTTAATGAAAATATTCTTATTAATTTTAAAGTAATCGAAACTCTCAATGCTCAATAAATGATCGAATAACAATTAAATTCATAATTTAATAACTTTTATCATATCTTTTACAAACGAGGTGATGTTAGAAACTGTACCAAATGCTCTACCCACTGTTCAGTCATAGCAAATTAATTGAACAATTTTGCTTAATCGTATATTAAATTTTTCATAGCTAAAAGTGTTCATAGCTAACACTTTTTCCGAAATGTCAGACAAAAACATTGCGAGATACGTTTAAAATAAACGCTTCACAGTAGCGTGTACTTAACAAATCGTGTTGCCGAGCATCGACAAATTACTCCCATTGCCGTTAAATTGCTTTAGTTAGTACGTACCCTCTTGCCGAGGAATGCTAATTATTCCCAAACAGTTCTCTTTGTGTCGACAGGCTCGAAAAAAATATTCTGTTCAGAATTTAGACCGGTACATAAACATCACTGCAGACAGCAATGTTTTGAGCATGTCTTATGAATTTTATAATATTTAACATATTCATAACTTATTTATATGCATATCTAGACATCGAAGAACTACACGCAAAGCGAAGAATTACACCCAGCACATCGCGAATGTTTAGCACTCATCTTAACAATGTACACTTATACTAATTTATATATTATTAGTTTTGTAACGTTGCAAAAACTGCAAAGTGCTCCTCTAGATTTGTTCCGACCGGAACGCCACGCCCTCTGGCAGAAATCGGGTTAACCTTGGAGGTTATATCGATTTTTGCCAGAGGGCGCTCGAAAATTACCGGTTTCTTATTTTTTTAGAAAAAAAAAACAGACATACATAGTTATGTTCCCCCACTTTGAAAAATCTGACAAAATTATATGTTGACAACCATAACGAAATGCTAAAACTGTAAAAATATAAACTTAATTTCTACATTTTTTTTTATTTTAAAATTCGGTTTTGAAGCTAAAAATTCTGAAAAAATTCACAGGTGTGCGTTGTAATAGTTAAAATATGCCTGATTTTTTTCGGCATTTTCAACTAAAGAAGATGAGAGAAATGACGGAAAAACCTGATTTTTTTGTCACCCCATTACTACCACCCATACCGACATATAGGGTTGGGAACTGTCACAAAGTATTTTTTTGAATAAGCTGAACGATTGGCCTATTGAAAATTCAATTTGGTTTAGGGGCACTTTCGACCTCCTTACTCAGCTATAACCTTTATGAAACTAATTTCTCTCGCACCGCACTCTTCAATTAGTTCTCACGTTCCACGAAAGTCCGCTAATATTTTAGTTACCGGTCCATTTGACCGCTGCACCATCCAGAATATTTTTTTCTTTCAGAATGTATACTTAACAAGGGTCTTGCTTAACAAGCCACTTAAGGAAGCCCAAGAAGTGTTGAGAATAATTAATAATTTCGTACAACTCTCTAGTTATTATCTTCACCCAAGCGAGTTGGTCGTCCAACACCATCAACCCACGTATCCATGTAACTCCTGTGATCCACTTTACTGTAAGCCCCATATTTGCAGTGGTATTGGTGGAATAAGAATCCTAAAGATAAGTGGATCGAGCAAATGCTACAATAGTGCGCTTTGCAGGGTATGCATACAGTGACTCACATTTGTTTAGTATTGGAACATCTTTAAAACGCAGTGAAATTTTAAAAATCGGTCTAAACGATTTAGATTTTTGTAGAAGTTAGAAGGATTAGTTTACCAGATGACTTAAAAAGAAATTTTCAGAAAATTTCAATTGACAGGGATGACGGAGACAATCCGACAGGTTGCTTTTTACAACGTTTTTTATCTGGACCTAGGTTGAAACTATAAAAATTATATAACTGATCAACCGATTAATTATTAGTTAGCTAAACAGTTAACTGAACAGTTAACTAGACAGTTAACAGTCTATGAACTGGATGGAGTATGAAAATTATTTATAGGACGCTACTAAAAAATATGAGTAGGGTATGAAAAAATGAAAAATAACGCTAATCTGAACTAACCGCGTTGCAAATCAGTCTAGGAGCGCCACATACCCCAATCCAGCCCTAACATTCTCTTCAACCATAAGACTATACGTACATAAATGTGGTAGCGTGAGGCGATTCTAATGGCTACTTATCGAGTGTATAATTTTCGGTATTTGAACGGATAAAGATACATAACTATCAATTTACATGTGTACTGTCGTTTTTGTGTTGTATATTCCTTATGTAAAAATCCTGTAACTTCTTCCTATCACCTTTTGAGTTATATAGGGTGTCCCAAAAATATTGTTCTTCCTTGAAAGGGGTGATTCCTAAGGTCATTCGAAGGAATTTTTTCCTTTCCGAAAATGTTCTCCGCGGCTTCGTTCCGTAGTTATTAACGGAAAACACGGACAAATCAGAGCGCGGTTATAGCGGGCGGATTGCGACTCGGCGAGAGGTCCCGCTGCGCGTGGCGTTGGGATTGGCCGAGCCGGAATCCATCCGCTGTAGCCGCGCTGTGATTGGTCCTTGCTTTTCGTTAATAACTCCTGAACAAAGATGCGGAGAGCATTTTTGCAAGGAAAAAGTTACTTCAAATGTCCTCGGGAATCAGCCCTGTAAACATAATAATATCGTCTGCTGCCTTTCAGTTGTTTTAGAAATTAGTAGTTCATTTTAAAATATTGTATTACTTTTTTAGAAAAACAATGAAATGAGAAAAATCATATCGATTCAAACTACGATATCTTTATTTCTTTTTTAAGAAGTTAACACTGTAAGTGATTAAACAGTTTTGAACCATGTTGTACAGGATTATAACTTGTAAGATTAAAAGTTCATTAATGTCTTGTGAATAATTATGGAAAAAAAGAAAATGGAATCTACGTAAGGCAAAACAGATGAAAATTTTTCGACATGATTAAAAATTTTCTGTATTTGAAATTGGATTTACTCGTTCAAAGGTATTCCAACGACATTCTCAGTTTTACAACGTAACGTAAATTGGTTCTTTTAATAATTAACCTTCCTAGTCGGGGATCAAAGGAAAACAATATTGAAGCCGAGCCGTGTCCACTGCGTCATTGTGTCTGACGCCTTTTACGTCGCGTATTCGTCGTTGATTGCGTTCACGTCCTGTTATTCTGCCGTTCAACCCTTTGAAGGGTCAGCTTTGAGACCGAGCTGGTCTGTCGGAGTGAATATTTTCCACGCTAGAGAAAGTTCTACATTTATTGGCGAGAACAATCGGGAAGGATAACGATAAATAAAACTTGCTTTTCATTTCTCTCCTTTCGTGTACTTTCTAGCATATGAAAGCATTCACGTAAATTATGGTATAAAGCAATTCCTCATTTGGTCTCGATCTCCCCCTAACAAAGAGTAATCTGTTTCTTTTCTGCAACCTTTTAATATGCAAATTCAGATTTAAATTGAATTTAGAACACGAGAAGCTTCAATTACTGAAATAATTAACCGAAGGATATCGAAGAGTAATGCAATGTTATTAAACCGTGATACAATTTGTGCAATTTATTAGAACAATCAAGTTTACGCAATTCAATTGAGTTATTTTTATATCTTTTTGTGCTACATTCAAATGCTATGCAACTTTTAATTGTTATCGCTTAATCTGTATAACGTTAACATTATAATGGAAAAGTTTTTTTGCAGGAGCTGTAACTACAATTTTATAGTACAATTTCACAGTTAGAATTTTATTTATTATTGCATAGTATATTGTATAATCAAAATCTTTAAAACAAGAACCTTTAAAACTTTTACCCCAATTTTCATTAATTTCTAATAAATGATGTATATTTTTTCTTAATAGAACATAATTTCTTGACATCAAATTTCGAATTGTTCTGTCGTACTTAAATTCTTGTATAAGCATCAAATTGTCAAGTATTTGATACCTTATGATTTATTTATTTTATGTTCATTGTTGCGAGAATACTTTTGTTTTTATAGTTTCTATGCGTACAGCGTGTCTCGTTGAATTCAGAACGCTGCGCGCTGAAAGGTCGCAGAAAATTGTTGGAGACATTCAATTCTATATTGTTCCATACTTGTGTGAAAAAATCATTTATTTAACAGATACTCTCGTCATAATGTCCGCAAATACTTACTCTCTCCAGCATTTGCTCTGAAACAAATGACTTTTGCACATAAGTAGGTTGACATTTTCTTGAAAAGAATATCAAGATGCATCAAGTGGTGCAACAAATAATATATGTTTCCATTGAAAAAAGTTAATAACCTTCATTCCGCTATGAATAATAAGAGTCATGTGAATGGAAGTGGTAGTATGTGGTGACCCACCCTGTAGAAATCAACTAGGATAAGGGACCCAATTACTGTGTGGGTGCTAATTACTGTGACTATATTATTATACTTATTTTTAAAGCATAAAGAATATTAAAAAAGAGATCAAATTTTTTTCATTAAAATCAATTAACCCTCAGCACTCGAATGGCGACTGTAAGGCGCCACTAAAAATTGCTGCATCATTATTCAAAATATTTTTACATTGTTAAATTTGCTGTGTTTAATAAATTTTCGTATGCATAACACGAAAAAAAAACACATAGAAGGGAAATATTTTAAGTCGGAAGAAATGTTTCGTTTTGGAGTTAAAATAGCTTCCAGTGCAAAGGGTTAGTATAAAAATTTTTTTCATTAAAATCAATTAATATAGGCGCAGTAATTGGCACCCCCGTGGTAATGGGTCCCCTTGTCTTACATCGATAGAATTTTTTGTCACTTGTGAGCTCAACAGGGTGAATAGCGCGCGAAGAAATATTCGAAAATCGCTGAAACGATGTTTTTTTTCCTCGTTGATGTGGCAAGAAGCGCGAAGGGGTCACGTAGTCGATATTTCCTGCAGTAGCCGGTCGTTTACCGTTCATTTACATGAACCCTTCGCCGGAGGGTTAGGGAAAAAAGCGTTAATTGCCCAGGGGAGCGAGGACGAGGTGAAGATCTTTCGACGCGTCGCGAGAGCACGTATGCGCAAAATGAGAGTGCGCGCGCGAAACACACCGGAGCGATGTGGCTGGAACAAAAGGGCGGGATCTCCTTGTAATGGCGACCTCTCTCTCTCCTTCTCTCTCTCTCTCTCTCTCTCTCTCTCTCTCTCTCTCTCTCACCAAGGTGAAGGACTGGTAAGCGAACTGCTTTCAGGAGCTCGAGGACCGGCGACCCTTTACGCTCCATCGACGCCATATGGCGTGACCAATATTATAGTAGCCGTGACACGGGACATGCGTGATGCTTGCAGCTCGTGCTCCATGCTCCGTGCTTAGTGCACGCGAACGCGTGCTGCGATCCGAAATGCATATACATACTTAGTATACGATAGATTGCTGCACACCTTGTACAAATGCGCAACGATATTTCAAAACAAATGAGATTCATTTCCTCTTAACAGTAAACCTACCACGGTTAAAGTGACCGGTTCTATACTTTACGATTACAGTCAAACCTGTTTTTGTACGGTCCTTATCTATGCGATTTTTTTGATGCGGTATATGAATGCCAACGGTGTTGGCATTATACAGCCTTGTAATATTCTCATCACAAGAAGATGCGCGTTTTGGACTACGACGAGTAGTATTGAATTATGTGCATTTTAAAAATTTCTGCATGTTTAAAATGGGAAATTAAATTTTTTTAAAATGTTTCCATGCATAATTTAATTATTTATTTTGTTTGGGAAACACTTTCTCGCTATTTCGTAAATCTTTGACATATTTTCTAAGTGAGACTTTTTTTTAATATGTTTTAAAAAATTATTTGTTATAGCTATTTATGAAGTTTCTGAATATTTTTTTTGTGCGGTTTCTTTTATGCGGTCCCTATCTACCGCACAAAAACAGGTTTGACTGTAAAAATTCATTTATGGAAAATAGTAGAGTAAATTTCCTTGTGCAAGCATTTATTATATTGAAAATTGCGAACAATCTTAATAAATTTAGAGTTGCAATTTTTATAAGGCAATATTTACCAGATATTGTTAATGCTTGGTAGGTTTAGTGTTAATCATCCCGCAGCAATGTCTCCGTGCTGACAAGGGAACATCGGGGACCGATACCCTCTAACTTTGATAAAACGTTGCATAAATATTTATTATACCTACCTAAGAATATATGTAGCTGTAAATCGTTCGTGCCCGTTTTTCACTCTCAGGGAGATATCAACCCTTTTATCTGAACCGCCTTTTCTATATGCGTGCTTGTACGTCGTAAACAACAAAAGATATCAAAAAATGGTTGAAATCAAAGTTACACCGTTTCTCAAGATCCATAAAGCTTCGTGTAAATTTAAAAAAAAAATCATTCTTTTTAGAAAATTGAATTCCCAACTTTTTTTTTTTAATTTACACGTAGCTTTGTAGATCCCACGAAACGGTATAACTTTTATTTCAACTATTTCTTGATATCTTTTGTTGTTTCGCTTTATTATTTTATTATTTACGCACGTATATAGAAAGGGCGGTTCGGATAAAAGGGTTGATATCTCTTTCAAAGTGAAAAATGGGCACGAACGATTTACAGCTATCTTCTTAAATAATTCTAATAAATATTTGTGCAAAGTTTCATAAAAATCGGAGTGTATCGGTTCCCGATGTTCCCTTGTGAGTCTACTTCGACAGAATATTTAAAAATGGCTTCATAGTGCGTCGTACCTCCTGGCACCTAGTTGAAAACTAATTTATTTCCGACATTTACGTCTAAACATTATGGAGAGAAAAAGTTACAAAAAATGATGGAACGTTAATAACAAAGTAGAGTGGTTTATAAACATATTTTATGAAAGATGATATTAATATTTGGTAAGATTACTTTATCGTTGTACAACATCTAAAAAACGCTTTGGAATTGTTTTATACAATTATTGTTATTCGTTTTTGTGTTAGTAGGCACCAGCTTCTTTTTAGTAACACTATTTTTTCATACTTTTACATCATTAACATGTTAATTGTTTTGCTTCATTTTCAGGGAGTGCACTTGTGTGCTTCATTATTTTTAAACCGGCATTACTTTTGTGCTTTTTTTCGTACTACACCACGCAGTCTTTTAAATTTTATTTAATAGCAAAGGATTAGTATACTCGTCATTAGACAAAAAAAAGCTATCTTTTCATGGCGACTTCATTTTACCCACAGTATGCATATCATCATGATATTATCATGCAACGAATGTGATACATTCTATAAATAAAGTTTACATTATTGTTAACTGAATTTCATGACGCAATGTTCTATGCAATTAAATAATTTTTTCTTTTTTAGGAGCAGTTCGAATATTAAAGATATTGCCTATGTAATTATTAGACAGCGGGTGTTTATGCAAAATTAAAATATTCTGCATCGATTGTGGGAGGCAGTAGTTAAATTCAAATTAATTTCATCCCTTAATTGCCTTTCTACGATCGAAACAACGTAACAATATTCTTAGATTTTTTATATTTTTCATTGTTTTATATTTCACCCAGCTAATTTCTTCATAAATGCATAAAAATCCGCAGTCTAGTAATTATGTAACCTTATGAAGAAAACTTCTTGTTTACTAAGTACATGTACTTACCAATAAGTACCTAAGTACTTATTTGATATGAACACATGTATTTGAAGTATTCTTATTATCAGTACAATACTGGATATGTACAGGGTGTAAAGAAATGTTTGGTCTTGCCTATTACAGGAGTATTTTACATCATTAGAAAAAAATGCCGCAAAATTGTCCTTGACTTTGAAATTCAAGGTAAAATTTTCTTTGGTTGCGTCGTATAGTAGGCGCATAACGAACAACAAAATTCTCAAAGGAATCGTCCCAGGTCACAAGTGAACCGTTCTCTTGAAAAACACTTTAAAATTTCGTGATAATTTACGAAAAATAATTTAAAATAATTTAAAAAATTTTTAAAAAATTTACGCAATATTTTCCTTGTATTGTTATAAAATACTTTTTATTTAAATTTTATTCCGAATACGTCTATAATAGTCACGACCAAATATTTCTTTACACTCTTTAATATTGGTTCATTTCGAAAAATTCAAATTGCAAAAATAGTTGTTTGTAAAATGACGTGAAATATATGGTCACGTACTTGTTAGGTAAGAACATTTATTTTCGACCGGTATTTGTTCTTAAATCACGAAAACTTTCCGGCGTTATCTTTATTCACGACACGATGCGGCGCTGCGTTGCGCTGAGGAGAGATCGCGCATCTCTGAAAACGACTCGAAGGTCTGCGAACATTATTTCCCATGAATGCTGGCGTCGTTCCGGCGACATTTCCCGTTTGAAAATTCGCAAAGAAGTATGAAGCGCGAAATCGACTTCGCATATTCGCGTCTCGTCGCGACATAAGTTAACCCTTTCTTTCGTTGCGACGTGAATACACAGAAAGAGGCGCCTCTCAATGAGACGTTTTAGAGTTATTCAGACTATTCAGCGTATTTCAGGCGGGAAATATATGTATTTATATCTCGAGGTCGTCGCACCGCAATCACTGTAAATAGATATGGCCTGTTTGTAACCGTGGTCCGGGTTTTTTGATAGCAAACGATGATAATGGGGTCTTATGATTAAAATATAAATAATATCAGACAATGCACGTGACACCGATGCAATCACAGGGTTTCGTGTACCGTTTGATTTGTTGTCCGTTCGACTATTGCAATGTTTTAAAAAGTTAAATCTAATATTGTTATCGGTTTCATATAGAGTTTGGGAAAGTGGAAATGAATAATTTGAATAGTTGACCTAAATTAACACATTTTTTTCCATTTATTCTGGTAGCCAGTGCAGTGGAGCGAATTTTTAAAAAACTGCAAGTTATTCCTTTGGTTCGAGTAAATTAAATGTGATTGTCGCTTTGAATTAATTAATGTGTCACCTGAAATTAGAAAATTTCGTATTACAAGTGTAATGCAGTAAAATGGTCAAAATGGTCAAGTTCATCTGAACATTTTCGTCACACAGTCATTTTTAAGTTGACTTAAATTATGGAATGACCGCTATTTATCAAAGATAATGGCAAAAATTTCGAAAATAAAATCTCATCCTTAGAGATAGTCCCTGTGATTAAAAGTTCAGAGAGCTTGCATGGAAACATGTTATTGTTCCCCAAAAAAAATCTTACAATAACAATGCAACAATTTTCGATTTTGATCTACACTTCGGGACAAAAAGATAGCACATCACATATTTTTTCTCGTTCGATACCATAAACTGAAGAAAATGTCCATATTTACAATGTACTAAGTATCATCCACAACATTTACGTCATCAGAATTCTAGGAACGAAAACGTAAATATTGTGGTCCGCAAATGGGACAAAATGATAGCACACTTAATGAAAAACTTGAAATATAAAACAATCAATTAATAAAAATCAAACCTCAATATTTTGTACAACCTCCTTTACATCTAATTACTTCAATCATTCTGTTTGGTAAAGATTTATACATTTTTTTAACACATTTGCATTTTTGTAAAACCCTACGTACATTTTTTACATTAATGTTTACATCACCGCTTTCTGCGATTTGCTGTTCTTAATATTGCACGTTTCTCACGAGCAGTTAAACTTTGTGGACTCCCAAAAACCTCTTCTTTTTTCCGTAATTTTCAAGATTTTTTAATAAGTTTATAATTACTTTTCGGCTTCTATTTACAACATTTGATATTTTTGTAACTGAATACTGTTCTTCCTTTAACTTCAAAATTTGTATGTATATCACATTCATTTAATCTTTTTCCACGACCGATTTCTAACACTGTACTATGTTCTTTTTATCAAATAAGCACAAACAAACGACGTACACCCTTTATCAATTATAAACCCTTTGTTTATACCCTTTGTACAATTAGATTGTACAATGCATGTATCCACTTCAGGATCGTATACACAACTGAGAATAGAAAATCTGCAGCTTGTGCTATCATTTTGTCCCGTTTTCGTTCCTACAATTCTGTTGACGCAAATATTGTGGATAATACTCAGTGCATTATACATACGGACATGTCCAAAAAATATTGACATATTAAAATATTAATTTTCTTCAGTTTATGGTATCAAACGAGAAAAATATGTGCTATCTTTTTGCCCCAGAGTGTAATAAAAATACCCTCGTCGGATCTCCATATTCATCGACACAGAAGATGCTCACCTACTGTGACCAATTTATCGGCCCTGTCCAATGGACCTTTACGTCCAGAAGCAACATTCGAAACTGCGGTCCACACATGAGAACCATATAAAACGGTATAAAACAGGATATACGTTCGAAAAGAGGGATTGTTCTCTCACGATCATTCATCCTACGGGCCCGCATGATCTCATGATAAACGATCGGTTTATGGAAGGTAGACGAGGTTACGTCCATGTCGAAATACTAACAACGGTCCGGATGATGTGTAACTTTAACCCCAACAGAATGCGCAGCTGCCAGGGTGCCCGGGATTGAATCATCGTTGCTTAGAATAATCCGACTATTCCCTATTTACAAAATTGCAGCGGCACCCTCACCAGTAACAATTCCCGGTTCGACTCTTCGACTCATTGTCCGCCACCCTTCGCCATTGTTGTCAATCGCACGTACCGCAGATCGGTGTAGGAAACGTCCCCCCTTCCCATAACTCTCTGCGCACCCTTCGACGCGTTATGGGCTCGCGTGTGGACACGTATCGTAATTAGTTTCAATATATAACCATTCTAGTTTCTCGGTGATTGCATATACAATGGGGGCCGTATGCGCTCTGTTCAAGGTCGCCAAACGCTAAGGGAGATCAAATGGAGACGGGAAAAGATTGTAAGATAAAGAGTTGGATTACGGAAATAGCAACAGTACCAGAAAATGCCATTTTACCACGTTTTTATTAACTCGCTTTCTTGTCTGTCTGTTTATCTGTTCGGTACAAATTTTGCAATTGATTTTAAATTGACTTCCCGATGAGCTAGAGACTTGAAACTTTAAACATAGCTCAGAACTGGATGACAATACACACAAGACTAGAAAGCAGAAAATAATTGTTTAAATACAAAAAAAAAAATGTTTAACACTAAACCTACCAACAGTACCTGGTAAACATTGCCTGGTAAAAATGGCAACCATAAATTTATTGAGATTGTCCGTAATTTTCAATATAAGAAATTCCTGGGCAAGGAAATTTATTCTACTACTTTCCCTAAATGAATTTTTATAGTTTCAGTAATTGTAAAATATAAAACTGGTCATTTTGACCATGGTTGGTTTAGTGTTAATATACCACGTTTTTAAGATGGACTAAAAAATATAAAATTATTTTTCCTAACCCCATACAGATAGTCCTGAGTGATTGTAAATTTTTAGTAGCTACGAAAATACTTGTAACATTTGAAACGAAAAACGTGGGGCGCAAGATAATAGTAAGGAGTGTAGAGAGTAGCTGCCGTTGAGAAAACTCACACAACAGTTCATATCATTTGAAGTGCAATAAAATTGTTAGCGACTTAGGTGAGCTATTCACGCATCAATTATTTATTGCATGCGCCCCACGTTTTTCGTTTTAAACCGTACAAGTATTTTCATAGCTATTCAAAATTCATAATCACAAATTTTCAGGACTATCTGTATGGGGTTAGGAAAAATTATTATATACTTTTTAGTCCGTCTTAAAAACATGGTATATTCAAAAGATTTTTTTATTTAAATTTTTAGATTTATCTGCTTAACTTTTCAACGCACCTAATCAAGGAAATGGGGATCCAAAAATTCCCTTATCACTGCACTTCAGGCAAGTGTATACGTTGTCATATACATAACTTAGAATATAAACATTATCAATGTTTAATTATTAGTAAGGCTTAACTTCACCTCCGAAACCCAGAAATTTTTAACTTTTTTTATATAATCCTGTAGATTTTGACGAGAAGATGCCAAAAATCTAAGTATTAATGTTAAGAATTCACTGGTTCAAAAGTTATACGTGTTTAAAGTTGCTAATGAACGAACACAATACCAACATGGCGAAAACGCTTAAAATCGCTCAACTTTAAACACGCATAACTTTTGAACCAGTGAATTCCTAACAGTGAAACTTGGATTTTGGACATTTTCTCGTCAAAATCTACAGGATTATACAAAAAAAAGTTTAAAATTTCTGGGCACAGAATCGGAATTTCCAAAAATCTCGGATTGTCCGAGCATTCATATGATACGTGTACTCGGCACACCCATAGTTATCTGCCAATGCACGTACTTACACGCGGCATAGTGTGACGCCTGTAATTAAGCACTGAGCGAAAACTACCTCACTTACTGAACACAGTAAATGGCGCCACTCCCAAATTCGTTCCAGTTACTGAATTTATTGAAAATAAAAGCATAAAATTTCAAAGATTGCTCTTATTAGTGTCTTTTTCGTAATTTAATTGTGTTTTACTAATATAATACTGACTTTGAACGGAATATTGACTTTCATTTGTTCAGTGTTTTCTTAACGTTTCTCATAAGCTTTACACGAAATTACTCTAGGTTTCATAACAAAAATTCGAAATGATTTCTTTCGTACTTTAAGAGCTTTTGTATTTTATGCACTTAATTTGAATAAATAAACAATTAACCGATTTTAATATTCATTAATATTCATTATGCTTCAAAAATAATTATAATTAATGTAAGCACAGTAATTGGTACAGTCCACACATATGAATGTGTGAATATTAATGCGAAAACATATGAATTACAATGATAAGACGTTACGTGTCTGACCAAGAAACAAAAAATAACGAAACAACTTTATTTTTCCCAGTACAAACGAAAATCTACAATTGTTAATTACAAATTTTTACAACGTATTACTACAGAAATCCAATCGTGTGTATTATTGTTTCATATTTTATTTGAACTCTATAGAGTAAGGAACCCAATTACTATGGAGGTACTAATTACTGTGCCTATATTAATTATACTTGTTTTTAAAGCATAATAAATATTGAAAAAGAGATACAACTCATTTTAATGAAAAAAAATGTAATATCTCTTATTTAATATTCATTGTGCTTTTAAAAATAAGTATAATTAATATAGGCATAGTAATTTGTACCCCCACAGTAATTGGGTCCCTTATCCTAGTAATGTATTGTGTTTTCTGGGGAACGAATTCTGCTATCATTGCAGCGGCGACCGTTTAAAGCAAGTAAATGCTATTGCAAGAATCGCCCCGCTACTCTCAACCACGTAAAAACCTAACGATCCGAAAGTTGCGGCTTCTTTATACGCCACAAGATTTTATTCCGCCCCTTCACGATCGTAGGAGGCACTGAAGAAGCTATCAGATCATTGTATAAAAAGAAATTGGCTCTTGGGTGAACGGTAATGAGAGTTCTTCCCGTGGTAATCGTTTAGATGATTGTTATCGCGATAAGTATCGTAATTTCCTTTCTCCGTGACGAAAATAAGGAAAGATAACACCGCTGTTCCCTAACTATTTAAAAAAACCTTTTTCTTCCTCGAAAAATAGTTATACTCCTTGCTGGGTTTTATAATACGTAAATTTGATGCGGTCCGATAATACTTAATTGTGTAAAACCGAATTAGACTAGTTTAAGTTAATTTTTAACGAAACCTATTCAGTAGAAAATAACAAGAAAGTGATGTATAAATTCATTCGGATAAAAAGATATTTGAAAAATATTCTGTTTTATTCGTGAGATGTGTAAATAACCGAAAGTTTATTAAAATACTTAGTAATCTTTCTGTTGCTACTAATATGTTTTTTTTTCTTGTAAAATTTCATCATAAAGAACTCATTCAACAGTAAAAGAGCTCAATCCAATTGATTCAACTGAGCGTTGCGAAACTTGGTTTTACACTGTCGGATTAAATTTCTCTGCAACAAGAACGTCTCTCCAAGCACATTAAACTTTATAATTAGTACCCAAAGTCGATAGTACTCACAGTAAATTGCATTCACTTACACTGCTTGAATTAATCGTTACATGGAAAACCTATAGCATCGCTAAATAGCTCTTAGTGGAGCATTCCGTTTACTCATCTTCGTATGTATTACATTTCTAAGGAACATCCAACTCAACAAATTCTATCGGATGCACTTAGAATCGTTTACCTTCTCTAAATTTAAATTTCACGATGGTAATACCAATAAACATTATCAATGCTAGTGTTAATATTGCAATCAAGGGGGAAATAAGTAACCTACGTCCAAACTTGTTAACGAAAATAAAAATTAATTTGTCAATACTGCTTCCTAGAAAATTTGCAAAATGGCAAATTATAATGTCTCTTTGAACAAACCATAAACAAATTACATGGTGAATCCATTTGCTTCAATGTTACACAGACATATAATAATAATATTTTAATTGTATTAAAATCCTTGTCATTGGATCGAAACAATAATTCATTTCTCCTGAAGAGACAAATTCTGTACTCTTTATAATACCTTATTTCTTACGAGAAATGACGCCGCTTATAAAAACACATTTGTTTAAAAACTGAAAGTAATAATACCGTGCTACTTCCAGATTTTAAATTGGAGAGAATACAATCTACATACGGGACGCTTCTTGTAAATATTACAAATTAGAATTTTTGTAATTTTTATATCATTATTATGTTTGCAACAGTGTTAACGATTAAGAATCGGAATTGACGCTTCTTGACTTTCCTCTTTGATTGTACATACATATTGTAGGTATTCTGCAGTATATTGAGTAGCTTGTGTTCTTAACTTTAGTAAATAAATACACGTGGTAGTTGTAGCAGACAAAATGGCCGTGAAATACAGAGTGGTCCACGCAATTCGTGCACCTCCATAACTTCTAAAGTATACGTTGTGCAAAAAAGTTTCGTATACAAAATGCAACTGCATGGTTTAAGAGGGTACATTATGTAGTAGATTTTGTTTTTTTTTTTTTATAGGTGAAAGCGTTTCGGAGATTTGAAGGTCAACTTTGTCTTTTTTTAAAATGGGATACTATATTTTTCATACCAAAGTATGGAAGAATGTCGAATTCTGAGTAAAAAAGTATTGAATTTCGTTAACCCTAAACCTAATAATTAACTAGTAATTTCATTTCATTTCTTGAAAATTTTTTTATCAATATAAAATAAAATATCAAGTTAGAGATTCAACCTTATCACAGATTTCCCCAACTTGATATTCCGTGAGGAAGATTTTCAAGAAATAAAGTGAAATTATTCGCTAATTATTCTTGTTAACTATACTCGTTAATTACTTATAGCGAAAATCGTACACTGCGTATAAAAATATAGCAATTATTTACTTTAGCGGTGCTTCAACGATTTCAATGACCTTGAAATACGTTGTCAAGGTCATAATTCTGAACCACTTTTTCTTGTATACGTGTTACCGCCGCTCGGCCTTAGTTTTTAGATATTCGTAAATACCACAAAAAAGATTAGACCGAATTCGTTCTATAGGCTTCGTTCCTCCGCGGCACCCCCTTCCAAAAACCTAACCCAAAACTAACCAAAATTTGTTTAAAGTGGCGGAGATCGCTGTAGATCTTTTACAAATTTCTCGGAAAATGAGGTCGAGCAGCGGTACCATGTACAGGGGAAAGTTGTTCTCAATCACACCTTACATAACATGGTTGAAAGTTATCAAAATTGGTAAGAAACCCCGTTTCTAGATTGTTAACCCACGGAAGGATGGGTTTGTACAATTTTTCAACGAATCTTGTTTAGGTCTGGGTTAAATTTTTTGCAGAGGAATTTCTAAAGGACGAATTCGGTTATTGGGAAAGTGCGGAATTTCCTGTAGTCATCCTAACAGTTTTTTTTCGCGAATATCTGAAAAACCATGGCCGGCGGAGGTAACATAGAGAGGAAAAAGTTATTCAGAATCATGACCTTGACAACATGTTTCAAAGTTATTGAAATCGGTGAAGAATCGTTACAGTTAATAAAAAATATATTTCAAAAATATATTTCTTGTAGTGAAAAAGTTATCCCCTGATAACTTTTTCTATTAAACATTTTTTTTATTACAATTTCTCGCTCTTTTATTGTCTTTTGTTTCATTTTTACTACATTTCATTTTCTTGTTATCCGCTAATCTAATCATTTTTCAACATATATGATACTTTTTTTATAGAAAATGTCGAGCTCCATCCAACTTATAGATAAGAAAATATATGATTGTATTTAAAAAAGTAGAGGTGACCTTGAAATCTCCGAAAATTCTCCACCTGCAAAAATATTATTACCTTCATATTATAGATCTCCCTGACCTGAAAAATTATTGTTAATAAAATTTTTCAATATCTCCAAAAATAACACGGATATTCAAATGCTAATTTTTACTGGGCCACCCGTTATAACAATATATTAGATAGTCACTCTTCTCCATCAGCAGTAACATTCTCATGTTTCTTGAGAAGCTAAAAGCTAGCAGACTTTTGTAATCTTTAACTGGATGTGAGAGTTAGACAAAACCTCTCAGAATTTGCTGTAAACCGAAACTGAAAATTAATTTATTTTCCCTCATTGATTAGCCTAACGGCCTCAAGTTTATTTAAAGTTATAGAAAATACGACGCACTTGCATATGAGACACATTTTGTGAATGCGTAAAACATCTGGTTATTGGGAGGACAGATAATAATTCGCGAGAAATTGCGAGCTAAATCCCTGAGGTTTAAACGACTATTGCATACACAGGGTGTACTTATAAATATTGTACTTCCTTGAAAGGGGCGATTCCCGAGGTAATTTGAACTAACTTTTTCCTTTGCAAAAATATTCTCCGCAGCCTTGTTGAGGAGTTGTTGGCGAAAAACAAGGACCAATCAGAGCGCTGCTACAGCGGACCGTCCCGCTGAGTGTAGTGGTCGCACTGGCCGAGCCGAAATTTGTCCGCTGTAGCCGCGTTCTGATTGGTCCACGTTTTTCACTAATAATTCCTAAACAGAGCCGCGGAGAACATTTTCGATAAGGAAAAAGTTGCTTCGAATCACCCGAGGAATCAACCCTTTCAAGAAAGTACAACATTTTTGGAACACCCTGTCGACTCGTTTTACTCAACTCAGTTGACACTAACTGTAATGTGTTCACAGAAAAAATTCATGACAAACGGCGTCGTGATTGTTAAGCAACTCGAAGTAATATTCCTTTGACGAACAACCACGGCGCGGCGTTGAACGAAGTTCGGCAAGCTGAAGCGACCCGACGCTGTTCCGTTCACTGATCTTAAGACGAGCTTACCCTTGCAAATTGAAGCTTGCTCTGGCTGAGAGGAGCTCGACAGTGGAACCAGAGAAGAGGCCATTATGCCGGATCCACACTGTTGTTCGCCAACAGATCGCGAGCTGTTCGCCGACTGCTGTGTGGACACTTTAGCGAATAGCGAACAGCTCGCGAGCTGAGCGGTACATCAAAGTATCTGGTCGCGAGCTGAAGGTCTATGTGGACCCACAGTGTTCGATTCTATAGGTCATTTCGGAACAAATTTAACCCTTTGGGTCGTATTAAGTTTATGCATAGGTGTCGTGCTGGTCGGAATTAATTTTTGTTGAACGAAAAGTGATACAAAAGAAAAACAAAATTTATTAATTCTTTTTTAAACGTTAGGTATATGTAACACAATAATATGTTTTAGTTTTATGTAAAAATTATATTTTATAGTTCTCCATCATTTAATCTTCTTTATATATGTTTATGGGGGTAATGTAAGATCAGCATTATTCTTTACTGTGGTGGCTGAGAGCAGACATACGACTGGAACGGTAAAAAAGCTTTGGTGGCTGAGAGTAGACATACGACCTCAAAGGGTTAATAATTCCTAAACTAATACATTTCCGATCTAAGACCATCCGTACTTTTTTAACCCTTAACTGCATGAGTGGGGTCCGCAAAGGACCCCAGTGTTGGATTTTGTGTTAACATTTTTAGCCGCGCCATTTTTAGTTTACAGAAATTTTACAGTTTTACAGAAAGTTTACAGAAATAAATTGTTGCTGTAATCAAAGTTAGCAAGGAATTAGGTAAGTATGCATTCATGTTCCTAATATTTAGTTTACCTATGCACTTAAGGGTTAAAGAGCATATGAAGATCTATCAGTTGATGAAAAAAATACAATTTTATCAAAAAAGTTCAAATAAAAGCTTAAAAGTTTAAAATTTCAGTTTTTTATTAAATAAAAGAAATGACTTGTTTCAATATGTTAAACAAATGTATTAAACTTGAGCAGGAATCACCCATTGCTAAAAATCGTAAAGTTAATAATAATATCTGTTTGACAGAGATTATTATTAACGAAAATTCGTATCCTTCTTTGATGTTTTCAGTCCAATTATATTTACTGAGTAATTTTTCACAGTTCTCATACGACATTCTTGAAAAACTTCTAAATACTGTTTCATTTTTTAATAAATCATTTGTTAACACTAAACCTACCACGGCCGGACAAATTGACCTTTTCAAACTTCTGCGTGCAATTTCGTACATACAGCATGATCATATCGTTATTTATCTTTACGACTTTTCTTAAAGTATGTATACAATGTGTTTTTCAGTATTTATTACAGGTTTTATTTTTTTTCATTCCAAGAATTATTTGCCCGTCCTACCTACCGCCGCGAGTCAATTTGACCGCAAAAGATAATGTGGTGTTTAAATAGTTCTTCTAAACGTAAACAATCAGTATAAAAGAAAGGTTATTCTTAATCTGGCATGGCCAACTCAAAATAAATGAGCCGCCTTCTTGAATGAGACGCTTTCGAGTTACGTACGTTTCATGGCAAATACATCCAAACCGCAATGGTGGACAATACAGTACAATTTTGTAAATCGAGGAGCGAGCATCGCATTGTTTTTTATATAACTGAAATCGTATAAAAATAAATTTATATCGTCATTTTGACCGCGCATGGTAAGAATAGGTATGGAATAGGAATTTCTTGCAGTATTAAGCGGCATAGCAATAAAGATTTTGTTTCTTTAAGAAAATTTCTTTAACACTGTGCAATAAATTTGGAAGTATTCCGCAGAGGTAATACAGTACATAGACGTTGTTCACGAATTAAATATTTTTATTTCGTATTTTGTACAGAAATAAACATTGTTTGGTGTACACGAAAAAAACAAATCTAAAAACAAACAAACAAATCTTCTCTATAAATGAAGATTTATTGCCAGGACATTTGAGAGCTTCTGTGCCTTAATAGAAAATGACGTATATTCCTGCGCGAACTCGTGGCAATGGACGCGATCGATCAGGTGCCGCCTCTTGGTTTTTCTCTTTTCCAGACGGCCGTACCAGATCTACTGGGTTCTTACAAAATTTTCGACTGACAGTTGTCGGTTGTCTATAGTTAAATGACGTATATCATTTGCAAAAGCCTATAGCTGAATATCTTAATTATCCGCTATTCAAATGTGATCGAATATATAAAATCACGAAAAATACTGGTTTTTTCCACTTAAAGCATGCGAAACAACGTATGATTACGTTACCGGTAAAACCGGGTCCATCCAAAACGTGTTAAGACTTAAAATACAGGGTGTCCCAGGTTTTAATGTTCAAACTTTGTCAGTATATTCTATGGCACTAAATAAGAAAAAAATGTTATGTAAACGTAGGTCACATAGAGCTTTATTAAAAAGTTATAACAAAAATACAGAATAGAAGTAATGTAGGAATAGTAACCGACTTGCTGTTACTGGCGAAAATTACTTTGAATCTTAAGTGACCTCAGATAGTAAGCACAGTTTACATAAACACACTGAATGTAAATATTGATGATCTATTTGAGCCAATGCTTGCAGTAACAGCAAGACGGTTACTATTCCCATATTACTTCTATTCTGTATTTTTGTCATAACTTTCCAATAAAGCTCTATGTGACCTATGTTTACATAACATTTTTTTCTTATTTAGTGCCATAGAATATACTGACAAAGTTTGAACATTAAAACCTGAGACACCCTGTATATGCATCGCTACAGCAATTTATACCTCCACCCTGAAGATGGTGCATATTCTGGTGGGCAGTACCCATGCATTTGCGAAGCAACTACTCAAAATTCATAACTCAATTCTTTATTCGGATACGTCGATCAATCTCGTATTTAATTTTAGTGTAGTATTGGTAAGTTTCACATACGTAATTTTTAATTTGAAACGTTAGATATTTCGTAAGAAACTAATAAAAATCGATTTTAGTCACTATTTTAGGCACTGAAACAACTTTTACGCAATGCTAATACATATTTCGCAAGTGTCCGGATACTTTTGAGCGGAAGTGTACATAGTCGCCAGATCAAGACTTGTGAAGCGCGAATTTAAAAATAAATAAATAAAAACGTAATAATAACATGGTTCCATATTTAACAATGGTATAAATATTGATAACATTTTTATACTATGTGTTCAAATGTAAAATTCTATCAATTTTATATACATTCATTAATGCAACCAATTGTATCTTAACAGTTATTATTATTGTTTCAGTCGATTAAGGAGAGGGGGGGGGGCTGGTGTAGAGGACTAAAAAAATCGAATTTTTTCTGCTTCAATCAACAATAGTAAATCTATAGAATATATTCCCAAAGTTACAATTCAAAATTTGAAGTGTTAACAGAAATAGCTGTGAGTACCCCAAAATTACATTCTCCCCGCTTTTCCGAGTAATTAATACCATTTAATTAATAGAGAATTTCTCTAGACTGAATCTACGAAATTTGATCTTCAATTTAAATTCACCCATACAAATGGTATTTATATATTCATCCCATAGCACTTATACTTCAAAAAATGTTGTTTTCTAAATCTGTGGTAATCATATCATACCTAACATTCATACGCATAGATTCTCCATTGCAGTTATGAAACATTGTCTTTGAACAGGACAAAGGATAGATGCATGTGGCTCATAAGCACTTTGCACGAAGTTATTATTTATGATATTCTCTAAATGACGACCATTGAAGACACAGGGTGACTCATTCATTCACTCAATCGATTCGCGTGCCGTCCTAGTTAAGAGATGAATAAGCAATTAGATACACGACGGCGACAATTAATTTATCGTCACTCGGTGCAATGTTCCTTTAGTGTTCGTAGTTTTCGCGAGATAATGAGATGCATTCCGAATATACACGTAAACTTTCATTGATATAACCTTGCTTTTTAAAATGAGTAAATATACAAATTTTCTCTGTTAGTGCTATAAGAAATCTGTTTTACACTTCCTTTACCGTTTGACATATTAAAAATATATCCCTAACAAAAGTGGTACTCCCAGGAGGTACCATGCTCACAAATAGAGAAGAATTCATTTTTCGTAGAGTCATTGTACCTGTTACATGCTCGTAAGAAAACTACGAGAATGAAGACTGTTTTTGATGAAGTTTATGCGAGAAATAGTTTTTCAAATAATATTTGACGTGCATTTGTTTGTATCGGTAGTCGTCTATATTAGGGTGGTAAAAGCAGCCCTCAAAGTTCGAGATGTAAAATATATTTTACTGTATATCCTGAGAACTAAGGACCGTAGAAGGAAACACTTCTTAATGCCAAGTTTTTGAAAAAAATAATTTATATAAAAATGTATCCAAAATATACAGGGTGGGGCAATAACTTGGTTCACCGTTACTTGTACTAATATGAAAAAATTATGCAAAAATGCATGGTACAGAGGGGGAAATATTCGGATGTAAACACTTTTTATGTGCGTCAGGGCGTTTCGGAGATTTCAAGGTCACCTTGATTTCTTTAAACGAAAAGACCCGGCTTTTGCATCATGAATCTATAGAGTATTAAATCCGGCGTAAAAATCTATTAACCTCCATACATGTTTGCTCGAGATGTTTAGAATTGTATAATTAATTATGTAATTATACCTTTCTTATTGACAGATATTCATGTTTGGGGGAGGGGGTGACTATCCTCCGAAATTTTGCACCTACAATAATATCTTATAAATCCAGTTTTCTTTCGACACAAGGCAACGATGTTTTCTCTGCAACAAGAAAATCTCTATCCTCTCCTCTTCTTTTGAAATTGTCCTCTCGACACCGCTTAGTGCCATAACGACAGGGTATGCGATATTCTATCCTTTTCCAACGAAGAAAGATATCGCTGAACGACTCACCACTTTATGGTCTACCGGACAACTTTATGGGTCCCATAAACTCTTAACCCACTCAAGAACAATGTTGAGCCAAATAGGTACCCTGATCGGCAATACGTCGAAGCCGTCCCGAGCCATCGTCTTATATCGAAAGAAAACAGTATACATATTTGCTTGTATGATTTCTTACGTATAATAGGATGGCAAAAAAAAATGTTGTATTATATAGAGAAAATTGAATTCTAATTTAATTCTAATTTAATTTAATTTAAATCTTATGTCCATGGATACCAATTTTCAGAGAATCGTATTTCACCTCAAAATTTTGAATCGAAAGAATGCATTGCCCCTTCTGTGAGCCCACAAAGATTTCATCAAAACCAAAATGGGACGACTAGGTACCGTTTCTTGTAAGAATAAAGGAACTAGGGTAAGGTATCCAATTACTGTGGGGGTACCAATTACTGTGTCCTTATTAATTATACTTACTTTTAAAGCATAATGAATATTAAAAAAGAGATATTACATTTTTTTCATTAAAATCAGTTAATTGTTTATTTATTAAAATTAAGCTCTTAAAGTACGAAAGAAATTATTTCGAATTTTTGTTACATAACCTAGAGTAATTTCGTGAAAAGCTTATGAGAAACGTTATGAAAACACTGAACAAATAAAAGTCAATATTCCGTTCAAAGTCAGTATTATATTAGTAAAACACAATTAAATTACGAAAAAGACACTAATAAGAGCAATCTTTGAAATTTTTAGTTTTATTTTCAATAAATCCAGTAACTGAAACGCATTTGGAAGTAATACCATTTACTGTGTGCAGTAAGTAAGCTAGTTTTTGCACAGTGCTTATTGTTAGTTACACCGTCGTTACACACTATACTACGTATAAATACGTGTATTGATGAATAACTTAACCTCTTGCTGTACGAAACGTAGGTGAGTGCAAACATAAACAGTATATAACGTATATACTATAGTGTATATGTATATATAATATAATACTGTATATGTATAACAGTACGATAAAGTACAAATATCATTTAATCTAATGACGATCAAAGATTTGTTGTTATTTACTTGTTTTTATCAAATTTATTCAAATAAATTGTTAATTGAATTATAATTAATTCGTTTATTCACATTTATTTTTTTCAAATTACATTCTTATTAACATTATTACTATCGTAATTTGTGAAATTATGTTAAATATTAATCTTTTATTATGCGTAGTTATTGATACAGAGTTATTGAAGTAAAGCGCACAGTAATTGCAGCACAGTATTCGAGGAGGGAGCACAGTAATTAAAGCACAGTAACTAATATTTCAAGATCATAAGCACACAGTAACTGACTCGAGAACTTCTTATGTTATATTTAATAATATTCAAAGAAGGTTTAACGTTTGTTTTATAAGAAAATCTATGTCGATAAAGAAAGTTTTCAAATTGACATAAAACAAAAACGACAAGAAATATCCTGAGATTTTTACAAATTTGAATATACTATTTGTTATATAATAAAAATTTTATAGATTTGTTTGCAACTAACTGCCGGACATATTTTTATATAGTTTTTCATAAGTGCACGTACCTTTCCCTTAGGATCTATTGTGGAAAATTTTTTTATTTCTTTTTAAATTTATTAATCATATTTTTAAATATCATTTTCTGTGAATAATTACCAATACATACACATTAATAACCAAATTTGAATTCTTGTCCAAAATTTTGCCACTTGACCGCCACAGTTAGTACGGTATATACTGGAAATATTAAATGTTCCTGTATATCACGATTTGAAATACATTTCTTTTCCAGAAAATGCGTAGTAGGATGAAAATTATTATTAATAATCATTTTTATGCATAATACAATTTTGCAATAATTATATAATATATCAATCGATTTTATGTATTCTTAATTTGTTTTTAATATTTGTTTTATACCTATTGGAAAAGTAATAAGAAGAGATCGAGATTGTTTGGAAGAACGTGAATGGGGACCATTCAGGACTGGCAATAGAAGTGTGGAAGACAAGTGGTTAAGCTCATGTCTGAGTGATTGATAGCGCTGCAAAAGATACAGGATCTCGTTTGTAGTTATAAGATTTGGTAGTCATATGCTTTAGAAGCCAGACATAAAGAAATTAGGAAATATCGTCTGAACCACACACGCAAAACAAGTAGACAGGAAACAAACACCGATTTATTTAATAAAGTCTTTTCTCGATATATGTCCCAAATATCTAGTCGATAAAAGTCCGAGAACTATCCTCACTTCCGCGGGGCATACCCCGTGAGGGGTCATGAACCGAAGCCTATAAAATTTCGCTGTCCTTTTCTACGTTCGGCGTGGATCAAAGAATAGTATCGTCTAGCTGATATATGTCCCTGGGTAGACCCGAGTTGTGGACATATATCGAGAAAACATTAGTCTTTTGCTCACATCCAATCCGCTTATTTCATCACATCGAAAAACTATTATTAAAAATTGATGTGTATTTAATAAGAAATGTGCAAAGTAGTGAGAATGAGTCGGATAGTGAACAGAGCTTTGTTAAGTTTGTTAATTTAGTTTACTACTATTATAATCTGTTTAAGTTTATTATTATTAATTTTACATGTAGTTCATTTAATATTAATTTCTTATTTTTATTTATATGCATAAAATTTGTTAATTTCTTTTTTTAATTTATATATACAACATTAGTAAGCAAATTTTCCCGAAATTCTGCCATTTGTCTGTACTGTGCTTTGCGTCGCGTCGCGTCGCTTTGGTTCGACTAAAATTTGTTGTAGGTCTCTCCTTCCGCAAGGATAAATAATAGCATCTCCGCGCTGAAGGTGAAGTAGAATTCCCAAAGTTCCGTTCGTTCAGACAAACGTAACCATTTAATAGTGCAGTTGTACTCCAATGCGGAGCGAGCACCTTAAAAAGATTATTTCTTAATTTACGTTGAATGACTGCAGCTTCGCCAAACTATTAATTACGCCTTGGAAATACAAGTTTCCTACGGTTTCCCGTTTTCCCGTTTCCGTTTTATTCTAATTACTTCAGAATAAACGACAACGAAATATTTTAGCGAGGTATGCAAAATCTGGCTTCATAAATTCACTAACAGAACAAAGGGTGCGCGGTCAACGTAGCGGACGCATGCCGCGTTCAGTGATAATTTTCAGGTTTTAAAACTTAGAACTCCAGTGTAGTTTCAGTCAGTCTAAAGATTTTTCCGTTTTGTTGTTCAGCTTTTTAAACGTAGAACAAGCTACACCGTAACACATTATTTCATGGTAAAAAATTTGGATTGGTCGAAACATACATACAGAATTATAACGGATATGTAATGCACGCGTATGTTAAACAATATGCACGCCTTTTTAAACATTTCCTGATCTCTTCCCGATTTTATCGTTTAAATTTGTGTTAGGTTGTACGTTTTGCTACTACCCAACATTCCACAGCGACTCGCATAAATATCGGTATTTATTCATTCTTCAAAAAAGAATAACTTTTTGAAGCGTTGTTGGAAGAATTAGTTTACTAGACGACGTGAAAAAGAAATTATGAAGAAATTGCTAGTGGACGCGATTATGTACAGGGTGTCACAAAATTATATGTCGCGGACACCATAGCGCGATTCTACACTCCCGATTTAGTCGAAAATGACATGAGATTGACCTTGAATGTGAAAAATAAGATCAAAAGAAAACTAAAACTTTTTTCTTAATCATTTTCTACTGCGAATCATAGGTCGCAACTCAACCGTACTCTTCAAAAATGATGTTGAAGTTCATATAATTTTTGGAACACAAAAAATTTTGGGAAACAAAATGTACATTTTCGGCTAATTCGGTGTAGAATCGCGCTATGGCATCCGCGACTTATAATTTTGTGATACCCTGTACAGAGAAAATAATAAAATTTGCTGTCTACAATTTTTTATGTAAGTCTGCAGATATACAGGGTTGCCCAGTATTGACGGTGCAATCGTGGACCGGGTGATTCGACATAAGATAATAAGTCAAAAATACGGAATCAAATTTCTTCATTCGAGGTATTATTTTCGAAAAAATCTAGTTTGTAAATCTGTCGAGTACGCGTGCCTAGAAGAAGTAGGCGAAGAAGTAGAACCGGTAGGTCATGAACAGACACGTCAGACAATTCCAATACAATAACACGCATGCTCGCTGATTGTGAGTTTTCCAATTCGATTTTCTCGAAAATGAGGCGTCAAATGAAAAAAATTTATTCCATGTTCTCGACTTATTTTCTAATTTAGAATTACCCCCTCCGGAATTGTACCATCAATACTCGGACACTCTGTATATCAGTTATACACATTCGAATTAACATTCCAATAATCTTTCAGTGCCTAATTGTAATACAATAGATCTAAAGATTCTTGCATCTTTAAAAAAGCCTGTCACTCTTTCTGCATCTAACCTCTAATTTCTAAATTTTTAACTTTTTACGACAATTACACGCGCTTATGTGCTGTTGTAATGGCATACAAATATCGTCGAGAAGATTTTTAATTAAACCAGGATCTATTGTACAAATGTATAGAGAGTTTTATGCGAATTTTGACTAATAGCGGTTATTTTTATGCGGGTAAATGTTTTTTCTTTTAAGAAAACATTATTTCTGAGTGTGAGCTATGAAGGCTTAATGAACATAAAGCACGGAAAACGTCTTTCTAAACGCGCACGCTTGTAGTATAGAGCAGGTAATATTTTGGTCCCGTGTGTGTATAAATAATAATAAACATTAATTTGTAAGCTCTTGGGGTGAGTGCATAGAGAATCGCCCATTCCCGGTAACGGTCCTCGAAGTTTGCGCGGCCATTCCGGGGCGACGGAGATATCTAGCCGCGTCCCTGCGGAGAAACTACACACTGTGTCTCTGAAAGTGTCCTCCATGGCTCGTTTATGAGACAGCGTGACAGATAGCAGAAATATTCGCGAAACTATGTAAATTTTGTTCTTGATTTCCCGTGAATTACAGACCAAGTCGACGAAGATAGCCGTCGTGTCGACAGAATACCATACGATTGGTAATAGCTTTTATAAAGTTCGTAACATATCGTCCATATCGCGTCAAAGGTCAGGATGCAGTGTAGACTTCTCGCATGAACCTGAGACAATTATTCTTTACAAATACGGGCTAAATAACAAAATGAGGCAGTATAAAATCAACATAGTAATTGTAATTGTGAAAGTATTACTTACACGAATAATTCAATTATTGAATAATGCAACAAAATTAAAAATTGATCCATATTGCTAAACAAGAAATTTACTGCGTGTCTCTCGAAAGTCGTTTCAGTGATCAATCAAAATGTTCCTATACACACTCTATCAAATCGCTTTGCGATCGATAAGAAGAAATTAGAATCTAGTCTAGAAATTCGAATCACCGTCACCGTAAAATAAATCGCAGTGCGGGTTAATTAACATCTCTACATTCCTAATGATACCTTCTTTTAAACTTTGAAAAACTGAATTATATTGACTATGAACTTTCGACTCTTTAAGGACGAACATCGACATACTGACAACATCATGAGTACGCATCTACTTCTCGACGTTGTAAATGTATAATTTAATCGTGTACAGGGTGTAAAGAAATGTTTGGTCATGGCTACCATAGGAGTATTCTATATCTTCGGATCAGTGAAAATCTGTAAAAAAAGTTGCCTCAAAATTGTCCTTGACCTTGAACTTCAAGGTCAAATTCTTGTTTACTGTCATAGCGCGTAAAATATAATGCAATAGAAAGAAATTTGACCTTGAAATTCAAGGTCAAGGACAATTTCGCGGCAACTCTGTTTTACGGATCTTCACCGATCCGTACATGTAGAATACGTCAACGAGTGTATATTGTTCATTTTTCTCATTATTTATGTGTATTGTAGATAATCTAGTTCTCTTCAGAAAATATTCTTATTATTTCAAAACATCCTCATCAAAACGTTACATCTTGATTCGAAGCCACTGACAATGAGTGATGTTGCGGTACTCCGTGATTGCATACAAGCCGTGCTGCACTGTGTTTGTTGATCTTATCGATCAACGGTCTGAAATAATCATTTTTCCATTTTACGGGAATTGTAGAACTGCTAACGCAAGGGATCCAATTACTGTGGGGGAGCCAATTACTGTATCTATATCAATTATACTTATTGTTAAAGCATAATCAATATTAAAAAAGAGATATTATATGTTTTTCACTAAAATCAATTAATATAGATATTATACATCACCTGTTTAATATTCATTACGCTTTAAAAGTAAGTATAATTAATGTGGGCACAGTAACTGGCACCCTCTCAGTAATTGGGTCTCCTTACCCTAGGTACTTATCTTGGTTCTATTAAAAAATGATGTGTAGAAAATTCATTGTGCGAAGAGTAAGTAAACATAAAATTCCACGATACTTAAACAGCTGACATTTACTACGTACACCCATCTCTCGATTTATGGGCCACATTATTTACGTGCAGTTTCTTCGTGTGTGGTGAATAATCTCTCGATTTACTTGAATTTTTTATACATGGATTCAATTTATGCGATTCCTCTTCTAATATTGGTGATTACTTGTTATAGTGTATGTAATGTTCTTTTTTAAGAATCTTTTTCATAGGAAACGCATTTTGTCGTAGAATTTCTAAACTATCTCTACTATTGTCAAATAACAAATGATAAAAAGTTGAATATATTTTGAGTCATCCGCAGTTTAGCTAAACTTTCAAGTGATAATATTTTTATAGAACATTTTTCCAGATTAAAATACACAATAATATGTAAATATAAATCACCTTGTCAATACGTACGTATATGCAAATTATTTGTAAATAAAAGTTGTATTTATGAAAATCAGCAAAAATTGCAGAATCCAGACGTCTGCAGAATTCGAATGACCACTCTACAAAGATATTAGAAAAAAATATACAGGACGTGTCACTGCATTTTAACATTTGGTTTATGCCGCTATGTACCAAAAATATTTATCTATTGTCATATATATCAGTTTAGCATATTATGGGATTGTTTGTAGGTGGACGCATACACCTCTTATGAAGGCCGATCTTGTTTTTTAAAACAGAATCATACATTTTGTTTTCCACTCATTGATGTAGCTCGACATTCTCTATGAAAAAGTATTAACCTATGTATGTCGAAAAATCATTATTTTAAGCAATACAGTCTTTTCTCGATATATGTCTCAAATATCTGGCCGATAAACGTCCCAGAACTAGGTATGAGACCAGGAGACCACTACTAATCGAAACAGAAAAATGCCACGAATATGTTGGTGAAGGACCCATAAAAAAATAATGAAAAATATAGAAGTTTTATTACTGGATTAGTAGTGGTCTCCTGGTCTCACACCGATATACCCGATCCGTATTATGTTACACTACTCGGTAACCGTGGCCTCTAGAGCTTCGCTGTTCTTTTCTACGTTCAGCGTGGATCAAAGAATAGTATCTCCTAGCCGATATACGTCCCTGGTTAGACCGGTGTTTTGGACATATATCGAGTAAACACTACATCTTGATTTGAATATCGCTTGACTTCATTCACAGGTTAGGTTTAATGTAATAACCATTTGCATCACAGAACTTTTGAAATCGACGGTCTAGTGATTGCCCTATATCAGTATCGCATGATATTTTGCTACATTCAGCGACAATATGTACATTTGCTTCGTGTCAGCCCTTGTGGTTGGAGATTCAACGTAAACATACTCTCTTTAAGTAGCCCCATAAACATGTCGAGACACGTTAAATCAAGATATTTCTTAAAATAATGATTGTTCGACGTACATATGTACATAGGAAAATGCTTTTTGTATAGAAAATGTTGAGCTGCATCGATTTGTGCATTCAAAAATACATATATGACTCTATTGCAGAAAACAAAAGGTTGACCTTCACATGACCTTTACGCGTCCACCTAGAAAAAAACTAATATCATAAAATGTTTTTACCACGTATGCTATTCGTGATGTAAATCAAATGTCAAAATCAGGTGAGACACCCTGTATACAAACCAGCGAAATGATGACATGATTGCCCTTCTCACGCTCTAATTTTCATCATTTTACGTATCACATAACATTTCATTCTCAAATAAAAACTATAAAAATCTACTCTAAGTAGATCGCTCGTATAAAATATTGCAGAAACGCGTGTAAATGTCATACAAATATACAATCCCCTCAGTTGACGAGTGAATTATGTCCACTTTCTTAATATCGCACTATCGGAACTTTTATGTAATAACTTCTCCAAAAATTAAGAGCAGAATGTAGCGTTACTGTATGAGTCAGAGTCAATGTCAAAACATTGCATTTAAGCCACTATTCCAGAAATTTTTACGATCATTTCATTTACAATGTAAAATTGAGTTTTACTTATTATAAAGAAAAACACAAAATATAAGTAAGTTGAATTGATAAATAAAATAAGCACTCCTAAGGCATTCTATTTCAACAACATTTTCGTCTATTTCAACTTATATTGATAAGTATTGTTGCACTTGTTGCAATACAAATTGGTTACTGTAAGACAAAGAAAGATAAAAATTTCATGAGTAATGTAATTGTTATACACTTGTTATAGTATGTTGTATAGTATGTTGTATACAATTGTTATACACGCCAAACTCACTTCACATGTTAAGTACGTTGATAGAGTACTATTGTACAATACATTCATTTATTCATTGGGACGAAGATATAATCCATGTTGTTTGAATAAATTGTCAGAATAAATCAATAAGGGATGCGATCTAACTATTATACAGGGTATCCCAAAAATGTTGTACTTTCTTGAAAGGGTGATTCCTGAGGTCATTTGAAGCAACTTTTTCCTTTGCAAAAATGTTGTGCGCTACTTCGTTAAGTTGTTATTAACGAAAAACACGGACCAATCAGAGTGCGGCTACAGCAGACTGATGCCAGCTAGTTGACAGATCCATGTTTTTCGTTAATAATTACTTAACAAAGCTGCGGAGATTTTCGCAAAGGAAAAAGTTACTCGAAATGACCTCAGGTATCATCCCTTTCAAGGAAGTACAACATTTTTGGGACACCCTGTATTATATGTAAACTTAGTTCTCTAGGTACACAAATGTTCATCTTTTATTCTAATATTTAAACTTGCAGAAATTCCGAGGTCAGTTCGAGATAATTCTGTAGGAAATAACTACAATTTTTCTTCCTTTATTAGATTCACTTATACTGAAAAGTTTGCATACACTTAAACACAATGTTCACATCCTGTTACACGAATCGAATAAACTTCAAAATAATGAAGCTGTTTACCCTTTACACTTGTTTCACGTGAACACAAGATATGTATCGATTTTTAAAATTTCTTTAATAATTTAATGATTTACAGCAAAAAAAAAAGATGATCACCGATTAATTTATATTTGACGCGTGAACATATGCGTTGAAACTATAAAGTGCAACATCACTGAATGTCATAGATAATTTCGATTACTGACATAAGGGTTAAGTAGAAATTACAAAGTACAAATATAAGTTCTTGAGACGTCCAAAGAAGAATGAAAAAAATAATTTTACGAAAATATTATGATTTTCGTAATAACAGTGAAGTGTGTCATTGTAGGGTTAATATTCAAACAAGAATAAAATACAAATTTTGTATAATCTTCAGCCTATCGAAATACATCTTACAATAAGAAAAAATTCTTGAAACAGGTCAAACTAACTAAATTAGAAGAAAAAGGTCATAACAATCAGACCAACAGTTTCTACGATAAAAATTCATAAATACGGCCCGTAAAACGGTGATTGAAATTTCCTCTATTTTTTCATGTGTTAAATCACATGTCATGTTTGAACAAAATTTCCAATATCTAGAGGAAAAACTGGTCGATTTGTCGCGGAATGGTGGTCGTACAGTTTAGCCAGCAGGAATTAGCGTCGAGACAAAGTGATTGCAATGCACCGGACATCCGTTGTAACCGTGATCGTCGACCGGCAAACGATGAACTCTGACCTAAGTAGCCGCTTAGAAAGCTAGCCGCCACACAAACGTTAAAGAGCCTTTAACCGAAGCGAAGGGAGCCTAAAGAACGAAAGGGGAAGCAAACGAGAGAGGCTGCTGATCCTCGGGATAGGCGCGCGTTCCACGCGGACACCGCGTCGCGTCGCGTCGTCTCGCGTAGCGTCAGCGCGTGCGTGGTACGCTTGCGCGCGCGCGCTTCTCCACGCACCCTAGCGCACCCACACTCTCACGTGCGGACATACACAGACACGACGCACGCGCGCGCGCACTTTTCTGTCTCCTGTCTCGTATCCCACGAGCGCGAACGTGTAGAATGTATAGTATAGTATGCCGATGTCAAACAGGGAACCCATTTCCATGAGACGAGAGTCTCGTGGCCGACAGGGAAGCACGCAGCGTTTGCGTTTGTGTGCGCGGCAATGAATTCGCGTCTCGATAACTCTGCCTGCGACTTTTTATGTCTCGTTCGTGCTTGGACCGCTTTTACCAAGAATTGAAGCGACGCAACGCGACGATTATCTCTGTTGACTCTCGATCAAACTATAAAATTGCCTCCGATAACGACCGCTGGCAAAACATGCAAACATATGTATGTATGTATGCTTTACGATCGAACTGTGCCGATAATTCCCACTAAAAGAAGCATAATTACAACGTGGAATAGTGAACGTTTTATTAAAAATTCTAGAAATATTTCCCTATAACTTGCCTATAGGTAAGATTTTGTAGATATGTTTTGAAATTCAGAATTCACTTTATGTAAAGGGTGTCCCAAAATGACCTGACATTTTAAATTGCGCGCCTTTTTTGTTTTGTGGCGAACATAGAATCTTTGATAACTGGCGTCAGGAAGTATTGAGGTTTAGTCACGGAGAATTACATGATCGAACAACGCATAGAAATTGTGAAAATTTACTACGAAAATGGTGAAGACTGCAGAGACGGTTCAAAAAGTCCGTTTTTAAAAGGAAATCCGACGCGGCGATGTGAATTGGACACCAAGATCGTGCGATTTGACGCCATTGGACTCTTTTCTTTGGGGTTTTCTGAAAGGAAAAGTGTATGCCAATGATCCACAGATCATTCCGGAGCTCAAGGAAGCAAATGGACGCAGCGTTACTGAAATTAGTCTGCAATTATGCCAAACTGTTATCGAAAATTTCGTCAGAAGAATGAACGTTTGCGAACAGGGACGAGGCGTCCATTTATCAGATATTGTGTTCCACACATAACCCCCATGTTTGTACGTTATTTTAAAATATAAACATTCATACTTTAAAAAAAGATAAGTTTTATTAATAAATTAAAATGTCAGGTCATTTTGGGTCACCCTTTATATTTTACAATGCAATCGGAGGCAGGAATTCGTAATCTAGGGAAACATTATACAATGAAATTGATGTACGGATTTTTGGGGGTGTGTGTATCATACGTTATGTATTTTACAACAACCATGTTTTTTGATACATGGTATGCAATTCTAGCCATTCTGATAAACAAAACGTTGCTGGCAATAAACGACTTTCTGTAATTGCAATTTTTAGCTTTTTCTCTTCAATCGTTTTTCGAAAATAACTAAATATTTGTATTCATCCAAAACGTCACAGATGAAAACTTCATTTTCAATATCGTTTGCAGTCATAGACGTCCATAACGTCACAGAACCACCCCCCTGCTGTGTAGTAGAACATATATTTTTTGATATGCATTTTCATGTTGAGCATATTCGAAATCTTTTGTCGATCGATATAGTATTCGTTCACAATTGTTTCTTCGATTTTTGATTTCTTAACACACTGTTGAACGGCAATTCTCATGTCACCAGCTATTATTTTGTAATTGAATGCGGAAGTAAAACAATCTAAATAAACTTAAATAAACATTATTTATACATAATGCATTGAAATAAAACTTTGGACATATCTTTTATATAACTTTTTATATTCTTTTTTGGTATGATATTGTCCCAACAACGTTTGGGCATGAAAACACGAGTTAGCTCGTGACCGGTGAACAGTGTGTTAATAATATAATGCACTGTAGATGCACCTTCGAATTCGGCATTCCATCTATACGTATAATTTTCTTGTAATTCCAATATTAATTTCCTCTCGCATATCTACGATTTTTATTTTTTGGAACTCCATGTCGCTATACAAGCGAAGTACTAAACTCACTACACGGTGCTCTCACAGCAACTGAATCTACCAATGTACACAATTTGCATACAAAAATATTGTTCACCCGCTTAACCCCTAAGTGTGCGAATACTTCCGACCCTTTTGCAACATTACTGTCCGAATTGAAATCGTATGCTTATCATGCGTATCTTTATGGTTGAAAGTTTTAACGGCAGTCACTGGAACACATTCGTGTGTTACTATCTATGATTTTTTATATTCGCAGAGTATACCCGGTAAATATAAAGTAATATTATCATGTTTAATGGTTTATTTAAACCAAATACTTCTTTCTGACACACACACACAAATCACGAAACCAGTCGAGCTGTAATTCTACGTTATGAATAAAAAATGATGGTCTAAAACGTGTTTCAGACTTCTCGATGTTTCAATTTTGTCTTAAATTATACTGTGTGAACCTATGAGTAGACTGCGGATTTTATGCATTTGTAGCAAAAACAAGTTGACGCAATTTAAAACAGTCAAAGGACGTCGATATATTATTTTCAATTGTTTAACGCTAGGTTTACGGAGCACTAAAAGTGACTATTTCACATTATTTTATAAAAGAAACGAGAATATGAATGTATCCAAATTTTTAGCCTTTCTATTTATAATACATATATACCTAAAGAAATAAATTTGTTAAATAAGTCCTCACGGATACATCTTTATAATCGCGCAAATTAAATTTATTAGAACCCTTTATTTGCTAAGATCATTAATGAAAAAGAGAAATGAAATTTTGATCTGTCTTCTGCTGCTTGCAATTGATCCAAATAACTTTTATTTTACACAAAGATCCACAGTCTACTTATGACGTTCGTATTAAAATTATAATTAGAATAAAATAAATAATTACAATATAATTTTATTGTAATTAGAAAAAGAATACGCGTGGTTCGTAGTTTTATCGATACATTTGTCTGTCCGGCTGACAGAATTTCAGCGAACAGACGCCGGAATCACTGGCTACGAACTGCTCAGAAAACACCCCTCTCCCCTCTAGCATTACTTCCGTCGTATTTCGAGACTGGCGGGCTTCCACGGGCCACAGCACGTTGCATCGCTTGGTCATTGGCCGTACTGTGCCATCTGCTACTGTGAAAGTAACGTCTGTCACTCTATTTCAACACGCGAAACCGGAGAGCTATAATTTTCAACAATTACTTCATACTTCTGGACACTTCTCATTTCTATCGGTTATCAGTAACCGGTATAAAACTTTTTGTTAATCATGCCACGTTAAATTATGGTTCACAAAACTCGTAGCTGCAGACCCCTACTTTACTACTTTTGTTTCGATAGGAATATTCGAGAATAACTAATACACAAGATAGCAAATGGCGTTAAAATCCTGGACGTGTGAGATGACGGTCGTCCAAGAATTGAAACGAAAATTTCTGAAAACATAACCTAACGCTACCAGCACGAAATAAATTATTTCTTTCCCACCGAAATATTTATGAAGTAAAATGTGCTGAGCATCTTTCTTTTAACACTTTCACGTCCGCACGGTTCACAAAAATTCTCTTCTCTGTCGCTGGAACTTTTTGCAAAGTTGTTCATTAAAATGTACAAATATAAAATATAAAATTCATTATAACATAATAAACTTAGCTGCTTTTTATTAAATGATACGCAAATAATAAACGGCTTGCCAATGGCACCACGTTGGTGTCACCAGACGTGAAAGTGTTAAGAAAAGTCGTTCAAAGATGAAACAATTACGAGTCACGTGCAACGATTCATATCGTGCCAATCAGATCCGATAGAATCTTCATTAATCTCATCGATTAAGACGAAAGGCACACCATTTGTTCGAACGACACGTTGTCACAATAAAAGTACCACGGAAGCTCGTGTATCTGTGTGGAAACAGACTAGCTTGGACACGCCTACTAGCTGGCCCTATTTCGAGCAAAGAGGCTCAGGCAGTTTCAGAAATTCGCCATTGACAATTTTTCAAATTCTTCAAATTTTCCCTCCTGACTATGGAAAAATATCTGATAACTAGACTGCGGATGTTTATGCAATTTCCAATTTTTACAGACAAATTTTAAGGGAATGAAATAAAATCCCATTTTTCATGAGAACAACCTTTGTAGATTCAAGGCAAATAAAAATACACAGTACATTCTACCGAATTTTATATTATAGCTTTTTTTGAAAATTTTCATAAGCCATAAATGCATAAGGATCCGCAGTCGACAGCAAGTATCTCCATAATGTTCAAGCGCTTAACGAATTTACAGTTTGGCGAAGGCACGCTTACTACGAGGCATAAATTCCGTACGATTCTCAGAAATGAAACAACCGTATGCGCGGATCGATGCTCGTAATAAATAGAAAACGTGAAATTTACGTTCGCTTCAGAGTCGATGAGAATCGAGCACAAGAGTTCGATACTCCGCGGCCGATGAACCGACCGAAAATACGAAATTCCGTCGGGGCATGGACGAATAAAGAATTCAGGAACGTCGCGGTTCCCGCCGATCGATAGACAGAAATTCGGGAAATCTTACATAATTAACGAGCGCACAACGTCCCGGAGTCGAGCGAATCCCGTTGGTGACGTTACTCGAACGATTCGCACGTCACCCGCAGCCGTCTGCTCGTCGGGCACAATGACAATGACACAACGAGACCTATCAGAATGACCGCCGCTAATCATTTGGTTCCGCGTCTCGGGCGGGAAGGGAGATGAACGCGAAGCAGTCGCGTTCGACATATCGATCCGGCAGCGGTTGTTGGCTCGAGAAAATTCGCGAAACGCGCGAATCCTTTTGGCTAGAGGGATAAAGGAAAGCGAGAGAAAATAAGAGAAAATAGGAGAAGCAACGAACGGGGGGAGGAAGGGAGGGCCAAGGCAGGAAGGGGATGATCCGTAGGAAAGAGAATCAGAGAAAGGGAGAGTGGGAGAGAGAGCGTGAGCGCGAGCGCGAGGCCGAGGCCGATCTTTCGTCCTGCTTCACGTGGTTTCTATTGATCTACTACACAACGCGAAAGCTTTCGCGAAAGAATCGCCAAGTCTCGTAACGGAAAGTTCACCGATCGATCGATCCGCTGTCAGTCGGAATCTCACCCGCAGCCGTTGTCTCGTGTATAGTCACGTTGCCACACTGCAACAGTCTACTCGGCCAGTTCAGTGACACGATACACTATACGACGACGACGACGACAACGTACGGCTTTAGCCAGGCTTCAGGGTGCCGACACCGGTTCCTTAATATGTTTATTGGTCCCACATGCACATATTTACTTCCCGTTACCATCGATCGGATAGAATAGAGCGAATTATCAGGTAACGTCCGAAAAAAGATAACACTTTCTTCTCCTGTCTCTTGAAAGCAAAGAAACACACAAGCCGGAGGTTCCAACGTTTGTTAAACTGTGTCAAAAGATCGTGTAAAGCTCGTGTCGCCGTGAGAGAGCGGCGAGTACCAAGGACACGCAAGCGAGAAAGAAAAATCGTAAAATAAAGAGAACGAGAGACAGGGAGACGGGGAGACGAGGAGACGGGAGACAGGAGGCGAAGGGGTGGAAAAATGAGCAGGTCGCAGGCCGCAGGGCGTACGGGCTACATCCGTGGCTCCTTACTTCGGCAAAATCAATAACCTGTTTGGGGGTGTAGGAGAGAACCTAAGGAGAGAGGCCATAGCATGGCACCGCCGCACTAGGTGCCACGAGCCAGGTGTGTTATAAAATACGTACGCGAATATCAGGTGCGAATATCCCAAGATGTCTCTTCGTGAGGAAACTGCTAATCGCCGAGTAAGGGTGCAGAAAATAACCAGAACCACTCCCGAAACTGCTGGGCACCCGTGTGATACTGTTTGGTTAACGAGGGTGCTCGTTCGAAAACAGTTCGATCGGTTCAAATCGATCGTTCGAGTCGGAAAAAAACGAACCACGACACACGACGGACATTCATTGTCTAATCGGCGGGGTTAAACGTTCGAAACCAGCCCTGTCACGGGCTCACTACGCACCGGTATGTCGACGACCTTTCATTAACCGTAACTTCAAATCCTCCACGATATGACAACGACACTGGCAACGAAGATGCTCCTTTGCGGGACGATTGCCCTCTGTCACCGCCACCTCGCTGTCTCGTACGGGCTCGTTTCGTATCCGAATCGCGCGCTCTTCACTCGTCCGGCCGTGCTGTGCCGCGCCGGAAAGGCAAAGATCTGCCACCCCAACCCCAACCCCCGGGGTGGTCCGTGTTCGAGGGAACTACCGATCGCTCGGATCCCGATGGTTCGCGTAGAGGGAGTTGTTTCGCGATTTTTCTGTCAAACGGAAGCTTCTCTGTGGCTAGGGGGAGCGAAAAGACAGAGAGCGAAGACAGCACGACAACGACACGCGTTTCAAGTTGTCGCGGCTGTGGGGCGCGGACCACTACCTCGACGAGCCTCCCGGATCGTTGGATAAAACTTGGTGGGGCCGTTCCGGTCGGCGTGCGAACTCCCCACTCTCTCTTTGCCCCTACCATCTACACTCGACCGATGTGTTCTATTCCCTCTCCAACCTTACCCTCACGCTCATCTTTCATCTCTTTCCGTCCAATTGCACCCCCGCCTCTGTCCTCCCCACCCTGTCGTCCAGACGCCGCGCCGCGCCGCGCCGCGATCGTCGTGCCGCGCCGAACCGCGTCGTCGTCACCCCTCGACCCTGCAGGGTGCGCGAGCGCATGTCCCGAGCCGTGCGCTTCGGTCATGCACTTGGTTCGGCTGTGTCGTTAATGTTGATCGAGCGCGTCACTCGATCCACCGTGAGCGATTAGGGTTGGAGATTATGATGATGCCACCGCGTCTCGAGTCACGAGGCCCGTGCGCCGTCTCACGCCGTCGCACGCTGCACGCTGCACGCTGCACGCTGCACGCCACACGCTGCACGCTGCACGGTGCACGCTGCACGCCGCCGCGCCGTACAAAGAATCACTGTCTGACCCTGCTACGTTAATCGGTCGTGAAGAATTATGTAAATGAGGGTAGAGCCACGGACCAGGGTTCGTGATTCGGTTCAGGTGTTTTACGATTGCCCATGTCACATTCATGATGATCGAGATTAGACTGCAAAAGATTTCAGGCTGTTACTCGTGAAATATCGGCCGGCTTTGATAAGGGCGGCAAAAGAACGGAGATTGACGTTTCCACACTGTTCGATACAATCTTCGCCCTTTGATTAAGGAACTTGCACTTTGGTGCTGCGAGGGATTCATTTTTACACACCTGCGGTTTTCCCGGAATTGTTTGATAAGAGACGATTTATTGCAAACCTATTGATTTCCCTAACGTCGTTTATGATGGTACTTAATCACGATAATAAATGTTTTTATGAAGGTAAAGGCTCTACACAAATTACTAGTCGCAAAATTCTAAAATTTTATATCATGCTCCGAAAGGTAACTATACCTCGGTAAAGTATACACTATTTTCATATTAATACAGGGGGTGGTCACGCAGCTTGCACACCTTGAATATCTCTGTTGCTTGTAATAATATGAAAAAAAGATTTCTACGAAAGTTGCACGATGTAGAGGGAGAAATATTGTGATGTAAATACATATTACGTGCGTGAAGGCGTTTCAAGGTCACCTTGATTTCTTTAACACGTTCAGAGCCAAAAATCAATCCCAAAGATTCTCACAAAATCAGTGTAATTTAATTAAAGAAACCGAAACTAGAACTTTAAAATGTATTATAGGGGGTGCTGTCTTAAAATTCGGTTTATCTGGATATGCCACAATAAAAATGAATTTCTAAACATAGTCAAAAATCACTGTCAGTCATATGTGACTGACGTGGCAGTTAACGTGTTAAATGGAAAAACCATATATTTTGTATCAAAAATCGACATAATTTTAAAGCACTACGAAAAAGTTATTTTATGATATCGAATAGTCATTTTGTTCAATATACAGAGTGTTTGGGAAATCGTGGTATGATCGGCAAGGGGATGATTCCTCATATAAAATCTAGTGGAAAAGAAGGAACATAGTTTCTACATAAGGAACTTCATTTTCAAGAAAATCGAACTTGAAAATTCGTTAGGTACGCGTGCCCTTAACGGAGTCTACTTTATTCGCCCGATCTAGCCCGCAATTCCCATTGCCGCTTTTGTATATAAACAATGTGGAGACTCCTTGTTATTAATTAAAGTCATACCATATCCTAAACGATACTGTTCACAGATGCAAGCAGAAATTGCGGGCTAGACTGAGCGAACAAAGCAGAGTCTGTCTAAGTACGCGCGTACCTATCGAATTTTCAAATTCGATTTTCTCGAAATTGAAGTCCCGTATGTAGAAACTATGTTCCTTATTTTCCACTAGATTTTATGTGAGGAATCATCCCCTTGCCGGTTGTACCATGATTTCCCAAATGCCCTGTATATATAAATGCATATCTATGTATATTGTTGGGACATGGATGTGCGTATTGCAATTGTAATTATACATCATATATCCAAAATTTTCGATAATAGCTATAATAGATTTTGAATTATTTACAATGTTACTTTCGTCCTCTGACACTTTTATCTCCCACCCGGGGGGGGGGGGCGTGACTATATGCATTTATACCGAGTCATGCAGTACTGCATCATCATAAGACTCGAGTTGGTAAATATGGAATAAACTTCCCTTTTCTAGCAGAAAGAAAACTTAATTGCAATTTATTACTTTAAAGCGGAACCTTGTGTTTAAAAAAAAAGTGAAATTTGAAATTTTTGAGCATCTTTTTTTTTTGTTTAAATCGATAGGAAATTTCCTCAGAAATACGATAAAAAAGTTAGAAAGTGATCAGAGACGTTCTTGTACGTTACTTTCAAAATAAAGTGAACAGTTGCATTGGGCGGAGCTGCTGAGATAGTCGGGCTCTCGTCGGAAAGGCTCGTGCTTCTCGAAAAAAAAGAAAAAACGACTGAAGTACAATTTTTTGAGGAAGAGGAAGATCTGTTCTATGGCTCTGGAATCGAAGATTAGCAAAAAACCGCGGTAAGTTAAAATGCATTATGATTTTTTTCACGATTTTTCTGTTACTCAAACGTTAAACGCATTTTTCTCGAAACGCAAAACTTCGCACGCCGTGCAACGTAGCTCAAAAACTGATTACTCGATCTTTATAAAACTTGGTATATATATTCTATAAATAATTCATCACAACATGATGCGCTCCGATTTTTTAATTTTTCATTTAAAGCATTGTTATTACCAGGAAATGATTACAGAAAATCTGTTTTTTCTTCAAAACTTCGCCATTTTTGCAATTTTGCAAATTTTAATAAAAGAAGAATGTCATGTGTTTGCATATCTGCATGTTTGCATAAACCAACGATTCCATTTTGATTTTCTGTTTCAGATCATTTTTGTGCACTGTACGCTGCACAACGCATTTCCAAGGATGCCATTGCAACATTGATATTAACGATTAAAATTTATAAAAAATATTTTTCTTTACATTATAACTTTAATAAATGATATCTCAAATTTTAAATCAATCTACGTATTTTATTTTTCAAAAAAAATTCGTGAAAAACAGGCCATTTACACAAGGTTCCCCACTTAAGGATGGAAGAAATAACTAATTAAGCCTGTAAATACACTGGTTACTATAAGAAGTAGCTATAAAAAAAATCCTTAGGTAATATTTCATTGGCTTTTGACATTCTCTTTAATTCAACGAAAAGTGTTTTATAAACGGAAGGATTACTTTAGTTTTTTATTTCATGGAAATGGTATATCATTGTCAGTGTACAATTCTAAGGACCCGCTTCAGAATAGATTGTAGGTATAATTTATTTTCTATTTACATACCTGTATGGTACAACAAATTCGAGGAATTTAATTACTCATGATTTTTAAATACCGGTAGATTTATATTTATAAAATGACGACAGATAAATGCCAATCTATTAGCAAATTCACGTCGTGTGGAATGAATATTCCGTGGTTAAACTGCACAAAAGTGGTGCGTTTCGTTTAAATATTTATGAGGAAAGCATCGAGTAATGCCTCAGAGAGTTATCTGATTGCAAGAAGCATTTGTTATGGAGATATGCAAGATTATTCATCTTAAAATAAACATGCTTCTTCAAGAACAAATCTAATTTTTCGCATTGGACGAAATCTTTTCAATATAAATATAAACTACCATTCAAATAAACTAGGCTTGTGTTTACAAAGAAAACAATCAGTTTTCTTTTATATTATTTTTGTTATAAGTCATCCAAAGTCACAGACAGATGAAACGTATCAAATTTAAACAGATTATTTTGTTAACAGATAGCCTACGGATGAGTGCTCCAACAACAGTTGAAAATCACAGCATGTAAGAATATCACCGCGGATGTACTTTTCGGAATTCGACATTCCTTTAGAGCCCGTTCATAAAAATGTATCGATGTAAACGGTCATCATTTCGAACATTTATAAAATAGAGGTATTCTGCTCTTATATTTTAAATCTTATACGCTTCCTCTGCGTGTGACCCTGAATGACCTCGAGTAATTATAGTCACCGAATTCCTATTGAGAGGAAAATAATCATCATCGTGGGTGTTTGTAACGGGTGGTTTGGGTGTGGTCTGGGTTAAGAATTCTGCTCACATATTTTAAATCTTATACGTTTCCTCCGTCTGTGATCTTGAATGACTTTGAGTAATAAGTTCCTAATGAAAGGAACTCTAATCGCAGGTGTTTAAACAGGGGTAGTCCTGTTTAGAAAAAATGGAGGTGAGACCTTGAGATCTCTAAACAAATTAACATAAGAACAAATATTTTTATGGCCTCGTGTGAGCCCCATTGAAACAACAAAGATATTTGAGGTGCAAACGTTAGGTGACTCACCCTGTATATGTAATTAATTGTCTGATATGCATGACGGTTCTTTCTCGTGGACTCCATTTTTATATACTAAAAATAAAACTAAATGGTTCAAATATAATTTGAATTGAATCTACACGTATGCCAAGCAATGGTTAAGTGATAATAGCTTTTATAAATTGATACAGTGAGTCATAACAATATTCAAACGCTATCGATTGAAATGTTTAATGTTTAAAAAATATACAGTAAGTGTAAAACCTTAAAAACGTACACCTTTTAAAAACGAATAATCATTTTAAATGTGGACCAAACGGCTTGAATTTTTTTGAGCTGTTAGGGGGATTAGTAATATGTAAATGTGTAAATAATAATAGTAATGTGTATATTTGTTGCTAATGTGTAAATAATTTTGTTCCTAAATTGTTATTGGCAACAATTAAGAAGGAAAAAGTGAAGGTCACGATTTTTTAATTTTTGTCTGTGTCTATAAACGTGAAGATTCAATGGGTGTGTGTCACAGGGTATAAACTATTCACAGTAACTGAATTATGCCTTTATTACGCGACACATACTTCCGCGCGATATCGTGTGCCTTACCAGCGTACAGAGACGGAACGAAGTGAGAATAATCGATAAAAGGCGGGAACGGTTCGCACGATAAATCGTTGATCCCAAGTCAGATGGTGCGGAGATACAAAGAGTCGAGTGTTAATCTTCAACAATAATATAAATTTAAAACACGTCTTTTGTAAATCTAAGTAAACTATTTGTTTTATTAAAAATTAATAACCAAATAAACATTAACCCTTTGCACTCGAAGCTAAAATAGCTAAAAGCTAGCTAAATAGCTAATAGCTAGCTAAATTGCTAGTTAAAATAACTCCAAAACGAAACATTTCTTCCGACCTAGAATATTTCCCTTCTGTATATTTTTTTCATGTTATACGTACGAAAATGGTGCAATTTACTCGTACAATACTAAAATGTTTAATAATTTATTATATACAAACAAATTTAACAATGTAAAAAATATTTTGAATAATGATACAACAATTTTTAGTGACGCCTTACAGTCGCCATTAGAGTGCTAAGGGTTAATAACCGGCTAATTTCTTACAGCATAAGATTGGTGCTATTTGTTCAATTTGGTTACACAAGCTAGGTTTACGGGTTTACGTTATAGTTTACCAGGAAAAAACGAAACGATGCGACAGATGTTCGCGATGGACAATATGGATAATAATTAATAATACAATAACAGACATACATATGAGTATTCGGTTAAACTTCACCTCCGTGACCCCGAAATTTTTAACTTTTTTTTATATGATCCTGTAAATTTTGACGAGAAAATACCCAAATTCAATTTTTAGTGTTAGAACTTCACTGGCTTAAAAGTTATATGTGTGTAAAGTTGAGCGTTTTTAAGCGTTTATGACGGTAAGGGGGCTGCCGTTCTGGTATGTATTCAGCGTCACGCATCGTTTAACGACCGGATCCGCTAGGTGACACCACAAGCACACAGGTGATATCGATAACGTAGATAACCCCTACCAATCTTTCGGCGGCACAGCTCATTGGACGATATCGGAGTACATACCAATATGGCGGTGCCCTTACCTGTCAGAAATGTTTAAAGTTGCTCAACTTTACACATGTATAACTTTTGAACCAGTTAATTCCTAACTTTAAAACTTGGATTTTTGGCATTTTCTCGTCAAAATCTACATGATTATACAGAAAAAAGTTAAAAATTTCTGGGTTCCGACAATGAAGTTTAGCGAAGTATTCTACTGATCTCCAATATTTTCAAGCAAACATAGAGAAACTGTAAAGAAACAGATACAGATTTTCAGACATATTTTCAGATTACGTCGTATTAATTACATGTATATTTGAAATCGAGTAACATCAAAACTGCATGGTAAAAAGAATATCGTCGAGGTCAAAAACAGTCGTTACACTGGCCGATAATCGATCAAAATGAATTGTTCAACTGAATGGCGAAAATTGGACAATATGAAACGTTTTTTCCGACAAGGTATAACTGTTTTGTCGTTTCTATACTTCTGCGTTGTTTATATCGACGATATTTTGAAGAAATAGTTTATAAATACTATTTACAATGTCGGAAACCGTTCAAACTGAAATTATAATATAACCGTGACAGTTGTATGCTGCATGTCACTACAATAAAAGCATTTTAAATTTCGTATTTTGACTTTCATTTCAATCGAACTTGTTCGAATGCTTCCTTGATTCCATCATGTCACTTATTATTTCGGAACGCAACCTGAAATTTGGAATTCGGATGCAGATAGAATGCATTCCATGCATTTAAAATGGAAAATGGAGAAACAGAATATTACAAACAATAACGGAAGCAGTTCAATTAAAACGACGGAACTGCGTGTGCACAGTTGAAACCCAATTCTACGCAAATGAAAAGAAATGGTACTCCCATTCGCTCGGAATTAATAGTAAAAAATGATTTATTAAACGCTGGCGAACGTTTATGTAGTCTTTGTAGTATTTCCACTTTTCAATATGACCCTGTGAAATTTCATTACAACGAACGGAATAAAATTGCAGTCGACAGCATTTATACTCCGCTCTTAATTAACAACGTCCAACGTGTGCAGAGATGTAACTAGTGTTAGAAGTTGGAAATGTGTTGTTGATTGAAGCGTTTCAAATCTGCAAACACTTAAATAAAGATTTCGAAAAATCTATCTCCGATGGTAATGGAACATGATTACAGTCACTCGTAATAGTACTCTTACATCTTTAAAAAGATCTTGCTTAAATTCAATAATTTAGAGTCGTTCAATCAATATTTGTTTACTACAAATGCGCCCGTGTAGAAATTTTAATTTAGGCCATATTTTAACGAAATTGAATAATTCATACCGAGAAAATATTAATTTTAATAATCGTAAGCATTCTCACCATACAGAGTTGTTTTAATGTTGTTTTCACAGACGTATCGCGTCATGCTGATGTTGTTTTGTTTTTGCAGTTTGATCCTGCTTGAAATTACGCTCCTGTGATGCTGATACTGTTGCTGTTAACGCATTCTCATCGAGTTATTTCTAATGTAGGAGCCGAGCGTGTTTGCGGCACCTCGCAAAGTTACGTTATGTTACAGAAATTACTATAACTCTTTAACTAATTAACGAGAAAGGCATGTGTTACTCCTGAAAGGCATCTGTTACAACATATCTGAAAAGAAATTGAACCATTTGTAACGTTATATCCATTTATGTAAATACATACTCATGTGTGCCTCATTCAGTGCGAAAGTGTTAAATGAAAATAGGTGACAAGAAAACAGTAACTACGCATAAAGGGTAAATATTACGTTTAGCGGATCCAGCTCCAATGACTTTGACCTTGACATATGTTGTCAACGTCATCCTCCCGAATAACCTTCAAAAGGTTTTTAGCCGTCTCTAGTTGTTTATTAAAAAGTTTTTAACAAAAAGAATCATGTTGATTCGTTGAATCGTATGTTTATTTCACACAGATGCCACGAAATTCTTCCACACTCACGATCATTGGTCACATTTTCCAACCATTTCTTTGCGAATTAACTCCCATTACGGTAAAGCAGTTATGTCGATTAAAAATGCCTTTTTTATTTTCTCGTGTAATTCTATCAATTGCAATTTTTTCAAAATCTTCTGTACATGTCACTGAAGACCTGAAGACCTGTCACAGTAGATCTTCTGTCATTCTGTACATCTTCTTCATGTCATTTGGTAAACCAATTCTTCTAAGTGCTCAAAAAATATGAGGTCGTTCGGTCCTATTTTTAAAAAAGTTATACTGTTGCGTTTAAGTACTTTTGTGAGCCATTGCAAATTCCTTTTGAGCTCAAGAACCATTCGTGTGACGATATAGTTATTCAAGTTTTCCATGAGAGTATTGTTACGATTCGGAATACTGACAGCCGATACTAATACTTTCTATTAGCGAGGAAGGGCGCCTGCCGACGCCCGTGGGCACAGCTACGGGCAAACCTACTGCTAATAAGTTCAAAAAATATAATTCATAATCTGTGAGATTGATGTATACATTAGTGGGAAATCTAATATGGTATCAAATATAAATTTATAATTTTAATACTGTTGAATAACCAAATGGAGTATGTTACTTGGGCTAATAATTTCGAACAATATAGAGGACATGGATAGTGTTATACGTATGTATATCATATGTATGGAGAGAAACAGCATAAAGAGAATTCTGTGGCAGCTTACAAATATCGGAACAATCTCTCTTCAGCGACGGTAAATACGAATATACATATACTTTTCTTTAGGAATTCCGATAATATTCAAAAGTTTCGCACAGAGAACCCCCCCCCTCCAACCCCTCCCCTTTTTATTTCGACTTCTATTATTGACATACGCCGGGCGGACGGAAAACGTAACACAGGATGCAGCAGGCGGCACACGCGGTCTGCTCACTCGTGCAAAACACCCAGCCGCTTTCTTCTCCCCTTTTTCCGAGGCCGCTGCTGGTGTTCTTCGCATTTACCACCCCGGTCAGACGGCGTCGCGTCGCGCGTCGTGTCGACGCGGTCTTGCGAATTCAAAGCGTCACGATGCGGGCACCACGATTTTCAAGTTCCCCCCACCAAACCATTGACTACTATAAACTATAAACGATGGGGTACAAGTGCTGGCTACGAACTTACAAATGGAACGTTCAAACGTGACAGTCGAAACACTGTCTACGAATGCTGCTTCAATATTTTCATTTAGTTTCAATTTGCAGCAATTTCCGGACAATTGTCGCAGGTTCGGGGGTTTATCGTGACAGGAATCTGAGACAGGGTCGAGCTACTCACACCTCTGAAGCCCTCGAGGAGATAGGGTAAGGGACGTTGGGAACAAATCAGATACGGTGCTCGATTAGTAGTTGAGTTTTTAATGACATAGCAGGGGTCTATGTTCTGTTCATTTATCTTCGGATAGGAGAAGAAGGTGTTGCAGGTGTTCCGTTTGTTTTAAACCTTAAGAGCCAAGGGTAGTCACGTGGCTTTTGCAGGGTCAGCAGGTCGGCAACTGCTGCATAATTTCCGTTCACAGCCTTCAGCCATTGACTTAAGATCCGTCTTGATCTTGATCCGACGGATCTTAAGTCTCTGACTAAACTTGTCACATGTTTTGCTCTGTATTATCGATATTATAAATTCTGACGCCAGAAACGTGCTTCAAGTTTTTGGCTTTATTTCGCAGAGAATCAAGAAAAATATAGCTCAATTTGTAGCTGGAGATATTTTCTAGCGCGCGCTACTCTTGATTTCATCCAGACAACTCATCCAATGGCATAAAAATGCTTGGGTTCCCTGGCATGCACATCGTCAATTTTTGGCCTACTTCTAACGCTTATATTACCAAATATCTGCATAATCCCGTCAGCTCATGACCAGCGCGCGCTGGATTGAACCTTCCTCTTTCGAATGAGCCCTTTCCCAGCGAAAAATATTCTCATATAAGGACGAAAAGTTGAGGCACGTAAAACCATTTTCGCCTATTTTTGTCGCTAACGTGGGCACTCTACCTTATCGCGAATCTACACAAGACTGTTTATCAGATCTCTCATAATTTTCATTCATCCGTGTTTCAGTGTTAACAATAGTTGATTGTTACAGAATTTTCATTTTTCAGTACGTTTGCTGACATTCAATTACGTTTAAAGGTCTTTACTATAGAAATTACTAATAAGAATTACATAAGAATAATTTAAATGAACTTTGATTTATTTATTATTGCTTTAAACCAAGTGGTTTATTTAGCAAGTACAATATTTTTACATGTAGCTGATATTACATATGTGTTACATTGTCTCTTTGACTTTTCGACTTCTAATGTCGATTGAGTTGTGTGATTAATTTCTTATGTAAGAGACAAATCAAGTATGTACGTTGTGATTTTGCTAAGTAAGGTAAGCATAATTGAAATTATTAAAAGTTGGAATATTGGCTAAACAAATGATGATGCATATTTTTATGCATTCTGGTTTAAGAATACAATCATTTTAGAAGCTTTTATCATTTCTAACTTGTCAACATCTGTATATTATATTTCATGGCAGCTATGAATAAGTAAACTCAGCACCAAGGGCACATTTAGGTACGATGTCTAAGTGAAATTAACATTTATCCTGAAGTAGATGATATTTCAATAGTAATGCGTTCGGATGTAGTTGACAAGCTGCCTATTAAAATACATGGAATATCAAAATTAAATGCTTATATAAAAAATTTGTATTTTGATTTGCATTTTGGTGCGAAATTGAATAAGTGAACATAAAGACCTTCTCTTCTTGTTTCTGCTTTTTTGTGTCTCTTATCTTGTTCATATAATGTTTAACAATGTTAAATAAATTTATAACATTATTGTAGCATTTAATATTTATATCCAATTGAGCGCCAATGCCGTCGAAAACTACTCCACACCGGGGCACAATTGAACAAAAACCAGAAAAGAATTAATCTAACAAAAATTATTTAAAACACCGTTCAAAAATCTCAGAAAAATTCATTTAGTTCAAAATATGTCTACCATATACGTAAATTTTCCCGTGTTTAAAAAATATGATCAAATTTTAAAAAATGTGCGATGGTGCTCCGGTGTTCCCTACAGTACTAATGGGTTAAGATGTGGGCGATTTAATTAAAAGACAGCTATCTGTAGTTACTGTACCATGTTTACAATTAGATTTATTTTCTTAAACTCGTTATGGTCCTATGTCGAGCTTGATTCGTCATCACGCCCCAGCAAATTGTACGCCGAATTTGACTCGACCCTACATATTTTTGAAAGTGATTCGAGTCTGTTTGAGGTATATTTTTCATAGTATCTGAATTGTATATACATAGTTTGATTGCATATGGCTGACGAAGTTAGTGTAGCCGAGTGATAAAAGGAAACCTTGTCCAGCAGATGGTATGGCTATTGAAACCCACAATATGTGTTTACAAAAACGTAGCACAATATGTGTCAAGGTCATCGTCCTATATAGTGTTGTGAAGGTTCACTCTGCGGTTGGCTCTGTATGTAGAAATTAACAAAAACATTTCTTCGACAGTTCTTAACAGTTTCTTTATTTAATTTTGTTTATTCATTTATAGTTTCTGTTAGAGGGTATTTTTAAAAAAAGAATCTACTCCTCGATCAAAAATAAATGATTTTTTAAAAATAAATGCAGTTCAGTGATAGAATTAAACTAATTAATGATTGATATCATGAACCTAACGAAATTTCAAAGATGACCTTAGCCTATCTTCAATCTAAGAAATGCTTTACATATTTGTAAAATATTTCTCCGTATTTAGAGCGAATATTTCTGCGGGTTTAGATGTAAAGGAAAAGGTTGTGTATGATATCTGATACTAACGACAATAGTCATTGAAATTGAAGAGATGGACTATACCTATAATTAATATTTTCCTTATTAATAACTTTCTAGTAAAGTTTAGTTATTTTCTAGAAAACAATGATCGCCAAGTAAAATTTTCACCACTCTACTCAAGGCGACAATTTTGACAAAAAATGATCGAAATCATAGATAACTCTAACTCTTTTTTGTAAATATTTATCTTCAACTCCATCTTATCGATTCGGAGGTTTTGGAGAAAATAAACATGTCCTAAGTGAAGGTCCTCTGACGCTTTTATTCTGCGATTCGTTATGCACAGCTTCTACACCTGAATGTGCAAACTATCGACGTCTCAATAAACATATGTACTGTAGAAACACTAGTCTCATAATGTAACGCTTACATTCAATTTACTGCTGAATGCCATTGGTGCGTAGATCAGTACTCGGCACGGTCGGGGCCCCTTAAACGCTTGCTCCCCCCACCAACCTTCCTGCAGTGCGCAACCTCGTCGCGTTCATTGGTGTCTCGAGTCTTCGTTGCCCCATATACAGTGACGCATACAGTGCATATACAGTGACTCCCACTAATATTCGGACGCTTTTAAAAATCGTATAACTTTGTTAATATTGGACCATAAGATTTGATTTTTTTTAAGAAGTTAGCACAATTGGTTTGCTACATAAAGTGAGAAAAATTTTTTACCAAAATTGCAATTGGTCGAAATTGCAGAGAAAATACTAAAAGTTGTATTTTACAACTTTTTTATGTGGACTTTCATTGAAAATTTAGAAAGTACGATTTGTAGATCTGTATGAATTATACATATTCTGGGAATTTCATCAAAATCGGTCAACGTTGCAATGAGCTACAGATGTTTTAAAATGATCACATAAGGGCGAAATTCCCTGACAAGGCCAAAATTCTGCGACTTGCACCCTTAAGCTTTCATCGTTAAACATTTGTAGCTCATTGTAACGTTGACCGATTTAGATGAAATATTCAGAATATGTATAATTGATACACATGTACAAAATGTACTTTTTAAATTTTTAATATAAGTCCGCATAAAAAAGTTGCAAAATACAACTTTTAGTACTTTCTCTGTAATTTCGACCAATTGTAATTTTAATCAACCATTTTTTCACGTTATATAGCGAACCAATTGTTCTAACTTCTCAAAAAAATTCAAGTAGTATAATCCAATATTGACATTTAAAAATATTAAAAACTTTAATTTTCATTGTTAGGAAATATAACAAATTATGAAACGGAAGTGATACTGCTTGTATTATTTTGACGAATAAACATTAAAAATGTAGGGGAGTTCCCCTACCTCCGAACAATGGTCGATACCAAATATGGTATAATTCCGATGATATTTACTTGTTTAACGAACGACAATAGTTACTTCCTATTACAATTATATTAACGGGAAATGAATGTAAATATGATCCGAATTGTATCGTGTTTGGTATCATTTTAATCAGAAAAATTCAACAAATATATTGGTGAAAGTATCGTAAAAAAATAATTCATAATAAAAAAGTTAATGTTTTGATTTAAAGGGCTGAGCTCATGCCAGTCTTTCATCTTTCCCGAATACTTCGACTCTCCGCGTCTCTTTCTTTCCCATATGCTGTTCTTCTTTGCTTCTGAAACTTTAATCGTTCGTTACACAAGTAAATATCATCGGAATTATATCATATTTACCTATCCTATTATATCATATTAAAAATACCACGAATATGTTGATGAAAGTGCCATAAAAAAATAGTGAAAAATAAAGAAATTTTCTTATTGGATTAGTAGTGGTCTCCTTGTAAAAAATTATTTGTTATAGCTATTTATGAAGTTTTTGAATATTTTTTTGTGCGGTCCCTATCTACTGTACAAAAACAAGTTTGACTGTACTAGAACACTAGAAGCGGTACTTGTGAACCGGAGAACGATCTGCGTAGTTTGTTTAGAAAATAGTGAAGAAAATTGGATTCAATGTTCAAGCTGTTAAACCGACTACGCTTGAAAATGTACGATACCGACATCACCGCCTACTTGTAGTGCCACCTTGCGGCTCCGCTCATTAGACGATACGCGACGCTAAATACACACCAACGTGGCGGCGGCCTTACCTATTAAAAACTCTTAAAATCGTTCATCTTTAAACACGCATAAATTTGCAACCAAGTTCCAAAACCGAACCGAGAACCGAGTTCCTAACATTAAAACTTGTATTTTTGGCATTTTCTCGTCAAAATCTATAGGGTCATGTAACAAAAAAGTTAAAAATTTTTGTGTCCCGTAAGTGAAGTTTAACGTATATCTGTGATGTTGAAACGGTCTTGATTGACACTTAGATTAAAAAGATCCAGTAAAACAATGCTTAATCCATTTGCATCGTTAGCGTATATATACGCTCAATTTATTTTTTCTTATAATGCTGAAGTATGAAGTTCTTTTACTTGTAGTCATTTTGTACTTAAATTAATTAATTAAATGTAATAAAAAAAAAAGTTTGGTGATAAAGACCTTCTTTTCATATTTCCTTATGATGCAAATGGGTTAATATCACCGGTATTTGGTTTGAGAAAATTTTACTTTGTGAAATTGTTTTTAGCAAACTGAAAATATCAGAAAATTTGCGCTCTGTGGAAGAGTTAGAATAACTGCAAGAGTAATGATCGAGTAGATCGTCGCCGAGCCGAATATTACAAAGGATTAAGGAGTGCTTCGGTTTCTTAACGACGCGACGGAGACAAATATTTGAATTTCAGTAACAAATATATGCAAATATCGACCGAAGAACTTCCTGCGTGACCACTGAGTTGTTCTGCATGTAAACAATCTGAAACAAAAACTGCAGGCGAGCGCTTTCACTCTTCGAGGACGACGATGTCAGATTTTTTTTTATTGTCAAATTGCATCTGTTTAGCCAACGTTATGCGATGTTACAGATGTTATAATGATCTCTTGATGCTTTAGAATTTTTTATATTTTCCCTAGCTATCTCCAAATTCTAGTAAGCGAATAAAGGCCGTTGCACACTAGACCGCACCGCCGCCTGACCAGCACCGCACCGCCGGCGTCGCGTTGACGCCGCGCTGGTGCTGTTTGCCGCACACTAGAACGCACCGCCGCCTGACCAGCACCGCACCAAATCTATTGCCAAAACTATTGTAGAATTATTTTAAAGCTCACAATGCTCCCTTTACAATGCTCACTTGTGGTCAAAATTCAAAATGTCATCGAAATTTTCTAAAAATTGATAATCAAAGGTTCTTAATGTCACTGATAATGAACGTGATATTATGCGGTCTGGAAACCGCGTTTCTAAACGCTCGAATATCTCGTGTTTTAGATATCTCTCTATTGTATAGGATAGTTCTGTCACGCAAAAACTCCGAGTGACGAAGTCGCGGGGCTGATGAGCGAAGCGAGTAGGGGGCGAAGCGAATTTGTTGACGTATCTAGTAGCTCAGATCGTAGCATCTACGTACATGATGACCGAATGTATGTCAGCGGGCCCAGTTGGCCGTTCGTGTTAATAATGGCGTTGGCCCTTCGTTGGCCATGACCGATGGCCCACTTGCATAAAAAGGCGACATTTTTAACGGTTGGCCAACCAATATCGCAATCAAGGCCCAACAAAATGACAACTATAAATGCTACTAGGGAATCGTAAAGTCAAGCATATGTAGGGAAGCCGCCTTTCAGGGCCAAAAGTCGATTTTTCCAGATTGAGATATTAAAAAAATTTTTTTGCAACAGACTAAGAACTCTTCCAAGCTACTAAATCCAAATTATTATTCATTTCAGATTATTTTGTCCTAAGATATATCATTCTGAAGACAAAATCGTGAAATTCAGATTAAGCAAAACGCTGAAACAGGATCGCACATCCTTATATGTATTTTATCATACGTAAATTATACATATAAAATACTTCTTAAATAATTCATCATGTTATCGCAAATGTAATTTCTTAATGAAAATATATTCGAAACATCTTTGTTCTGCAAATTCTACCACCGGTTAAAGTGTAAAAATATTTTTAAAAATACGGTCGTATTCTACGATTCTTCCTGTTTGAAATTCAGTTTTTTAATTCGCGGAGCATCAAAAATTGCAAATATTGAGTACTTGAAACTGTTATAAAAATATATTAGATTGGAGGGAAAGTTCTGCCGTATTTCAAAGAAAACATTTGAATCAATTTATAAAAATACGTGTTTCATATTATTCAATGATATAATTTCCATTATTTGTAAGGACTTGTTGCCATCTTTCAGGTAACCTGTGCATTCTTGTTTCCCAATGACTCAATAGATACTATTTTTACTAAGAAATTCCCGTGTGATTAACTCCATGATATAGGACGTAAGCTGTGAGTTATAGGAGTGGGCTAAGATATTAAACTGTTACCGCCCACTACTACACGATTGTAGGGGGTGGCAAGACGCCATTTCGTATGGGTTCGAAGTGGTGACGTTGTATTGATGCGAAGCTTAGAAGAAGGTTCCCCGGCAGGACTGCGGTGACGTATCTAGATACGAATGCGCGGCCGATTGGTTCAGAGTGGAAGAGGCAGGCCTTGTTTCACACGCATTTTCGACTGAATTCGAAATATTGGCTGCAGCGGTCACACATATTGTGTAACGCGACGACCTTCGGCCTCAAAAATTGGGCCAACAGCCGCGGCAGAGATGGGGATAGGCATACCTACGATAGACTCGGTTTGTTTAGGTACCGTCCCCCGGCGCTGCTCTGTATGGAGCGGTTTATGACAGATCATTACTATTGAGCTGGAAGTCGGCAGAGTCGAACAACATCTGTTTACTGTAAAGTAATTTGTAGACCCCGACCTCTTCGACGAATGTACAAATGCTACACCCGAGAAATTTAAAAAACGGTGACCACGAGGAACTCTGAAATGTTCTAGTTAACAGCTTTTTAAATAAATAATGACGAATTGTTTCACCGCACAGATTTTTATAAAAAATAGGGATCACCTCGATTTTTTAAATATTACTATATATTTCTGACTTCATAATATTATAGTTGGTGTCGAAACAAATAACCTTAATAATCTTGAAATAACGCTAAAATACTTTTGGCTACAAAAAGCGAGTTTCCAGACCATAGTGCGGCGCACTAGATCGACCAAATCTAGTTTTGACTTTTTCGGACATTCTCGCCGAGAATGTCCTTCTGTCGAGGCGATACAGAGGCGATCCCATGCTGTGCTGTTGGCGGTAGGTGTGCGCACTCCCAAGGAGGCCTATGAAGAAAGTCAAAACGGCGGCGGCGGTGCGGTCTAGTGTGCGCACATTTTCCGGTGGCGATACGGAGGCGATCCGGTGCTGTGCTGCTGCCGGTATATGTGCGCACTCCCATTTAAATTACATAGAAGAATGTCAAAACGTCGGCGGCGGTGCGGTGCTGGTCAGGCGGCGGTGCGGTCTAGTGTGCAAAGGCCTTAAAAATACACGAAAACAGGTCGCATCTAATAATTTAACCTTCTATAATCAATTTTTAAATATTTCTCAGTATCAGAACTGTGTATTGATGTCGGGTCCGAGAGGTTAAACGCGAGCATGTGGTATGTATGGCGTATGTGTACTGCGACCAGTGAAAATAAATCGCGGTCATCGACGGACGCAACGTGCGCTCTTGGTGTGCTACATATTCGAGGAAATATACAATCGGTACATTTCTAAATTGATTTAAGCAGGAACAGGGGGCGCTTCAAAAGGTTTCACACAATTGGGTGAAAATACAGTCAAATCTGTTTTTGTGCGGTAGATGACCGCATAAAAGAAACCACATAAAAAAAAATATTCAGAAACTTCATAAATAGCTATAACAAATAATTTTTTACAACATATTAAAGAAAATTAGTCTCACTTAGAAAATTTGTCAAAGATTTACAAAATAACGAGAAAGTGCTTTCCAAACAAAATAAATAATTAAATTATACATGGAAACATTTTAAAAAAATTTAATTTCCCATTTTAAACATGGAGAAATTTTCAAAAATCACATAATTCAATACTTCTGGTCGTAGCCAACACCGTTGGCATTCATATACCGCATCAAAAAAATCGCACAAAACAAATCGTACAAAAAGAAAATCGCATAGAAAAGGACCGCACAAAAACAAGTTTGACTGTAGTTTGTATCGTTGGTAATGGCGACCAACTCCGAAAAAATTGAGCTACATGGATTTTCACGAAATTCAAAATTCAAAGGACATTGAAATAAAGACAACGATGCACATTGTGCCCAGTGGCTTTCAAGCTTATTGGTGGGGCATCCATATATGGAATATCCAGATTCTACAATCATAGCGAAACAGGAAAGTTGTGAATCCTGTGAAGAGTGTGTAGCCCTCCCTGCAGTCAAACCGAGCAGCTTACTTAGCTAAACAATCTCTCGAGCAGACAAAGAACTAATTGGGTTATTACGGTGAAGGTGGATTAAGAAAACAAGATCCAAGATAATCTCTCATGCTTTGTTCATGTCAATGAGCATAACAGAGCGAATCTGCCAATATTAGCCCAGACTAATCATCGCCAACCAAGGCGATATCGTCGCCATAATTATTCGGAATCATGGCAACCCTATCGCTTTTGATGGCCTTGAAATACATTTTCAAAGTGATTGTCGTGAACAACTTTTTCTTACTCATGTAACTGCCGCTGTTTACTTTTGTTCAGAAATATTAACGAAAAACACAAACCAATCAGAGCGCGGGTACAGCGGGCAGGCGAGCCCGTCAATGTTTTTTAATTATAAGAAGACATTTTCTATTGTATTAATGACACTAGTCGAAGCGCGATAGACAGCGTGTCTCACCCGATTTTGACATCTTGATTTCTTCGCTATTGTTAGTCCTACCAAAAAATGTCTCAGATAAGAATTAAATGGTGCTGAGTGGGGCATAGTTTGGTGTTATTAGTTTACTCGTGGGTGATCGCGTTAAGGTCATATGAAGGTCAACTTCGTTTTTTTAAGTAGAATTATATACTTTTTAATATACCAATCGACGCAATTGGACATTCTTTATAAAAAAAGTATTAATCTATTTATGTTGAAAAATTAGTCGTTTAGGAAATATTTCGATTTAAATAATACTAAGATATCATTACTGTCGTACTGGAGGATGTACCACTACATATTCGTCTAACAGTGTGGATGCAACAAAATGGATGTCCTGCGCATGATGCTTTAGTTGCAAGAAACGCATTAAATCGTTGGATTAGAAGAGGAGGTCCCTTTCTTCAGCTTGATCCGACCCGATTTTGCGCCCTTCGACTTTTTTTATGGGGCCATTTAAAACTTTGCAGATCCGTCAAGTTTGCGTACCTAGCATTTGTAAGAAATAGAATCAGTAGTCAAATTTTCAAACTCGATTTTATCGAAAACAAAGCCTCAAACAAAAAAATTTATCTCGTATTTTCGACTTATTTTCTCATGTAAAATCACTCTCTCCACGGTTAAATTGTCAAGCATATAGGTTGTAAAAGACAATGCCCTCACACCGCAGCAGTGATTAGCACCACGTCACGTAATAATATAACTTCTAGTAGCGAAACTCCAATGTTATCTAATTAAAAACATCTGAATACATTACGCGTATAAAACTTCTCAGAAATGGCGTATTACAGTCACCCGTGTGGTACAACTCAATAAAATAAAAGTTCTACAGACGGTACAATCGCGTCGTAACAATCTGCAAACCCTAATTCGGTCGCACCGTTTATTCTATGAGGACCCTTCCTGCCGGGGTCCGCGAAACGTCCTCTGCAGTACGATTACGTAGAACCGTCCGCCCCGTTACGAGCTATTCAGAATTCTCACGGTTCTTAAAGGTTTTCTCGAATGTAGATCGAACTGGCGAGTTGGTTTCGTTCGTGTAACACACTTTTTATCGAACACTGAATTAGTATTTTTGGAATGCCGGAAGCTTCTCAAGAAACCATTTTATCTCGTGTGGACTGTCTGCAGTCGGGCATGGCCACAGTATTTACATTTTAAAACCCGGTGCTGGGTATTCTTCACTAAAGAAAATTACGCTTCGTGATAAATATTTCTCTAAATGAACATAAAAATTCGAAACAAACTGCTCGCAAACAGCTCGCACTGAAGTTCGTGAAAAGCTCGCTAGTAGATTATAAGCAATTGCTGACTTCGAATCACATTTATCTTTCTCTCAATTTCTTTAACATCGCAACTCATTGCAGGTACTATATTGCTCCATGCATCTACTTTTTCGTTTTTATTTTGTACGACTCGCATTTCGCACTCCGCAGACATGGAAAATGGCTGAAGCTTCGAAAATCGGTCAAATCGAACTAAGCTGAAATTTTGCACATAGCCTACCGTTGCATTAAAAACATGTTTCCCAAAATGATTTTTAACTCGAAAAAGATTTTTTTATCATATTGGTATTATTTTTTACCTTACGAACCGTTTTTACCTTTCTATCTTACCCACATAATGTTTGGATTAGGGTTGAAATTCACCATCTGGGACCAAACATTTTGCGCTGTTCTTCATACAATCCTGTAGGTTTTGACGAGATAATTCCAATAATGCAAGTTTTAAAACGCGGAGTTCACTCGTTCAAAATTTATACGTGTGTAAATTTGAACGGTTTTAAGCGTTTCTGACAGGCAAGAGCGCCGTCACATTGGAATGTATTCAGACATCGTCCAATGAGCGGAGCCGCCGGAAGGATGGTGACGGTTCGGTTCATGTGGCGGAGGCAGAGAGGGCCGGCTGTTAGGCCTACCCGACTACGCTTGCAAATCTACCTTATCGACATCACCGTGTGTTTGTGCTGCCATCTAGCAGCTCCGCTTTTTAGACGACGCACGACGCTGAGTACATATACAGACTTGAGATTAGTATAGACTAATTGAATGCAATGCATTTTTCTGTCTACGGTTCTGAATTACCGGCTCCGTAGAAAATCCACTAGCACGATAGCGGACTCTGTCTAAATGGAAAAGTCAGCTAATCAACTACATGACGTTGCAACATAAAAGGTGTGTGTCTGAGGTAGCTAGATTTTACAGCGTTTTCAGCTTTAGAAGTGCAATGTTGCAGCATTATATTCATATAAAAACCGCCCATGATCGCATCGAAAGCATTCCAGTGGTTTCTCCTCTGTTTCCCTTGAAATGCAAAGGCATATTGCTTCTTAATTTACAGTATACAATTTTCAGTCGTAAATAATTTAGTCGTAAATCATTTCAACGAATTTTTGTTGACGTGTTCAAAAATCCTTTTCATTTTTATAATTGTTTGTGCAGATATAAAATTATTAAATGTTTTGGAATTTTTAATTCGTAGATTTTTTAATACATTCACGTAACATTTTTTAATACAGGGTACGTAATTCGTCGATATTCTTTGAAAGTCTTTGAAGGTTCAAAATCATGTCGAAGAATTGTTTTATTTTCACAGCCATTAGCTCGATGTGGTCGTCGTTTTTTAATATTTTATAGAAACAAAATTTTATAAATCGAGAATCACAACGATTGTCCAAGTTTCACGACGTGGAGTTTGTGTTTTTTGTTATATGTTTGTTATTTTGATTGAAATGAAAGTACAGTGAATTAAATAGAACACGCAACATAGACGGCAGACAATACAACATGCAACCATGCAAAGATAACAATTTACATAAACAATACAATTTCTATGACAATCACAAATGATTAAGTTGAAGGCGTGTGAACCATTTAAATTTCCTCTTGAAATCAAGTTTTTCCTCTTCGTTGTTTTCATTTTGTAATAAACAAATGATCTGAATCAGACTTAATTTTAAATTAGCACATGAAATAAAATAAAAAGGAATGACACGTTTCGAAAATATAATTGTCCAATCGATGGATATTTTCAAAATGTACATTGAAGGTTTCGAAACAATGTGAGCAGTGCATTATCTACCGTGACGCTAATTTATTTGATTCAAAACGGAAAACTCCCGTGCACTTTCGATTTTTTTTACGCAACTCTAAATGGAACCACGATGTCAGTCGTTTGAATTTATGGGGAGAGAGCCAAGCTGAATCATTCTTTTGCAACGTTAATCTACAAATAATAAATAATAAATATGTCGATACATACACGAACAGTGCATTATTAATTGCGACGCTAATTTATTAAATACGCTAATTTATTTAATTCGATAAACTTCGATTTAAACTCCCGTGCACTTTAATTTCTTTATACGTAATTCTGAAGGGGATGCAATGGCTGCGAGTATTCAGGGGCAGCCAGACCGGTTACGTGGAATCAGGGGCAATCATTTGAAGGTGCAGTGCGGCATTTCATTTATCGCAACTGTAAAAGGCGGGATTTTCTACCATTTGCATATTGGAAAACTTTCACACTAATCCGATTCGATTCTATGAATTCTCACCGTAACACGTGAGTAGGACAATCTACCTCGCAACCCCGAATATGATTACAGATTCAGACATTGCAAAATCAGTTTTACATGGCGCAATTAACAATAAATTCCATTGGCAAAGCTAGTGTACTTTCAACGTAACGATACCACGTCTTTTACCTTATAGGCCGACCCACAGTGGGACAGATCGACGCGCTAACTGTTCATGGGTTCAAAAATCAAATTCCTCATATCGATTTTTAACGAATCTGTAATGCTTTTTAAATGTCCATTATATTCGAAAACGGTAACATTAATAAAAGTTATTAAAAACTCTCGTTAAAATAAGCGTTCAATGATCATGCTTCTTCAGATACCATTTTTCGCCGTAAAAATTCCTTTTCTTTCGTAATAATGCCCTGGAAAATCTATTGAATATTATGAGCCCATTTTTTTTCTTATGAATATTATACGTGTCTATATTTACGACGCACTCGGAATAAAAAATTTTTTTAATCCTGTATTTATAAAAGAATACTCTGTGAACTGAAGAGAATCATGTTTCTTACCTTTGGTAAGGAATATCTTAAAATGGTCAAAGAAAGGCAAACTCTATCAAAGTGGAATATTTTCAGCAACATCTCCTCTAAAAGATCCTGCAAAGTTCACGCTCCCCCCCCCCCCCGGCCCACCCCGGAAATTATGATAGTTTACGCGTTAACGACCACTCAGCGGCTCGTAAAGACCTAACCCAGACCTGTCTTATGAACTGTTTAGATTATACGATCATTGATAAACATTCGAACTGCAAATAAAAAATTGATTATTTTTCTTAATAAGAATTATTGTATAGATTTTTGTTTATTAATAGATAAATATAATTATAAGCCGCAAATCCGTATGGTTAAATGATTATAGTCACTAACTTTCTAAAATTCAGTGTGAGGTTCCTAAGACTTTCACCAAAAATATGTCCGTTGTTTTTAGTAATACGAAAAAATATTTGGTTCAGTGGGATAATTATTGTCGGATAATCTAATGAAAAGATAAGTTCAACGATGTATAATATGTTGACCTTCAAATGACATTGAAAGAAGTCATTCTTCAAAAAGCATAACTTAACGTACGGAGACCATGTTCATACTTACCGCACTCCACTAGGGTTCCGTTGATGTAAACACTGAAACATTATCGAAAGACGTCTCGTGTTTACAAATGCCGTACCGTGCAGCACTTTTTGTCATATTATGACTTATTATGATTTTGTGTCATAATATGATTTTTTTTTCATTATGATTTACATTTATTTCATTATTTACATTTGTTTTTGGTTTATTTCCAGTTTCTCTAAAGAGCTTGAAGATGATCTTGATAGTTGGAACACTAGCATGTCTCCGATCAGGATATGTTCTTGCATATTGTAATTGAGCTTGCACTGAGTTTTGTCTACATTCGCAGTAGACGATTACCATATCACATTTTTCACCGATCGAACACGACATTTCGAAACTGATTAAACATAAATATCCGGTAAACATAAAATAGATTACACATATACTTTTCTGACGGGGCAGCTGCGCAATATAGAAACTGCTCATCATTTTAACAATTTTGGTGTTCCTGCTGAATGGCACTTTTTTGCAACAGCTCATGGTAAGGGACCATGTGACGGTTTTGGAGGAAGTATTAAAAGACTTGCAATGCACATTAGCTTACAAAGACTGTTGGAAAATCAAATTCTCACCCCTAAAGATTTATTTGAATCAGCAGAAACATCTTTTTAAAAAGTATCGTTTAATTACTTAACCCAAAATGAATACAAAAAACATGCTGATTGTTTACAAGCTCGCTTTGAAACAGCATTACCAACTACTGACACTAGAAGCTTTCATAGCTTTACGCCATTATCAAATAAAGAAATACAGTGTTTACTCGATATATGTTCCAAATTTCTAGCCGATAAAAGTCCCAGAACTATCCCCCCTGCTGCGGGGTAAACCCCGTGAGGAGCCAAGGAGCTCGAGAGACCTCGGACGCCGAGGAGTCTAAGGTCGCGTAGGTCAGAGAATAGTATCTCCTAAATGATATATGTCTGTGGTTAGACCTGCGTTTTGGACATATATCGAGTGAAAACTTGCTCGTGCAATCATGATGTTTTTAGTGTAATGAAATAGTTTCCATTATATTTTTTCTCGCAACTCCTAAGTGTACCCCACACAATGATCATATTCATACTTCTGAACATAACCCGTCCTTATCCCTTCCCGATGGAAGAAAAACACCATTTTCTTGTGGTTTCCATCGAGCAATGACACCTTTTTTGTAGAACATATTCAATTGGTACAGAAATTAACATCTATAAATGTAGTTATGATTAAAAAGGTGTCGTGGGCCAAAAGTGGTTACTAATATAGTTTTCGAGGTATAAATAGGGTCATTTAGTCGTATACGAGGTCTGCTGTATTGCTTTGAGATCAGAAATATTAGCTTGAGATAGACAACCGAGGAATTCGTTTACATTTTTCGACATTATAAAATTAATTACAGTGGTTGAAAAATATTATTTTACAATAGCCCAATATTTTCTGAATAAAACAAAATAGAATTTAGCTCAATCAGACAAACAGTTCCTAAGATAAAAATTCGTATGTAAAGCCCATTTTCGCCAATATGGGCAAAAATTGCAAACTTCGAATGCCTATAATTTTTAAACAAATTCTAAACTGGCAAAATAATGATTTAAACCCGCCCCTAATTTCACATGGACTACAACATATTTCATTTAGAACAAAATCGTCAATGGTGACGCCAAGAAGTGATCGACTTGGCATGGAGTGACTCTTTGGTCAATGTGCTCAATGCGAAAGACACAGTAATAGTATATTTTATCATTCTGTGCTATTTACCGATGTAACAACATTTACTAATTGTAGGCACGTTAATTTGCACAACGCATATTACGGATTGTCAGTAAATCAGCATTGGCTATAACATATTAAACACCAAATACAATGGTCCGTTAATATGTGGTGTGGCACAATGGGCGATAAATTTATTGATTCCAACTTCATCGATTGAAATCCCCTTGGCAATATTTACGGTGCTTTCATTAGAAATACATTGGGCTCTTTACCGAAATACCCACTGGTATGCACATGACAAATAACGTAATACCAACATGATGAATTTCCAATTCTTTATTCATTAATTGTGAGAAATGGAGTGGAAAAAAAGATTTGTAGACAGTTAGATGCGACCTTTTTGATGTTGTTGTTAGGTCTTAAAAATACACAATGTCATTAAATCGTATTTGAACAGTTGCATGCTAATTATAGTATTTTTTATTAACATATTATGCAAAGGTAAAAAGCATATGCTATTATTGCGAAGTAAAAACGTAGTACTACATCACTACGTCTTTTTACGGAGATAGGGAGGTGGGGTTTCAATAAAGTGAAATTGGATTGCTGGACGTAATTAATTTTAACATATACATATATTTAACAAAACAGACGGGCCGCTTCGTTGTGCCTGGGTTGTGGAGATAGTTTTATATATAATAGAGGAGATGGCGCGGCGGTAGGCAGGTTGTGTGTGTGGTGGGGTCGTGTGGAGAGCGAGTGTGTTGCGAAGACAGAGTGTTGCGGGTCTCAAGTGTATCTCAGTATTTTTCATCTATATTATATTAAAAGTTGTTTGTTGATAAAAATATATTCCACTTCTAATTTATTCGATACCTCACATGGGTTGCACAAGGCGTATTGTGCATGGGTTGTAATAAAATAATTTTGACTCTGCCTCCATAAAGAGCCAAGGGTAGTCACGTAACTTTTGCAGAGTCAGAAGGTCGGTAACTGCGGTATAATTTCCGTTCACAGCCTTCAGCCATTGACTCAAGATTCGTCTTGGCCTTGATCCGACGGGTCTGAAGTCTGTGACTAAACTTGTCACATTTTTTTCTCTGTATTATCGATATTATAAATTCTGACGCCAGAAACGTGCTTCAAGTTTTTGGCTTTATTTCGCAGAGAATCAAGACAAAATATAGCTCAATTTGTAGCTGGGGATATTTTCTAGCGCGCGCTAATCTCGATTTCATCCAGAAAACTCATTCAATGGCATAAAAATGCTTGGATTCCACGGCATGTACATCGTCAATTTTTGGCCTGCTTATAACGCTTATGGTCAGCTCATCACAAGCGCGCACTAGATTGAACCTTCCCATTTCAAATGAGCCCTTTCCCAGCGAAAAATATTCTCATATAAGGACGAAAAGTTGAGGTACGTGAAACCATCTTCCGCCTAATTTTGTCGGTAACCTAGTCACTCTACCTTATCGCGAATCTACGGAGTCTTGGCTCCTAAGGTGAAAATTAAAATTAAGGGTAGTCTGATGGTCTGTGTTCCGCGCCGGAACAGACAATGTAGTATTATCAAGGGCTCCAGGACACATATGTATGTAGATTTCTCGTCCTGGCAACTGTCCAACGGTTACTGTCGATCAGCTTCACTCTGCTCCATGCTATGAGACAAAGGTGGGCAACAAGAGCACATTTCGGACGATTTTCGAGAGCTGCGCCCCCTTTTCCCGGCCGTACGTGTAGCTTCCCACAACGGTTCTTGTTCTCCAGCCACCTCAGGCGTGTACCTTATGAACTACGCGTGGCGCATTAGGGCAATACCCGTATCAATAGGTTTCCACATTACCGAGGAGATATTATCGTTAATGCGGTTTATTTTTGTCAGTGATATTCCTTATGGGCCTAATCCACTATGTCGCATAGTAAATTTGGAAAATAAATTTGAAAACTAAATTAAGAACATAAATATGGAAAATAAATTAAGAACATAAATTTGGAAAATAGCTTTTAATTTCGTTGCCAAAATTTTATTTAGATATGGAATAACATATTCGTGTACGTTTAGAGTTTAGACGTGCTGGATAAATCCGAAATGTCTAACGGAAGGCTGGACGTCGCTGTTCGCATTGCAGGCGAAAGCGAAGAATCGTGCAACTTTGTGCGCTTTTTCGTTGTAATGTACTGCATTTTGGAGAACGAACATTCGCACAAATAAGTTGATCCGAACATTCAGTAAATTCGAAGTGCGAAAAATGCGCATTGGCAATGGTGCCTCCTTCATAATGTGGAAACCTATTGATACGGGTATCGCCCTAATGCGCCACGCGCAGTTCATAAGGTACGCGCCTGAGGTGGCTCGAGAACTATGACTGTCATTGGGAGCAAGACGCGCGGCCGGGACAAGGGGGTGTAGCCCTCGAAAAGCGGCCGAAATGTGCTCTTCTTGCCGACCTCTGTTCTAAAGAACACTGCCCTTTAAGTAAAAAAGAAATTCTAATTGGGTGTTTACCAACATTGCAACGATTTTCATAAATTGGACAGATTTCTTGCCGACTTCCAGGACTCGCAACTTGTACATGCTCATCACGTTACAATACTCTAATGGCCAAGTTCACATTATCGCGATCTAGATACTTTGTATATTTATCAATTTGCCCAGTTTTAATAAACTATCTATAAAATCACGACGTGTATTGGTACTACCGTGGGAGTAAAAATTGTTTCTACACATGCAAAAAATCTTGCGTTAGATCAGCGTTGTTCGAACCGCGGGAGAGAGAACATCTCTGTAGACTTGTCAATTCAAAGCTTACGGTTGCTAATATGTGTATTTTTAATAGTCATATTTAAACTAATATAGGCTGCGGATTTTTATGCGAAATAAAAGTTGGCTGCTGCTATTGCGTAAAAAACAAGCGAAATATTTTGGATGGTCGAGTTACGTGAGACACCCTGCATACCTACCATCTACTACTAGCTGTGCAGTTCGTTGATCTGACCGTACATCCCTTAGCTTTCAGCATTGCCGTATACCTAAAGTCAGCTGTGCAGTTTGTCTCCGAATGGCCCAGTGACATACATCACGAAGCCGCAAGTGCATTTACGGCTTAGTAAGCGACTTCTAATTAAATAAATTTCTGCTCCTTCTCTTGTTCACTGCATCACCGCGGTGCGACACCAACACTCTCCTCAGTGGATCCTGCTACCAAGCCGGACTCTCCCCGCCATCGCGCGCCATGGCCACGCTCCAATTGGTCCGGGTTTTTCGTTAACAACTCCTTAACAAAGCCGAGGCAGACATTTTTGCAAAGGAAAATTCCACTTCAAATGACCTCAAGAACCACCCCTTAAACGGTTGTACGACATTTTTGGGACACCCTCTATATGTAGGCATACAATAGATATAAATCTTCTCCTTCTGAGAAATTATGAACTACAAACAAATTTTAATCACTGAGACCGGAAAATAAATTCTAGTACAAGAGGTTAAAATCGCAATAAAATTTATGGATAAAAATTTAGTATGCTATGAATTACAAAAAAAGTTCGAAGACATCAAAGTTTCTTCTAAATCCAAACTTTTATAACACATGAAGTACTCAGAGTAACTGCAAAAGATAAACAATAGGCAATTATTATTAACATTATGTAAATATTGAGTTATATTTATTATCATAGTATTTTAGAATGCAACTAACTAAACAATAGAAATAATAAACTCTTTGTAATTATACAAAATTAGAAAAATTGCGAAGAACACTTGTGCCGATTTATTTGCTTTCTAACAAAGAATAGCTCATACGTGAAATATACAAATGTAGATACCTAAGTGTGCACAGTCAGTGTAGAAGTATTAAATCGTTGCATTATACAGCCAAGCCAGCCAGCCAGCCAGCTTGTATTCTTGCGGAATACAAGAATATGAAAGAGTTAAATTATCAATAAAATCAAGCCAATTATTGAAAATAATTTTAATATAAAGAGCAAATAATGCAAAATGTTGTAGTTATTGAATCTATATTTCTGTATGCATTCCATTGCTATAAATACTTAAATTGTCATTTCCATCTCCTCACAGATATACATATACATACACACTCTGTGTATTATGTTTTGGAATAGCGATTTCGTAGATGTTAAGAGTGTTTCCTTGTACAGTGGGTTGCAAAAATTAAAATTTGTTTGCACATTCTTGCATTGTAAGATTTCAAAAAAATATTTCCGAAGTTTTAAAGAATTCTCAAACTTGGCAACAGAAAGCGCCTTGAAAGAAAGTAGTGCATCGGGATGTACACAAGTAAAAAGTAAAAACCTATGCGCTCAGCGATCAGCGTTCGTGCTTCTAACAATTCTTTCTCTCAATTCCCTAGCGTTTCAACTTGCAAAAACAATTTGCAAAAAAGTTGACACATTTTAGGTGACATGTAAACCGAAACCATTAGTTGAACATTGTTCTCGTACTAATAATGTAATATAAAACTATATCATCTTTTTTCAAGAGAATTCGCAAGGAATTGTGGGGATTCGAAGGTTTTGTGAAATCAAATCTGTGTGTGAGACAATGTAAAAATATATTTAATTAGATCCTAGTAATACTAAACTTAGTTAAACTAACCATGCCAAAGAGGTCCGCTCAATACCACGCTGTTCTACACTATGCGCTCTATCCGCTCTCTTCGACTTTCCAAACCACTTTGACCATTTTCCCTTCGTCAAGGGCTCTCGTCGCCAGTTATTCTTTTCTTTCTCTACCTGAACAATAAACCTAACGTTGTCCGCGAAGGCTTGGAACACGGTTCTGCAGGCCATCGCCGCTCGCCTGCAAACCATCTGTGTCCCAAATGGCCCAGTCACAGATTACTTAAACCTAAACGCTCTTAAACATTACGTTACAGTCTATTCGGACCCCACAGTACTAATATATAATTTAGAACTGTATTACTAACATTGCCAAAATGTAAGACGTCTTTACAGTTAGAAATTTGCATTCTTTTTCCAAAGCTGTTTCTCTAAAAAACTGCAAAAAATTTACAAAAAATTAATTTTGTCTTCAATTTACTTAACTGTCGCAAAGGTCTCTAACGTAACTGTCAACATTTTATCCCCACCACTGGAGGATCCCTCTTGGAACCAGTCAAGTGGTAAGTATCGGCGATACTCACACTAGTGCAAGCGAAGCAATAGATTGCAACTTTAGAATTGTTGATTTTTTTATGGGTCTTTTACCATTGTATTCGTGTCGTTTTTCTATCTAAAATAACACCAAACACGATATAGTTACGATCATAATTACTTGTGCAATAAGCGATTAAAATTTCGAATGTGAAAGAGGACAGCGAACAGTAAAAAGAATGTAACACGGCTTAACTGCACCATGGAAACCTAGAAATTTCTAACCTTTTTAAATATAGTCCAGTGGATCTTGATGAGAAAATTTAAAAAATCCAAGTTTTATTCTAAGTGTTCTTGACAGCCAAGGCCGCCACCATATTGGAATGTACTCAGCGTCGCGCATCGTCTAATGAGCAGAGCCGCTAGGTGGCACCACAAGCACGCGGTGATGTCAGTAACGTAGATTTGTAAGCGTAGACGTCTGCACCCCCTAACACAAACCTAAGGGTGCGTGTCCATTTGAGAGTAAAACTGTCGCAAGTTACACTCAAGAGTAAAAATTCGTCAGTGTGTTACAGTGAATTCTCATTACGAGTCAGTGCCAACCTTACAATTTGGAGTCAGTGGAACTACCCACACCACTGCGGTAAGGGGCCGAAGCTCGAGAACCGTCTCTCGAGCTACGCGCAACATTGTATCGGAGAAAGATATTTCCTCAGTCTTCTTGTCACTATCGCTTAGTAGTCATAGGCTTTTATGACTTGTAGGCGGATATGACTCTTGGGTTTTCAGCGTGCCCTGTGTATTTTAAATGCGACGCTCGGCGACAACCTCAGATTTCGTCTAAGAGTCAGTCACCAGAACGGCGCAACTGACTCGTAACGAATCACATTCAAATCCTATCGGAGAGTGCTATTCTATTCGTGCAATATAAAACACTGACGAATTTGACTCTTGAGTGTAACTCGCGACAGTCTTACTCTCAAATGGACACGCACTAATATACGAACGTATATACCAATACGATGGCGCTCTTATCTGTGAGGAACGCTTAAAATCGCTAAATTTTAGACACGTATAACTTTTGAACCAGTGAATTCCTGACATTAAAACTCGGATTGTTGGCATTTTCTCGTAAAAATGTACAGGATTGCATAAAAAAAGTTAAAAATTTCTGGATTTCCAAGGTGAAGTTAGCCCCTATTTTTTAAGGAGTTGTTCATCGCAGGGTAGTTTTCAATTACGGTGACTTAGTATTTAACACGTTGCATTGTATTGTTATTACCCCGTGGATATATGCATGCAAAGGGTGGCTCACTACCATTTACGCGAAATGCACATTTATGTTGTTTTTTTTTTCATAATTGTTTTAAAAATGGATGCATATATTTTTTATTGCACAAGCTGATGTACTTTGATATTCTTTACGAAAAAATGTTACTCTACTTACGTGAAAAAATTATATTTTCGTTCCTTCATAAATATCAAATCTATATCCACTTCACATCTTACATTAAGATATCACGAAATAACAACATAACATACTGCATACTTTATTCATCCGCAATTTTTGTTTGATTGAGAACGGGACAATGAACTATTCAGAAATATTGTTGAAATTGAATGCAAACGAATATGATCGACAAATTAATATCCGTGCATGCATGCAGTGCAAATATCGTTACGTCGTTTGCGTGATTGAAATTCTCTCTGTGGTCTAATTTGAAATTGTATGGAGTTTTATGAAATTTTATTATAGTGGCTATAACTTATCTAGGGCACTTAACAGAATAATTAAATTGACAAAGTTACGGCACCTTAGAAGGAAACGTGACATTTTATGTATAAATTATGCTTCTTCATTAAGAAGTAAAAACTTGAAAAATTACAAAACCAGATAATGGCTCAACACGACGAAGATAATTTTATCATTTATATGTACACGAAATTCTTTTTAATAAACATTGAAAGTTTATTTGCTTATAATTAAAGTTACAGTAATTATAAAAATATGTACAATAATATTGTATTGTTACAAAAACTATGAGAAATCTAATGTCATAAGTACAAATTACTTTATAAAAAGTGAATAATAAATAGAATTATTCGAATGCTTGTAGTTTATACGTTGACTATACAAGATGTCCCAGTATTGATAGTGCAACCGTGGAGGGGGTGATTCTACATGAGAAAATAATCCGGTATGGTTCATACCGGAACCGCAGCATAAGTTAAAACGCGCAGACAAACTGATGTAAAATTAACATCAGGAGCTGCAGAATAATAATTTAAATTAGTATACCTCGAGCAGCAAATGGATACCGTGATGGGATCTCTGGGCGTTACATGTGAAAACGGGTAAATGGTATTGTATAAATGGGTAATTTATTTTTTAAAAGGGAACTTATAATTGCTCCCGAGTGAAACTGTCGCGGAGATTTTAACGTTGCAAGAATTATTGATACAGAATAAGTTTTGATTATGATGGGACGCGAATCTAACAATAGAGGTCACCGTGATTGGGTCGTTGATTTTAATTAAACTTTTTCTGATGAATCTAGAGGAAAATAAGCAGATCCATGTCCGAGCGTTTTTGACAATACTCATTATTTATAAAGACAATTAACTTTATGGTATCCAGAAAATATCTTGATATTCTAGCGGTAGTACAGTACTGAACTCGTAACCCAAGGTTACATGTTCAAATCTCTCTTATGATTAATCTTTTTTTTTATTTTTATGGGGATTTTCATCGTTTTTAAAATTTTTCTTTTTACTTTCAATTTTTTATTCTTATTTGAAGTTCTAAGCTTTGTTTCTCTTTTCTTTAAAAATGAGTCTTTCTACTTTCTTTCTAATTTTGCTCTTTATTTATTGGTGCGGTGTACAGTTAAATATGTATATTAACCGTTTGAGTCCTACGTACAGCAACCGCACTGTTCAGATTTCACGTCGAAAAGACCCACTATATTTGACCGTTGTAGAAAAACGAGCATTATTGCGCCGCTTGGCGGGTGTCTCATTTAACTTTGCTGCCCGTTATAAGTTTGTTATTTATATAAATACAAAAAAATGTTTGCGGAGATAGTTATCGTATTTAGAGGGGGGCGTAAGTCTGTGTGAGTGAAGGTCATGTCAAGGTCATACTTTCTAAGGTCTTTCTAAGAACAGGGAAAAATTTTTATAAAGGAAGGATTTGGTTTTTTATTGGCATTTTCATAGAGCGTTTCAAGACGAGTACAGTGACCTATTATGATGGTTATGCAAGGTCACTCAAGAACAATGTGCAATGGGAAGTATATTGTTTAGTGTTTAGGGTAATGTAACCGGTAATGTAGCTGCTCTTGAGTGACGCCTCTATTAATATGCAAATAAAAAACAATATCATTACATTTAAAAAATATTGTAAGATTTGATTGATTTGTAAGATCTCGGAAAATATAACCTTGAGATGACCATCACCCACACAGACTTATGCCCCCTCTAAATACTATAACTTTCTCCGCAAACAGTTTTTTGTATCCGTATAAATAACAAGGTTATAGGGGGTGTAGAGATAAATGGGATCAATGTCGCCAGATTAAGACTTGTCTCCCACTCTACGTGACACGTTTCGTGTCTGCCGTGCATGTGTCACAATGTCACGTGACTATTCGAGCAGACTGTCATTTCTTGTTGAAATTTTCATTTCTTTGCCTTCAAGGTCATCCGAAGGTCATGGTATACTAGGTCGTTGAATGCGTCTTAATGCGGGCTATAATACTGTTAAGTCAAAAATACAAAGTGCCATTTTAAAAAATGAAGGTGACCTAGACAATACTAAAAAAATTTGTCTCGAACTTTTTTTATTGCAATGTATAGCCAATCGAACTTTTATTGAAAATATTTGTTTGTCAGATTATCGCAAGTACTTGAAAAGTCGTGAAAAGTGTTACGTGGGACACCCTGTATTGTCACTCGTACGACGACGAGGAAGGATCCTGGCAAAACTTGTTATTCCTTAATGTCACCGCAGGACGACCAGGTTTTCCATGCGGGTTCGGGATGCTTGCAGTTGGGGTGTTCACCACAGACAAGAATATCCACATCGACAGCATTTGAATATTGCAGCCTCATCCACTTACTCCGTCTGCGCGTAAACTGTACACCGTAAAGGGTTGTCCCCGGCTTTGAAGCTCAAGAGCATTTCAGCTTGCGCGCATGAGAAACACTGGTTATTACAAGAGAAGATAGATGACTTCGGTGGGGATTCCAATGCGAAAAAGAAATATTATTCGGGACAAGTCTGTCGTCGCGGTTACAAATGGGGGCTACAGTCGCCAAGATGCAAAGCATAACTCGAGGATACATTCTACCGGTTCATAATACATAATACACATTCCATATATTTACAATCATTGGGTTAGTAAATACATTCTAATATTGCGTTCTTCTTGGTTGACATGTAGAGCGAAAGAATAGGTGGAAAATGCACGTGTAATCACACAAGTGAAAATTTGAATGGCTTGAAATCAAATACATACAATCAAACACAGTGTAATATTTGACCACTCTTAAAAGGACGATAACTTTTTAAATATTGAACCATAAGGCGTGGAATTTTTTTGAGAAGTTAGAACAATTGGCTTACTACACTATGTGACAAAATTTTAAAGACAATGCAATTGGTCAGAGTTACAGATAAAATACTAAAAATTGTTTACAACCTTTTTTATGTGAGCCTAACAGACAAGCCTATATTGAGAATTTAAAAAATTAATTTTCTAGATCTGTATTAATTATACATATACTGACAATTTCATCAAAATCGGTTGATATAGGAAAAAATAACATGCACTGAAAGACATAAGAATCCTTAGATTTATTTATTACAGTTACAGAGCAAAAATGATGAAAAACAGCAATTTTCACCATCTTTAACACATTGAATGCCACGTCACCCATATGTGGCTGACGGAATTATTTGTGCAGGTTTTAAAATGAATTTTTACGTTGATATATTCATTGTACTGAACTTGATTAGGATCTGTAACATGCAAGAAAGTTGGAGGATTACTCAGTATCATACATATAATTTTTTGCAATTTTTATTTTATTAAATAACTTACTTTGATTTTATGGAATTTTTGGGGTTTTCTAGTTTGGCGTTCAAAGTGTTAAACGTTTGTAGCTCATTCAAACTTTCATCGATTTTTATGAAATTTTCAGAATATGTATAATTGACACAGATCTACAAAAAGTATTATTTAAAATATCAATATAGACACACATAAAAAAGTTGTAAAAAAATAACTTTTAGTACTTTCTCTGCAATTCCGAACAAGGTTAAACTTTTCCTTAGGGGACCACAAATTTCCGACTTTTTTAATATAATCCTGTAGATTTTGACGAGAAAATGCTAAGAATGTAAGTTGTAAAGTTAGGAATTCACTGGTTCAAAAGTTATACGTGTGTAAAGTTGAACGATTATAAGCGTTTCTGATAAGTATGGGCGCCGCCATATTGGAATTCGGATATCGTCCAATGAGTGGAGTCGCGAGGAGGTTAGGTTCGTTGGCGGGAGTGGGGGAGTGGTGTGCAGAGGGCAGGCCGTGAAGCAAATCTACGTTATCGATATCACCGCATTCTTGTGGTGCCACCTAGCGGGTCCGCTCGTTAGACGACGCGCGACACTGAACTAACATGGCAGCGCTCTTTGTCTTAAACTGAATTTGATACTTCTCCCACAACGTAGTCACCTTCTAGCGCGTTGATTTTACCACCTCCTTGTCTCGTGGACAATATGGAAACTATAGTATATTGTAACTCAGAAGAGTGGGTACAGGACTTCGGTACACTAGTGGTAATGAAGTTATGAACATGGCCAGTTTTCGATCTTTTCTTTTTTTTCTTTTCTTGACGTGGGCTGCTCATTCGATAGGAGCAGATTATTCTTATTCTAGTCATCTTATCCTGTCTGTTTCCAGGCGCGCCACAGACTGCCACAGCCACTGTTGCAACGGCTCGCTAATACTTCACTGAAGATTCACAAAGAGATTCTCCAGGGTCGGCGCTGAATTTCCAATAACGGACCTATCTATCTTGGACAAGCCTCAATATTACAGAATTTGTCTCCTCGGCAACAAAGCGCGACAACCAATGTTGCACCGAGGTGTTTCTCAGCAAGATCTTTTATTTAGAACTTATGTGTGTACATTAAATACTAAATTATATTAGAGTTTATGTACAGGGTGTATAAAAATTATATGTCACGACCACCATAGCGTGATTCTACACCTCTCGATCGGTGGAGATCTGTTAAAAAAATTCCTTGGTAATTATTTACAAAAGAGTACTCCTCTCCGATTCCGATGGGTTTCAGATATGTTATCTGGGGTGTGATTTGGAGCTATTTTTCCTTCTATACTGGGTGTTCACGCTATTGTTAGCCAGCGTTTTTCTTGTAAATAGTAAATATTAGAAAAAAATGAAAGAGGAAAAAGTAGTACTGTTTTTATACGCAACACAATGGCGTATGTAATTTTGTTGTGTTTATACTACATATTTTGTTAGATATGAAGGTGATCTTCAAATTTTTAAATGGAATGCTGTATATGTTTTTTATATCACATGAAAGCGTGTGTTTAGACAAATTAGTATACTGCACAGTGACCTTCAAGGTCATGCAAGGTCAGAAATGGAAGAAACATTTACTGTTTCTTGAAATGAATAAACATGTACTGTTTGTCTGATCGAGCTAAATTATTTTCTTGTTTTGTTCATGAAGGATTGGGCTATTGTAAAATAATTTTTTCAACCTCGATAATTAAGTATATAATATCAAAAGACGTAAGCGAATTCTTTTTTTGCGTTTTTTTCCATGAAGGGCCAAGCTTCTTTAAATTTTGAAAAAAATGTTATCAGATTTCTTGAAGTTATCCCATCAAAATGAGCTCCTCAAAAAGATGGAAACTTGAAAATTGCCGTTACAATGAGCTGGGAAAGGACGCGGTGTACCCTCGTTTCAGGTCGTAGGCGGTCGTGCGCTCTGCTATTATGGTGGGTTGCCTATACCACTGGTCTCAAAGCAATGCCAGCAGTCAAATGTGATCGATTTGGCATGGAATGACCCTAGTAGATTGTAGTAGTGATAGGTGCAGTAGAAGACTTACTATGCGACTTAAGCTTGGTAGTAGGGATAACAGTTCGTGGAACTTATCCTCGTAAACAAACCGTTGCTCAAGACTGCTGTATGACATTAGGGGAGTTGAAATTTATGTTAATCATCCTGTAGGTTAATATTTTTATCGGTGTGCGTCCACGGAAAACCAAAATAAACAATGTTAAGGGGGGAACCTTGTGTAAAATGAAATTTTTTAGCATTTTTTGTTTTTGTTTTGTTTAAATCGACAGGAAATTTCCTCAGTAATACGATAAAAAAAGTTAGAAAGTGATCAGAGATGTTCTTGTACGTTATTTTCAAAATAAAGTGAATGGTTGCATTGGGCGGAACGGCTCAGACAGTCGGACTCACGTCAGAAAGGCACGTGCTTCTCGAAAAGAAGAAACAACGGCTGAAGTACAACTTTTTGAGGAACAAGAAGATCTGTTCTATGGCTCTGGAATCGCAGATTAGCAAAATTTCGCACGCCGTGCAACGTAGCTCAAAAACTGATTACTCGATCTTTATGAAACTCGATATATACATTCTACAAACAATTGGCCACTACGTGACGAGCTCCGATTTTTTAATTTTTTATTTAAAACATTGTTATTAACAAAAAATCCGTTTTTTTCAAAACTTCCCCATTTTTGCAAGTTTACGAATTTTAATAAAAGAAGAATGTCATGTTGTGCGTGTTTGCATAAACTAACGATTCCATTTTGATTTTTTTGTTTGAGATCTTTTTTGTGGACTGTACGCTGCACGACGCATTTCCAGGATGCCATTTCCAAGCCGCCATTGCACCATTGATATTAACGATTAAAATTTATAATAAATCTTTTTAATAAATTATTAATAAATCTACAATCTACGAATTACATTTTTCAAAAAAAATTCTTGAATAACAGGCCATTTACACAAGGTTCCTCCCTTAAGGTCCCTAAAGGTGATTCTACACCTCTGGATCAGCTTATATCTGAATCACTATTTGTTTGCGACATATGGTTCCTTTCAAACGTTTTCTCTTCTCGATGAGTAGAACGTTTTGATGTAAAAAAACTTTAACAACAATTTTCTTTGTTACAAACAATTTTGCGGCAAGTTTCTTTGACAAATTCCAGTGATCCGGAGGTGTAGATTCACCTGTAGGGCGGATTACCATTACTTTTTCTACACCCTGTACAGTAACAGTATAGGAGAAAGTATCCATAACGCTGCTGTAACCCGTTAGAAAGCAAATTAATCAAGTTGATGGCACGATCTCAATGTACAGATCATCGGATTAGGTGGGTTACCTAAGATATTAAAGAACCGTATCCTAATCGGGTTAAGGTTACAATCCCTGACTGGAACCGATATTACGACCGTTATTATGGCAGCTACACAGACGGTATTAGAACGGTTATTAGAATCAATGTCGCAGTTCTGAAACTGATATTTGACGCGACATTATAATAACTATGGAACCAATTCTAGATCTGTAATCGAAATTTATAAACGATGTGTTAAAAGTAAAGGTACCAATCATTTAAAATAGATAGTATTCGCCAATCGGAAAAAGAATTTCTGAATAAACGTGGACCCAAAAAATAACACTTTTAAAGTTATAAACAATTTATAATAAAGTTTTATAAAGAAGTTATATAAAGTTTTATAATAAAGTTGTAAAACACAAATCTATATTCTCATGTTACACGCTTCACCAGAGAAATTTTAGTTACCAGAGTTTTGTTATTTCAGTTACCTTAGTTATAGATATAATCCTGATTATAATCAGCGTCGGTGTTATAATCAATTTTGTTGTTATCACTGCTAATACAGCTTTGTGGGCGGCAAAACGAACAGCAATGAAATATTATTACATGAATTTTAGATTGTCTTTGAAACAAATTGATGATACACTGTGTTTTTAAGTTTTGTAGTAAAAGAGAAATTCATTGACTCGAAAAATAAGTCGAAAATGCCCAAACAAAGGTTGGTGTGTAAAGCTCCATTTTCGAGAATATCAAATGTGAAAAGTTATTGGTTGACGTGTCTGCTCATGCCCGGCCGATTCTACTTCTCGTAAGTAGAGTAAGATGGGGTCAAAAGTCTGACGGATAAAAATTCTCGACATTAAAATTTTTGTCAATTTTTTATTCGAAAGCAAAAAACGGCTCTGCAGTGCCATCTGCTGCCTCTCACCGTCTAAATAGTACACAAAGCAATATTCAATCGATTGTTTACGAATGAGGGTTTGGAAGTCGGGGCTTTTAACTCGCCAGACTTTTGACCCAACCCTACCCCACTAATGGCACGCAAATCCGACGAATTTTCGCAATCGATTTTGTCGAAAACAAAATCTGTTCTGCATTTTTTACCAATTCTTTCATACCAAATCACTTCCTTTCCGAACCTATTGTAATACGACGTTACAAACATTCTTCAGTATGTATGTCTTTGTTTTTCGAACTGTGCACTTAATTACTTCAAATTAGTTATGCGGTAGGCTTTTCAGCCTACCTGTTATTTTAGTTAGCTTTTCAGCTTTAAAGTGTAATGTAAACCGAAAAGGGTCTTAACCCTTTAACCAAGGGTCCAATAAAAAATGTATGGGTGACAAGGATGGACTTAGTTTATGTAAAAAAACCTAATAAAAATTAATTCTATGTTGCAAAAGATGTAATTGAATAAAATTACACCAATGGTTGAAAAAATTTGAATGAATCAATGACTAAACGCACAAAAACGGTTAAATGCGCACGTGGAAATGTAATTAAATATTAGATAATACGAATTTTAAGTATATTATTGTTCAGTTCTTACAATGTAGATTAACTGCAAATTTATTTGGCCGAATACTTTTTTCTAGAAATTCCGTTGGCCAAATACTTCTTTCCAAGAAATATCTTGTTTGCTCATTATTTATTAGTAAATGAGAAAAGAAGGTCCAATTTACTTTCGTATGTATATTTACTTTTAGACTAATTTTATGTTACGGTAAGAGTTGTTTATATCACCTACATACGTAAAAGCAATTTGTTATTTCTCGTCAAAATGCTGCTGCAATTTGTCGAGAACTTATTATCTGTGGTAGTAATTTTGACATATACAGAATACAGAATATAATTAGCACGATAATATTAACGAACACACATCATCAAACTAATAACATCAACTTTAGTGTTATGTTCTAAAGAAAAATGGAACATTACTCCCCACCTTACCCTGCCAGAACAGTCATAGAGTATAATTGATATAAAGAATACGAGAGGTATGTATAGTATGCATGTCCTGTTCTAGGTTAGAAAACGGTCTACGTGCAGTAGCAACAGTTTTTTAAAATTGTGCCCCCCAACATACTCCAAGGTCATTGAAATCGGTGAGGAATTCCCTATTGTAAATAATTACCGGATGTTTATTTATATCATATCGTATTACGTGAAAAATTGGTATTTCTCAAATTTATTATCAAGGGTAACACAATAAGGATGCCAATCAAAATAGAAAAGTGTCTTTGCGACAATACTAAATATTAATCGCGACAGATAGCGAAAAAATATATTTTTACAACACGGGAATAACACAAAAAGACGTACAACAAAAGCATGCAATTATGAATAATACTGTTTTATAAAATGCCACTTGTAACAGACAAATCACTGTGTTAGATCATTAAAGTATATATAAAAAGCCCCGCGGTATTAAGTCATCAACGAGAATTTCATCATCAACGGTATTAAGTCATCAAAAGAACTTGGTCGTATCAAATTCAATTAGTTTAACGATTTATTAAATTCGTACAGTGTAATTTTGATGCTACTTTTGAGAATGTAAAAATTTCAATCCAAAAGATACTTAATTAACAACACACGCCTTAATTTTTTACGCAAGGAACATTCACGAAAACTACGGTAGATAAAATGTTCACGTATATATTTTATTACTAATAAGTAGCACATGCCATATGGATGAACATCATTTTATTTTAATAACAGATAATAAATATTCGAACAATAAATGTCCAATAATTTTCGCTTTCATTACCCTCTTGATTAATTTATATTTATTACAGGATCTGATATTCATATATCCGAATTTCTATTCATGGCTTTATATACATATTATTATCTCCTATCAGTTTATCTTTTGTTTTGATGACACGAGTTTACCAAACAGTACTTCGTATGAACCACCCGAATAATAAGAGCATATTACCATTTTTGGAAAACCAGGTTTTGTGACAAAATTAGTACAAATAAATGGAATTTTACTGTAAAGCAAACATACAATAATAAATAACAATAACAATACTTGAAAGATTCAACGAAATAATTTTTGCTATTAATTAGATGAAATATTTCGATTTATATAGGTATCTGCTTGCTTAAGAAGAAAACCTATTTGATTTTAGGATTGATATTATCGTATTTTTTAACAAATAACGACAAATTATTGTAGTTTCCTAGTGTTTCTATTCTTTTTGTAGATCATAAAATTTTTCACAATGATGGATGTTGAATGGAAGAGATAAAAGTAGGTACAGTGTTTACACCATATATGTCGCAAATACCTGACTGATAAAAGTAGCAGAACTATCCCACTACCGCGGGGCATACCCTGTGAAGGGTCACGAAGCTCCAGAGACCTCGGTCGCCGAGGGATGTAACATAATACGGGTCGGGTATATCGGTGTGAACCACTGCTAATCTAATAACAAAACTTCTTTATTTTTCATTATTTTTTATGAGACTTTCGCCAACATATTCGTGGCATTTTTCTAATGAAAATGATACCAAATATGATATAATTCCGATGATATTTACTTGTGTAATGAATGATGAAAGTTACTTCCCATTAGAATTATATTAACGGAAAATTAGTATAAATATGATCCGAATTATATCGTGTTTGGTATCATTTTAATCAGAAAAATGTCATAAATATGTTGGTGAAAGTCCCATAAAAAAATAATGAAGAATAAAGAAGTTTTGTTATTGGTCTCCTGGTCTCACACCGATATATCCGACCAGTATTATGTTACACTCCTCGGCGACCGAGGTCGTTCGAGCTTCGCTATACTTTTATACGTTCGGGAGTGTATCGAAGAATAGTACAATTTTCTAGACGGCATTTGTCGCTGCCAAACCTGCGTTTTTGACATGCATCATGTAGAACATGTATGTTTAAACTTCTGAGCGACCGAACTGGGGCCTCTTGAGGTTCGCCGTCCTTTTCTACGTTCGGCGTGGATTAAAGAATAGTATCTCCTGGCCGATATACAGTGACTCACGAAAGTATTTGAACACTTACCATGAAATACTTTATTTATTACTATAAGTATATTATACAATACTAACAGAAATATTATTAACATTGCAAATTAAGAAATAGAATTGTCAAGTTTCAAGTGAATGGAAATATGTATACAATAGTTATGGATTATTTCTCGTAAACATATACTTTGCTGATGCCACAAAAGTGATTGAACAGGTGACTTTTAAAGCTTTAATATTTAGTAGGTCCACCTTTGGCACGAATAACATGTTGCAAGCGAGTATGCATACTGTTTATTAACTTTTCTGTAACACTCGGAGATATAGAATGCCACACTTCGAGTATTTTTCTTTTAAACTTGCCTTGGACGATATATTAAATTTTTTTAATCCTTTTCCTATTATTGCCTATAGATGTTCAATCGGCTTAATATCGGGGCTTTGTGGTGGTGTGACCAACATTTGGGGGGTATTGTATATGATCCATTCCTTAACGACTGCTGCGGTGTGTTTATGATCATTATCCTGCTGAAAGTAAGTGTTCGTACATACCCAATTTTCTTGCACTTTCTTTTAAATTTTCCTGTAAAATGTTCAGATATTTCTATTTATCCATTATTCCTGCTTAGAAGACCAAATTCCCGGTACCGCCTGCTGACATGCACCCCCAGAGCATAATTTTTCACTTCCATTTCAGTATTTGCTTGTCTCCAAACAAAACTGCGTCCGTCCGATTAAAAAACGTTAAATTTCGATTCATCTGAAAAGAATGATTCCAGAATGCATCATTTTTACTAATAAATTCCTTGGCAAATTTTAATCTCTTTTTCTTATTAATATCACGAATGTACGGCTTCTTTCTAGGAACCCTGGCATGATAATCATGTTCACGTATCACTCTTCTACATAATTCTGGATTTATATCTTTCTTGAAGTGATCTCTAACTATCGTTGCAAGTTATGTAGCAGAAATCTTTGGATTTTTTTTTATGTCACCGATCAAAGCTCTTTCTTCTCTTTCCGTTAGTTTTTTTTTTTTTTGACAGCTTGAACGGTACTTGATTTTTACAGTTCCTTCAGATGTCGATCGTTTAAGAATATAATGTATTGTAGATCTATTTATATTTAATAATTTACTTATTTCACCATACGTCTTTCCTTCGTTACGCCACTTCACAATTAACTTTCTCTCATTTTCAGGAATTTCAGATGTTTTGGGACACATGTTCAATAGAATATTTCACCATGAATGCTGGACTATGACTGACGCACGTAGAACAACTACCAACAGTGAATGTTTACATTCAGTGCCTGAAAAACTTTGTTTTCATTTATTCTTAGAGCTCATTTCTGTGTGTTCAAATACTTTTGTGGCATCATCAAAGTTTATGTTTGTGAGAAATAATTCATAACTATTCTATAAATATTTCGATTCAGTTGAAACTTGACCTTTATAATAATTATTTATGATAAATAATTTATGATAAATTATCAACTTTATGATAAAGTTAATAATATTTCTGTAAGTATTGTGTAACATACTTATTATAATAAATAAAGTATTTCATGGTAAGTGTTCAAATACTTTCGTGAGTCACTGTATGTCGCTGGCAAGATCCGTGTTTTTGACATATATCGAGTAACCACTGTATTACGATATCTTACAACTATGATGAAATGGAAGAAATTCGTTTCATACGCGTAATTATTTTCAGTGTTTCCAATAAAAGTTAAACGAATAGTATTCTACGCGAGAGGGTAAAGGTTTTCTTGCAGAACCATTCGAATGCAATCTAAATTAGATCCGGCCGACGAAATTTTGCGATAGTAGCTTTATCAATACTGCATCGATATCAACTTTCACGAAAATCTGACCACTGGGAACCAAGTTGTTTCGTGCGCCAAAATGACCTGGCTGGCGCGTAATAGGTATCGACCGCAGCGGTTTTTGCGAAACTGTTCGAAAGGGAGACCATCGCTGAATTCTAACTTGGATAAGTCGGAAATGTCACTAGCTTTAACACTCGTGTTTTTCCTTTCAATATTTCAAGTTATGACTACCACCATTCATACAATTTAAAAATTAGTTATAGACTACTACGGAAGACCACCTAAATAGGGTGAAAATGGTAATGAAAATGGTCCTGAAAGGCATTGTCCTGATTCGTAGAGGTGAACCTTTAATTTTCTTGAGGAATGTATATTAACTGATTTTAATGAAAAAATTTAATATCTTGTTTTTAATATTCATTATGTTTTAAAAATAACTTATAAATAACACCCTTACAGTAGTTGGGCTCCTTATCCTAGCTATGTGGAATGCATAGAAAAACATTATATTGAAATAAAAAACCAAAGATACACCACACTCGATGTTTTTAATGTGTATTTCTCAAAAATAATAAAACAATTTGGATGAAGTGTGTGCAATTATTTTCAATAGAAAAATGTGCTAATTGAAATAGGGGCTCTCTTGTCGAAGTGATACATCTTTTCCGATTTCCATACATTATATTTTCAATGAAAAATTACATTCAGATGAAACGATTGACTTTCATTTTAAAACTAGAAGAACTGTTTGCTTGCGTCGATTGATAGTCATTAGAATCTATATCTGTCACATAATTTTCATTATTTTCATGTCCTATTTGTTTACGTATACTCGTATAATAGCTTCCTAACTTCAACCATGTTGTCTATGTACAGTCGTGGACAAAATTTAGTGTACAGGTTCAATAATTAATAAAAAGTTTAAGTCAATAGTAATTTAATGAAATACATGTAGCAATGTTAATAATGATAACTAATATATTAGAATATATTATTATTAAGCTAAATTACATACAATTTTTGGTGGACAAAATTAGGTGAACACTTTATAAATATTATCAAAATGAACAACTAATATTTGGTGTTGTAGTCTCTTGCTTTAATTACCATTTCTAATCGTCGTAGCATACTGTGCACAAGTTTTTGGGGATAATTTTAATGAATTTGTTGAAATCTTAATACTAATTCGTTTAGAAACGTTATTTTATTATAGCGTCTTCCTAATGGTATTTTTTAATTCAATAAGCTCTATAATTTTTTTATTAGATTAAGATGTGCACTTTGTGGAGGTCATTCAAGGACTTGTATCCCAGAGTCTTGTAAAAATTGTTACGTTTTTATTGCCGTATGCTTAGGATCACTGTCTTGTTGTAGCATTCATCCCTCATTGAGATTCAGTTTTAGAGTCAACTCTTCCAGGTTATCATTTAAAATGTCAATATACAGAGTGTCCCAAAAATTTCCTTGAAATTACCTTGATCCCAGAGATCATTTGAACTAACTTTTTCCTTTGCAAAAATGTTCTCCGCAGCTTTGTTAAGGAGTTATTGACAAAAACCACGGACTAATCAGAGCGCGGCTACTGCGGACGAATTTCGACCTGGCCAATGACAACGCCACACTCAGCGGGACCTGTCGCTGAGCTGGAATGTGTCCGCTATAGAGCTCTGTCTGCTCGGGCTCTGATTGGTCCATGTTTTTCGTTAATAACTCTTTGATAAAGCCACGGAGAACATTTTCGCAAAGGAAAAAGTTACTTCGAATGACCTAGAGAATCCCCCCTTTCAAGGAAGTACAACATTTTTATGACACCCTATATTTGTCTACGTCAAGAAAACATGCCCATACTATATTATGCATCCCCTTCCATATTTGACAGTAGGTAACACATATTGCTTTTTTAAAGTTTCATTCGGTTTTCCCCACACGTGTGTTCTCGTGTTTTATGTAGTAGCTCAAAGTTGCTCGCGTTACTCCATGTAATCTTTTTTCAAAATAATTTCTTTACAAGAGCTAAACGTTTCCTTCCACAGCATTATGTTAATACTTCTGGTAAAGTTTATGTACTGCACTTTTATAAACTTTATATTTTTCGGCTACTTTACGATAATTTAGTCCACGATTGCACTCTGAACAATTTGTTTTTCAAGGCTATTGGTCACCCTAACACTTCATACATTATGGAGGGAGGGGAGTGTAACCTCCCTCCATTCCTACGCTTACAAGCGTAATTAGAGTGGTAATACTAGTACAAGAAGGGGTAATTAGAGTGGGGGAACAAGTCTTAATCTGGCGACTATGACCGCACTGTGTCCTGCAGACCCGTGAGGCGCTCGCTGTGCATCACGGAATGGACGCACGACGTATGAACAAATTATCAATACTGAACTACTTCATACAAAAGTGTATGAATCTCCGACTAGCATAACTACATAACTCTATGGATATTAATGCTTACTACGCGGTTTCGGATGCAACCCAAAACTGGAAGACGCGCCCCTTTACTTGCAGCACTTCATCAATACCGACGTCAGCTATCTTAAACATCTACATTCCTCGCTCGTGGAGGGTTCTTCAATTAAGGAGATTGGCAAGCTGAGGTAGGTAATTACACATAAATTGATTTTGAAGGGGAACATACATAGACATCGACCGCAACTATATTAGTTTGTTGCACATTGTGAGCAGTACTTTCGTATAGATACACGTAATTTCTCACTAACGTATTAATGCTCCAATTAATTAACATCACTTAGTCACTGTTTCTCCAAGGGATGACAAGTTTTATTAGCTTTTTGTACATTATTAATTATACGTCACATCTTTATAATATTCTCGAAAAAGCAATAACTAAAATTCCTTATCATTAAGTCAAGTGACGTCATTAGTGTCGTTAGTAAGCTTGGCGTATTTTTCTTTCTTTTGGTCTCTACAAACGATGCTGAAATCTAGAAAACATATGCAAATACTACCACAAAAATATTGAATTGTATGACATTTTTTACATAATATCACGAAGATCATTTCATGAAGATGGTGGAAACAGATGTGCGGCAAGGCGAAATCTGCCATTTATCATCTGCATAGAGTAGATCTGGAACGCCAGAAATAGAAGCAGTCATAAATCTAATCAAAGGAATCTCCATTCAGTACTCCGATAATAGAGATTTCTGCTTACGGCTACAATGAAATAGCTTGCGAATAGTACTGCCAGAGTCAATCAGTCTTACAACACTACATAACGGTCTTGTAGATTAATTACTATAAGTTTCATGTACTTATATATTTACTCTACCGATTTAAGAACATTTATAGAAGCAGTGATTACATCATTTTTATTTAATTTTAGCATATGAATATTATAAAAACTTTAAAAGTAATGTACTAACTAGGTACATTACACAGATGCATTTATTAAATGTTTATATTATTTTTACTTTAATGAGTCGACTAATAGAACTGAATATCTGTTTTATTTTTGTGTTTGCAAAGTAATAAAAACATTAATATTTTGAGAACACTAACATATTTGTAAGAATTTCAAAATTTAACTCGTTGTCATTTAGAAATACTACGTAAAAAATATATATAATACTATACTATATAAAATTGATTTCACAGTTTCAATAATTCGTTAAATTTATTATTAAGCATTACTTATTAATAGGAACGTTTTTAATATACAGGGTGTCCCACGTAACACTTTTCACGATTTTTCAAGGACTTGCGATAATCTGACAAATAAATATTTACAGTAAAAGTTGATCAGTTTTCGATTGGCTATACATTGCAATAAAACAATTTTGTTTTTGGTACCGTCAAGGTCACCTTTAATTTTTTTAAATGGCAGTTTGCATTTTTACTTAACAGCATTATAGCCCGTATCAAGACGAATTCAACGACCTAGTATACCACGATCTTCGGATGACCTTGAGCAAAGAAATGAAAATTTCAACAAGAAATGACAGTCTGCTTGAATGGGTGATAATAACTTGTGTTTATTATACAGACTCGAAATTACATTCAATTCAGGAACCTTGACTAAATGAATGCAAACGATTTCGTGAAAAAGTCACATCAAATGTTCGAAATGTGATCCATGTTGTTGTAGACACAATTCCGTTCTACGTAGTAAGTTTGCATTGGTTGCTCTTATGATACTGTCACAGCGAAGTTCTTCGCATACTGTACTAATTAGCTGCTTTAAATGTTGCTTATTTTGTATTGGAATAGCATAAACTATTAACTGTAAATGACCCCATAAAAAAAATCAAGTGGTGACAAATCAGGGGATCGTGGTGGCCAAGCTAGAGTTATAATCACTCATTCAAGCAGACTGTCATTTTTTGTTGAAATTTTCATTTCTTTGCCTTCAAGGTCATCCGAAGGTCATGGTATGCTAGGTCGTTGAATGCATCTTGATACGAGGTATAATACTGTTAAGTCAAAAATATATAGTGCCATTTTAAAAAATGAAGGTGACTGACAATACTAAAAAATAATTTTTTCGATCTTTTTTATTGCAATATGTAGCCAATCGAAAACTGATCAACTTTTGTTGAAAATATGTGTTTGTAAAATTATCGCAAGTACTTGAAAAATCGTGAAAAGTGTTATGTTGAGCACCCCGTATGCGTTCATCTAGAAACATCGTTGTTCAACATCAACGTTACAGTTTTTAAATCAATATAACACTTTGTACAAAGTCAAGCTAATTGTAAATGAAGCACAGTTCCACAAGGGAAACAAGTATATGATAAGACAAAACCGGATTAAACCTTTTCTTCTGGGACCAAAAATTTTGAACTTTTTTTTATACAATCCCGTAAATTTTGACGAGAAAGCTCCAAAAATGTAAGTTTTAATGCGCGGAGTTCACTCGTTCAAGAGTTATACGTGTGTAAAGTTGAGCGATTTTAAGTATTTTTTGACAGGTAAGGCCGCCGCTATGTTGGTATGTATGTACTCAACATCGTGTAATAAGCAGAGCCGCTAGGTGGCACCACAAGCGTGCATGTGATATCGATAACATAGATATTCGCAAGTATAGTCGGGCAGGCCTGGCAGCTGGCCCTCTCCGGTGGGGAGTCTCCACCTCCTCATGAACCTAACCCAGTCCAACCTCCTCACGGCTTCGCTCATTGGACGATGTCTGAGCACATGTAAATCGCCCAACTTTACACGCGTATAACTTTTAATCGAGTTATCTCCGCGCTTTAAAACTTGTATTTTTGGAGTTTTCCTCTAAAAATCTACAGGATTATATTAAAAAAGTGCAAAATGTTTGGTCCCAGAAGCAGAAGAATAGCGCAAAACCGAACTATGAGAAAAAGGGGTATACGGTACATAAGAAAACAGCTATTGAATGTAAACGTAGCTAACTGCACAGAACCAAGAACTATGTCGGTAGACGAGAAGAGTTTCGAGTGGAAAAGGAACCAGGATGAAGATTCTTCCTCTTTGCAGTCTCAGCGAGAAATAACGAACCTGAGAACGGAACGCAAACATTGTATACAAAGGCATCGAGCCTGTATTCTGAGAGTAAAGTCACCCATTACGAAAGTAATCCTTCATTTTCAAGCCATGCTTCCCTTATTGTGATTCGGTGCACTGAGTGTACAGAACAGCGGTAAAATAAACCAGTTTACTTAAAGAAAGGAAAGAAAATTAAACTTTATTACTTCAAAATGGAACACAGCGATCACTGTAATTTTTCAAGTAGTATTTTTTCGCTTGTGTAATGTTATGTTATGAAATATTTGATTTTTACATTATTGAGTGCATATATCATTCAACTCATATTAAAAGAGGTAATTTATGGAGAATACCGGCAGCAGGAATATTTAAAATATTACTTTTTCAGATTTTAAACAATCTGTGATAAGATGTGCTGTTTGAAAATGTTAGTATTTTATTTTCCAAAAAATGTACAGTAAGTTGTTTTACACATGAATATAAAAAATGGTAAGGTTTAGAATATGTACACCTAACATACAATGAGTTAAAAGGAATGGAATGGTTATATTAACGTACAATAAGGGCAACATCATTATTGATGGAGATAATAAAAACGAACAATAGAGTAAATTCTAATTTGATATAATGATAGCGCCAAAGGAGCATGTAGAACGTATGTTTGAACGCATGTTTGAACTGAATGATAACATAGTAACACAGATTTAAAAACATCTACCTTCACCGTCTATTCCGTGTCGGTATCGATTTTCCAATACAGTTACTTCAATCTGATCGTGCATCAAGTAACAATTCATCTACCTGTGTAAATACCGCCATTATTGCTCAATTAAATTACAATCTCATGCGTTTCAATGCAAATTCATATAGCCCAATATAATCTGTACATATAAATTACTTAAAAAGATGGAAGAACTATAAGACATTCTGACCGAATTGCATTAGATTCATTAGTCATAATAAAACTTTTACGAGATCGCAAAGCGAGATTGCTTAAGTTGGTAACCATTAGGTCAGTGCATATAAAATGGATTCTTTCGTGTTGCTTGACATGTTCATGAACTTTATAAGTTTGATTAATCGAAGTAGAACTACGATTTCAAATATTCACCTTTATAGTACAATAACTATGCATCTATCCATAGAATTATTATTAAAAATATGAGTTCTTTATGGCTATCACTAAATTTCAAACTACCAATACAAAGAAATATGCTTCTAGATTTCTTTGATAAAATGTTAAACATTTAAGAATCTTAAACAGAAGCTCGTAGAATTGTCATGGAGGCTCGTGCAATAATATTGTCATCATAACCCGTATACGGGTTAACAAAAGAATTGGAGAATAAAAGGATGCAATTACTTATCTCATCCATTTGGTTGTACGAAGTATTTATAGTCATTCAAATGTAATCAGCATTATCACGCAGGCGAATAATAATGCTGGTACACGAGGCATAATGAGCGGGTTATGTTTGTGCGCGTTCGTTAGTGGCTCTGTTACAATGGAGTCTTCAACGAAAATAATACCACCTCCGGCTCTGATGAAACACGAAATACGAGAGATGTCCGTGTTTTCCAATTTACCATCAGACATGATATGGAGATTAATCGAGGTCCAAAAAATGGTGAGTATGTGCTGTAGACATTGTGTATAAGAAGATGAAGGTGTTTAACAGAAGTGCAATGTAGGTATTAGTTTCTAGATGAAACAAAATGACGCAATAAGATTTAGAAAGTGAAAGAAATGATTTTACTTCGTTTAAAGAAAATTATAAGTAAATGTATGTAATTTATTTCAAGTGCGTTAAACGAATGAGCTAACTAAAGAAGTTCGACATAAAAATGTTGATTGTGAGAAATTTGTTATCGTAAAGTGCTGCATACTGTTTAAAAAGATTTTAGAATATGGAATCAGGAATTGTTATGTATACTTGAATGTGTACAGGGTGGTTTTTTTAAGTAAGGCCACCTAAATATCTCTTCAGGTTATTGTGATGCAAAAAATATTTGTTACGTAATGTGCATGGTGTCGGTGGACCAAATATTTGGCAAGAATCTTTTCTTCCGAAGGTCATTTTTTCGGAGTTATCAAGGTCATCGGTGTTTTTTGATACATAACTGCACTTCTTTTTTATTGCATCGTGTAACTGATCGAAAAATACATCCAGATATGTACAATAACATGACCTTGAAATGACCTGGATCTTCGAAAATTAAAGTTTTAGCTAGAACTGATGTCGAACATCTTCGGCCATGACTTTTGAACCTGTAAATGCAAAGAAAATATTTTTTATCACAGAAAATTGCTGGCTAGACCGAACGAACAAAACAGACTCTAAGTACACGCGTACCTAACGAATTTTCAAACTCGCTTTTCTCGAAAATGAAGCCCCGAATGAAAAAACTACATTCCTTATTTTCAACTAGATTTTATGTGAGGAATCATGCCCTTGTCGGATGTACCACGATTTCCCAAACATCCTGTATAATAGTTGAAACAATTACTATAAACACATCAGAAACACCTTTCTACGATTGTTTTATTGTTGTAATTTTAATATTATACGATGCGATTATGTAGGATATAGTGCTGTAAAATATAGCGTGAATTACGATAAAGTTAAAAAACTATAACACACAAATTAAATACGTGCTGAATACACATACTTCAACTTATAATTCATGGTAGCATAAAAGTGCATTACGAATAATTAACAAAGTAATATCAGTATTTTAAGAAAAATTACTGTCACGTAATCTGCTGTGCACAATAAAAGCTTAATAAAAGCTGAAGGTTAATATTAGAGGTGTGCGGGTAACGGAGTTTTTGGGTTCGTGTTGAACTCGGAAAAAGTCGGGCGGGCTCGGGCGGGCTCGGGCGGGTACCCGCATCATTTGAATGCTCGAGCAGCCCGACATTTTCGGGAAATTCCGATTCTGTTCCTAGAATTTTTTAACTTTCTTATATAATCCTGTAGATGTTTACGAGAAAATGCCAAAAATCCAAGTTTTAATGTTAGGAATACACTGGTTCAAAAGTTATGTGTATTTAAAGTTGAGCAATTTTCAACGTTTTTGACAAGCGAGCTTCATAGTCTGTCCTCTCTGTATCTCTCGATGTTCGGGAATGAACACAACCTCTAACCAACATAGCGGCGCCCTTACCTGTAAAAAACGCTTAAAATCCCTCAACTTCAAACGCACTTAACTTTTGAGCGAGTGAATTCCTAACATTACAACTTGGATTTTTTAATTTTCTCGTAAAAATCCACAGGATTCTATAAAAAAGTTAAAAATTTCTGGGCACAGAATCGGAATGCCTGAAAATGTCGGGTTACCCGAAAGTCCAGCCCTAAATCACAAAAAATCGACCCGAGGACTCGGGTACCCCTAATTTCGGAAACCCGCACACCGCTAGTTAATATTATACATATTACAGTGAATTCTCATTAGTAATGAGTCATTACGAATCAGTGCCAACCTTACGATTTGGAGTCAGTGGAACTACCCACACCACCGCGGTGAGGGGCCGAAGCTCGAGAGCCGTCGCCGCCATAACATTGTCGGCTATATCGGTGTGAGACCAGAAGACCACTACTAATCCAATTACAAAACTTCTTTATTTTTCGTTATTTTTTTATGAAACTTTCATCAACATATTCGTGGCATTTTTCTGATTAAAATAAAACCAAATATGATATAATTCCGATTATATTTACTTGTGTAATGAACGATGAAAGTTACTTCCCATTAGAATTACCTTAACGGAAAATTAGTGTAAATATGATCCGAATGATGTCGCGTTTGGTATCATTTTAATCAGAATAATGCCACAAATATATTGGTGAAAGTCTCATAAAAAAATAATTAATAATAAAGAAGTTAAATGTTTTATTTAAAGGCCTGTGCTCACGCGTGCTTTGATATGTGTCGGCGGCCGCGACTCTCGGCGTCTCTTTCTCTCCCATACGCTGTCCTTCGACGAAGCATGTGTATAACTAACATAGATCTACAAAACGCATATTTCAAATTTTCATTACAGGCTCACATAAAAAAGTTTTGGAAAGTGCCGTTCCTATTTCCTCTTATAATTCCTAGCAATTGAAATTTTTTCAAAATCTTTTTTGTACGTCATTCGGTAGACCAATTCTTCTAATTGCTCAGAAAAAGTCAGGTCGTTTGGTCCAATTTAGAAAAAGTTAGACTGTTCTAAAAGGGCGTTTGAATACTTTCGCGAGTCTGTGTATACCGGGTGGCCCACATAACTCTTAACAGCTCAATATCTCGAAAACTATGCCATCGATTTTAAAGTTCTTGGTCTTAAATTCCACGGATCTGAAGGGCCTTTCTAATTACATTTACTTTCTAATTAAATTTTGTCTGAAACATTTTTTTGTCAGATGTTTCCATAATGAGATATAACAGTTTGAAGTTTCGACTTGTACAGTCGGGGACGATATTAAGTGAACACTTAAAAATTGCATAACTTTTTTAAAATTGGTCCAAATGACTTGAATTTTTTTTTTTAGGTGTTAGACCGATTAGTTTGCTAGACAATGAGTAAAGAAAAATTTATTTAGATTGCAATTGGTTGGAATGATAAAGAAATGAAAATATGATGATTTTTCAACTTTTTTATCTGAGTCTAGAATCTGAGTTTCGGTAACTTATATGCATACTGAAAATTTCATCGAAATCGGTAACCGTCGCAATGAGCTACAAACGTTTCAAGATGAGAGCTTAAGGGTGACAGTCGCAGATTTTCGACCTTGTCAGGGAATTTCGTCCTCATGTGATCATCTTTAAACATTTGTAGCGTCATTGCAACGTTGGCCGATTTCAGTGAAATTTTCAGTATGTACGTAAGATAGTGGAATCTACAAACCACATTTCTTAAATTATCGTTTATGCTCAGATAAAAAAGTTGAAAAATTATCATTTGTTCATTTCTTTATCATTTTAACCAATTGCAATTTAAAGAAATGTTTGTTTACTCCTTGCCTAGCAAACTAGTCGGTCTAATATCTAAAAAAGAGGGCAAGTAATTTGGACCAATTTTAAAAAAGCTATGCGATTTTTAAGAGAGTCCACTTCAGTCGAAACTTCAGTGTCGAAACTTCAAACTGTTATATCTCATTATGGAAACATCTGACAAAAAAACATTTCAGACGAAATTTACTTGTTTTTTCCTTTAGAATCTAAATATGTAACGTTTTATAGGGGGTTATATTTAAAATTATAAAGGTACCCCGGCCCCCTTTAAAGGGAAAGGGGGGCGCCACTTCACGTTTATGTAATTAGAAAGGCCCTTCAGATCCATGCAATTTAAGACCAAGAACTTTAAAATGGATGGCATAGTTTTCGAGATATTAAGCTGTTAAGAGTTATGTGGGCCACCCAGTACATTGCAACGTTGTACTTTTTCGCCGCCTAGGAAAGCTGAAAATGGGACAAGTCCGGGATTTTATAGGTACTGAGACTGGGCCGTACTTGGCAGTACGGGCGCGGTCCACCCGGTAGAAACGCGTTCTCGAAGGTTCGACACGAAAAAGGGAGCTTGCAGCTCGGTCGCCAGGCACCGGAAGGGTGCCACGCGAAACACGATGATTTCGAGTATCGCGAGATGGTAACGGAGACGTGAACGGTCCGCAGGTTCGGACACAGGAATAACGAGGACAGCCCTCACGGTAGGCCCCGCAGGTCGAAAGAAAGATTCAATAGTTCTTTAACACTAAACCTATCGCGGTCAAAATGACCGGTTTTAGATTTTACAATTATTGAAACTATAAAAATTCATTTATGGAACATATTGGAATAAATTTCCTTGTCCAAGCATTTATTATATTGAAAATTACGGACAATCTTAATAAATTTAGGGTTGCCATTTTTATAAGGCAATATTTACCAGATACTGTTAACGCTTGGTAGGAACAGTGTTAATTGGAGTCAAAAGGGTACGCGGCCACGTGGCCGCACCCGAGAGCCCACACTCTTCAGACAAGATTTTCGAATCGGTGGAATTCGTAGCGCGTGGTTGTCGTGAAATAAAACTCCGCACTCGTACGGTAGTTCGGTACGTTACAATCATCTCGTCGGGATGAGATTTCGCGGAACGCGGATGACGGCGAGATCACAATTTGACTGTTCCGATACTTCCCGGAACGAAACGGACTTCGACGCGCTCGACGCACGATACGCGACATCGCGTGTCCGTGAGGGCACGTGGTCGGCGTCGAGCCTACGCGTTCGATATTACCCGCGAAACGGTGTTCAAAACGAAATACGAAAACGACTATACTCCTCACGTCCGCGACTCCTCCGAGAAAGACTTTCGAATCTTTAGCTGACGAGAAACTGCCCAAATACTCTAAGCACCTTCAACTTAGGCGCGAGCTAATGGCTAGGAGCGTGAAACGCCTCGGCACACACGAAATACAGTGTTTTCCCGATATACAGGGTGTCCCACGTAACACTTTCCACGTTTTTCAAGTATTTGCGATAATCTGACAAACAAATATTTTCAACAAAAGTTGATCAGTTTTCGATTGGCTATACATTGCAATAAAAAAAGGTCGAAAAAATTATTTTTTAGTATTGTCAAGGTCACCTTCATTTTTTAAAATGGTATTTTGTATTTCTGACTTAACAGTATTATAGCCCGTATCAAGACGCATTCAACGAACTAGATACCGTGACCTTCGGACGACCTTGAAGCTAAAGAAATGAAAATGTCAACAAGAAATGACAGTCTGCTTGAATGGGTGATAATAACTCCGGCTTGGCCACCACGATCCCCTGATTTGTCACCACCTGATTTTTTGCACGCTGAATGTCGTACCCGACCCGTATTATGTTTACACTCCTTGGCGTCCGAGGACCCTCGAACTTAGAGGGCCCTCATGGGGTATATCCCACGGTAGTGGGGATAGTTCTGCGACTTTTATCCGCCAGGTATTTGCAACATATATCGAGAAAAGACTGTAGAGAACGAGATGGGGAACGTGTCGTTCTCACTCGAAAACTATCGTGCCTCCTCGCGAAACCAAATCAAAGAGGATCACTGGTCGACCTGGCCTTAACCTTATTAGGACGTCCTACAGGCTCGACCTGGGCCACTTGGATTGTCTTTTGCTTCGCCACGACACAGGATTATACGGTACGCGAGATCTAAGTACACAACTAACCGCGGCGGAAGCCAAACATGACAGTGATCCTTCGATTTTCGGTAACGCGACGCGTTTATCTTTGTTTTCCCCCACCCTACGCCTTATCCGCGACATGCCTAACTGGGCGCGCCTCGCACGCGAATTCCTAGATTGCTGGACCGTGCCCGCGAGTGATCCTCGGGCCCCGGATCATACCGTGAAATACCATAGCGATCGTATCTCGCGATCGGGGAGGTTCGACCCCTAGTACTACTTATTATAATAATGTAATATGTATTATAATAATATAATATAATTAATATATTATGTTCGACCCCTATACTACGTATTACTACTCGCAATACTCTAGTGTCGTTAATTTCTACTTCCGTCCACGACCATACTATTCCTGAATACATATATTGTAGTAAAAATGACTAAAAATCTGAATAAATACATTTCTGTTTCTCCTATAAAGTAATTAAAAATAGTCGCTTTTCTTCTTTAAACATTTAAATGTATAATTGTATATGCGCGCCCTCTACAATTGCAACTGAAATGGCAGGAGTTGCAGTCACTAAAATCGTCGCTAGATGGTACAACAGATATTTCATGGTATAGTACAGGTCTGGGCAACTTCTTCCCCGCCTTCCCTTGGCGATCGCCACTACCAGTGTGCAAGTGCCCCCACCACTGGCCACTTCATATTACCCATTTTTTTATGTTTGTTTTATAAGAAAATTTATATCGGTAAAGAAAACTTTGAAATGTAATTTTAAATTCTTAAGAAAGGTTTTTTTAGAGAAAAAATAGTTTTTTTAAGAAAATATTTCGGAAGTCCTGTTACACGACACAGTAATTGGTGTGTCCCTTACCCTAGTATGAAGAGATTTTAGTAGAAAGTGTTTAATTGAGTTAATTGCGAGAAAGTAAAGTCTTGTGTGATTGCTTGTTATCTCTATTGTTCATCTGTTTGTTCACTGTTCGTTTTAATTACACTGTCCAACACCAAAAAAATTTTGCAATACCTGTTGGGTGATTCTTATACACTTTGTCATCCTAAAACCGAATCTGAAAGTAGAATTGCTCCATCACGCAACGTTTTCGAAAAATTTTGGTTTTTGTAAAAATGCCCGATTTTTATACGAAACGACGTGATACGCAAAAACTAAATACGCGAGAAAGTTCAAATTTGAGTCAAGAGATAGAGGGGACTCTCCTCTACATATTCATATAGTCAATTATATTTTTATGTACTTCCTAATAGTTGTAAATGGTTGTTAAAGTTTGAAAATGTGCCGACGCGGGTACTTTGTACGCTCTATTTTTGTATTTATGTTAAAAATCCTTTATCTAGCAGGAATTTACTATACAGGAATGCATTCTACAGACATTTCTGGTAAAGAAACCATTCACGAAAAGTATTTGGTTCCCTTAATGTACGAGAAGGATCAGAAAATGTTAATTGACAGCGTGTGCGCGACGCGTTCGCGCCAGACGGCCATTGCAGCCTTTTCGCGACTCGCCAGGGCCGTCGCTATGCGTAGTCGACGTTGGTACCACTCAAGTATGTCTTTGCTTACTATGCTTAATTAAATACATTTTTTTTTGTCTTTTTGGGTGCCAATCATTACAAAAGATTATAAAAATACGAGTTATATTCACATTTCATTGTGGAAATGCTTAATAAAGAAAATTGACCGCAGCAATGCGGTGACTGGAAAATTTTATTTTCAGTAATTGTTGTCTTATCTTTATAATTGTAATACCAATGGACATTCAAGATTCTTCCGATTAAAATAAGTCCAAACACTATGTAAATGGGACTATTTTTATCGATTTTATTGATCGAAGTACATAATTAAGACATAGATCGCTCTATATTAAATCGATAAAATCTCGCGGAAGTGTATAAATCAGCCGCACTGTTTTTGTTATATTCATGACGAAATTATTTTAAAATCAAAACAAGGAATACCATTCCAGCATTAATCTTTCATCAAGATATTTCAACAATGGAAAAACGTTACAAAGGAAAAGACTTATGTGCGGATGCTTGCTGATTACTGCTGGACACTTATTATTGAAAATCGGGATACCAGGAACAAACGTCAAGCAAGGCGGAAACATTTTTAATTTGTTTACATCAGAAATAGGTAAGTTTTTGTATTCAATTTTCTTTATTAAGCATTTCCACAATGAAATGTGAATATAACTCGTATTTTTATAATCTTTTGTAATGATTGGCACCCAAAAAGACAAAAAAAATGTATTTAATTAAGCATAGTAAGCAAAGACATACTTGAGTGGTACCAACGTCGACTACGCATAGCGACGGCCCTGGCGAGTCGCGAAAAGGCTGCAATGGCCGTCTGGCGCGAACGCGTCGCGCACACGCTGTCAATTAACATTTTCTGATCCTTCTCGTACATTAAGGGAACCAAATACTTTTCGTGAATGGTTTCTTTACCAGAAATGTCTGTAGAATGCATTCCTGTATAGTAAATTCCTGCTAGATAAAGGATTTTTCACATAAATACAAAAATGGAGCGTACAAAGTACCCGCGTCGGCACATTTTCAAACTTTAACAACCATTTACAACTATTAGGAAGTACATAAAAATATAATTGACTATATGAATATGTAGAGGAGAGTCCCCTCTATCTCTTGACTCAAATTTGAACTTTCTCGCGTATTTAGTTTTTGCGTAACACGTCGTTTCGTATAAAAATCGGGCATTTTTACAAAAACCAAAATTTTTCGAAAACGTTGCGTGATGGAGCAATTCTACTTTCAGATTCGGTTTTAGGATGACAAAGTGTATAAGAATCACCCAACAGGTATTGCAAAACTCGAAAAAAGTTTAATTTTATTGGACAGTGTTATCAGTCGCGACACGACTGTGCGGTGTGGTTTCGTCGTAACGTTTTCGTCGCCGCCTATAATTTGTTAAAGGCGCGTTAACAAGGCAAGCAGAAATTTGTTTGGCGGATTTCGCGCGACAATGCCGGCGGATTCAATTATTAAGACGGGAAATGCAACAGTATTATTCACGCAGCGCAATAGAATTCGAAGTGGAAACATTTTGCCTCGAAATTAACCAGGATTCGTATGTTTAGCGACAGACTGCCAGTGTAAAGTTTAACGTGCCCGTGCGAAATGGAAATTAATTAGACCGTTGGCATGAGTATAGCTGAATGCGTGCTTGGAGCGTACCGAAGTTGCTGGATGGTGTAGAGATTAGTAATCATATGGGTTAATGAGATATTGATTTACGCCAGACATCCTCTCACACAAATAGAGAAGCAATTAAAATTCTCTATATGAAGTACATGTTGTTATCGTGTGACTAATTCTATTCAACACCGAACGGTACAGTGTACAGGAATTGACGGTTGAATCGCTCAATCTTGAAGGATGACGAATAAAAGGATAAACAATATAAACAATAGAGGGAGTTCCTCTAATGACAGACGGCACCTAATGCCGGACAGTGGCTATATCTTCAACATTTGAAACTTTAATGAGCTAGGGTAAGGGACCCAATTACTGCGGGAGTACCAATTACTGTGCCTATATTGATTATACTTCTCTTTAAAGCATAATGAATATTAAAAAAGGGATATTAAATTTTTGCATTAAAATTAGTTAATATAGGTGTTATATATTTCTTTTTCAATATTCATTATGCTTTAAAAATAAGTATAATTAATATAGGCATAGTAATTCCGTCCCTTACCCTATGTAACCTGTAATCACGTTTAGACCAGGCTGAACAACTTAGGTTACTCAATGTAAACATTCGAGCGTTGTTTGTGATCGCGGATTCTTTGGTAGTCTACTGAAAGGTGACTGAAAATGAATATGTCTACAACACGGGTCTATCCAGAAACATATATTCTCCAGGAGACACTAATCTCTGATCCGCGCCGAACGTAGAAAAGGACAGCGTACCTCTAGAGGCCTTGGTCGCCGAGGAGTGTAAACATACATGTCTACACGATGTATGTCCAAAACACAGGTCTACACGCGTCTACACGGGACAAGTGGTCTGAGAGATTGTACATACATACTATTCTTTGATACACTACCGAACGTAGAAAACCTTGGACGCCGAGGAGTGTAACATAGTGCGAGTCAGGTATGTCGGTGTGAGACCAGGAGACCACTATTAATCCAATAACAAAACTTATTTATTTCTTACTTTCACCAACATATTCGTGGCATTTTTCTAATGGAAATGGTACCAAATATGATATAATTTCGATGATATTTAATTGTGTAATGAATAGACTGCGGATTTTATGCATTTATGACAAAAATGGGTGGGCGTATTTTAAAACAGTAAAAACATTCGAAAAATTTTGAAACGCTGTTACATTATTTTCAACACATTAAACATATGAAAAAAGAAAATAAATTTCTATTTCACTCAAGTTTGTTGCAATTCAGGAAGAAAATTTTTAATTTGCACAAAGATCCGCAGTTTAGTAATGAGCGATGAAAGTTTCGGACGCAAAGAAGGATAGCTAATGAAAGACTGACGTAAGCACAGGCCTTTAAATAAAAATTTAAACTTTTTTATTTTTTTTTTTTTTTTTTTGTTTAGTAAAGAATTTCCGTGTCAGCCAAGCTGTCCCTTCGCACGTCTTCGGCGGTTTTGTAATGGTGTTTCTCGCAGAATTCCTGGATCCTGTGACAAGCCTCTTCCAGCATATCCATGGGCACCGTAATGACCAGCCTCATGTAGGATGGATAATCGAAGCACTGTTTAAAAAAAGATCGAGGACCGTGTAATCAGTGGCGAACATCGAACGAGTTGATACAGGATTTAAACGGCGTACCTGGCCCGGAAGGCAAAACACGGACTCCTCCATTAGTAGTCGCTGCACGAATTCCAGATCCGAATTAAATTCCGGAAAAGAGGGTAGATCTATGTAAACCTGGAAACCGATAGGATAATTTATAGCCAGTAAATTGCAACCGACCGGCCTTAACGGCACCCATGTTCACGAGTACGTATAAATCGCGCTCAATACCCAGTTAATTATACGAAATTCTCCGCGAAAGATATCACTTCTGATTGACTTATCAAGTAGTAGGTACCTATACGTCGAATTCGAAAATGTGATGGCACACTTTGGCGAACGCGAATATGCTTTTATTTTAATACTAATGAAACAGTTTACAGTTTTCTTGAAATAAGAAAAGAGATAAAATTCTTTATATATCTTTATTACGAATATTAGGTACAGTACTATGAAGAAAATTGTACTATGCTTAGTCTTATTTAAAATAAATGATATCAACATTAAGTGTACCCAGCACAAAAGGGCACTAAAATACGTTATTTATAAAAAAATTACAAGACAGAATTTATTTAGATTTCCCGCGATTTTTATAGAAATATGTACTTGAAGAAGTTTATTTAATAATTTGGTAATTATTTACGATAGGATAGACCTTTAAATATGTTATTAAGGTAATCATTCTGAACAATTTTTTCCTATACATTACCAATGACTACATTTCCACTTTAGGCTTCATCCCCCACCCCCATCTAACTCAGACCTAACCGAAATTCGTTCAAAATAACTATACTATATAATAGTTGATCTTAACATATTTCAAGGTCTTTAAGATCGCTGGGTTAGGTCGTGTTGTAGCTTAGAAAACAGACTCTGTGCAGTAGCAACAGTTTTTTAGAAAAATTTGTATAGAATTATTCCTCCAACAACATATTTCAAGGTCTTTAAAATCGTTGGGTTAGGTCCAGTTGTAGGTTAGAAAACGGACTCTGTGCAGTAGCAACAGTTTTTTAGAAAAAGTTGTATAGAATTATGCCTCCAACAACATATTTCAAGGTCATTGAAATCGGTGAGGAATCCCCTATTGTAAATAATTGCCAATAATTTCTAATGGACACACCTTTATAATTTCAATAATTATAGAACAAAAAGTGTGAAACCGGTTGTGATACGGTTAGAGTTAATAATGACATCATACATAATATAAAGTAAAAGAAATACAAAACGAAATAAAACACAACAACTGCGAGAATGATACTGAAACATGAGAGTTTTCATCAATTTTAAAATAATGAAAATACTACGACAATCAGCAGAAATCAATGTGATGGAAAAGATACGGGATTAATTGAAAAACGACGTTCGCTTATTTAATATTCTATAGAAACAAATGATAAAAATAAATGAAAAGGTGTTCAGAAAATTTAGTTAAACAAATCATATATTACCATCATGTACATTGCTCCCGTTGGTATTATTGGTTTTAATCCAGGAATTTTTACTATACAATCGTATGCCAACTTTGAGTGACTCTGAAATCATAAATATAATTAATAATGAAGAAGGTCTACATAAATTCGCCCTTTTCTACTCAAACATTTGAAGTGTAATTGTACTTTGAATGTTACACTCTAGAAAATTGATATTTAGGGGATACTTTTATATATTTCCAAGATTATACAAGGTATGACCAAATAACATATGTAGGCTGACACGAGGTAATTCCTTATAAAAAATTAGGAAAAAATTATACAATAAAATCTTTTCATTCCAGGATTAGTTTTTGGGAAAATCCGGATTGAAAATTTGCTGTGTACATATGCTGTTACGGTTATGGCATAGTTCCTCAAATAGCACATAATTTAGTTATGTAATCTTCTATGTGTTGATTTATCAATTTTATTACATGATGTATGTGTAGTGTCCTCGAATATGGCAATTCGTGTGCTGAATTTCACGGGCTCGTAAATCCAGTGTCGCCAGGTCAAGACTTGTGTCCCCACTCTAATTTCCCCTTCTACCGCGCTTCCACCGCGGTCCGGTCACGTGACGCGTTTCGTCTCTGTCGTGCATACTCGGTTACTGGCAGAGAGGGGGTAACTTTTTCTCCTCAATTCGTGCTCCCTCCCCTCATCTGGCAACACTGCATAAATCTCGTTTCGCTAGGTTACGACGATACTCGGAAGCACTGGCGAAATTGATGTTGATTACAAAGCCTCGTTGAAATAAGATGAACGATTGTTCGTGGTAACAATCTATATACAGGGTGAAGCACTTAACTTGACAACCTCGAGTAACTTCTAAATTATGCGTTGTACAAACATGTCATTTTTTTCTCATTTTTCATAACAAATATCCTCGAAGTATGTACATGTTATTCGGTTGGCCCCTGTATTTCATCGGTAGGAAAACGGAAAAACAAGCCGTAGTTTACAGTCTAACTGTTTACTTTCAAAGACCTATTCACATGTTACCCTACTGCATAAACTAGAAAATATTATATCTTACTAGTAAAGCGATTACTTACATAATACTATATAATAATACAATAAAAAAAGAAGACCTTACTTAATTAGAAATATTAATACTAACGTATAAAGTGTTCATGACGTCGTCGTAGAACGTTTGTGGAGTGTTCCTCAAAATCGCAGGCAAAGCGCCCTGAATAAGTGTGTTACTACCGATAATTCTCTGGCTTAGGCATTGTAGAGCTTTTCGTATCTACGAAAAAAACGGAAAATATGTATAAAAATATTTATTGCATATATTTATTTAATTAATTTTTATTTTGATGTAATGTTAATATCCCTATTAAATTATATAGAAAATGAATGAAATAATTTCTAAAACAATAGTAATAATATTTAATACTAATTTAATACTAATACATTGACTTGGCACTTGGTAAAGAATCATGAAATAATATATCAATTCGAATTTTAAATTTGAACATCTTAGTAAAGTATTCTCGAGCAATCAGTTGCGCATGCTGCATTATATGAACTATATGAATGTTTACTTTTATTTATGTTAGGATGTTTATTACATTTTATATTCTTTGCAACTAATGCAATGAGCTGAAGACCTGTTTTATACACAGTGACTCATATGTACAGCCAGATTTTAAAACAAAACAATTTTTTAAAAATGAGACCAAACAACAAGAATTTTATTTTAGTTAGGAGGATTAGTTAGAAAATAGTGTTGATTGTCATATGTACCGAAATTAAACCTTCGAGTATTCCATATAAATAAAAGAATTGTTTCGGAACTATATTAGGTCAATTAATTTTGTGTAAAACAAAAACTCAACATTACCAAATACCAAAAAGGATTATCTGGTAGATACGCGTCAATCTATACGCCATAATTGTTCGCCAAACGGACTAATTTCAGACTAATAATTGATTGATTAATTATGCATTTTTTCAGTTTTTTTTTAGTGAGTACTAAGAACTCACGAAGTTTCAATTCCTTCTCCTTCAACATTAAAATATTTGGTCTCTTATTTGATGAACAGTTAACTTGTCTTCTATAATGAACAAATCATAAACAAATGTTATATAACTGGAAAGAAATAATAAAACAAAAATTTAAGTTGTAGGTGTATGAAAACGCTAATTAAATATACAAGTGTTAAGGCCGTTAGCAGTTAAAGCGACAATACATTAGGCTACATTTAAAAAAATTACAAATCAGTAACCCTCAGTTGTTTGATCTTTTTCTTTTTGCAATACTACATGTTCTATTTGATCAAATACGATGTGTGTTCAGAATATAAGTTGCAATTGGCTCTGTATAAAAAGAACGAAATTTTAATATCAAAATATTTTATTTTCAATCCATTCTACATATCTCAACTTCTTTATTACGTAATTTCCATTGTTATTAGTGCACTTGCTGTAACCGGCACCAGTGTTTCTACCACTACGTCTTAGAATGATGCCGAGTGTGATGAAAATCATATTCTCTGGGAATTATTTATGTCGTCTTGTTCAAATTCCAAAATTTCGAAAGGATTTATACAATTTTATGGTCAAGTGATAGCAAATTTTGTGAAACATAAAAGGAAAATGATGAAATTTTGAATTCCTTGTTCTGGCAAAGTATTTTTCGACTTTTCGACGAAATCATCATTACGCACAGACGGTTAACCGTCCTTCGTTAGAATTCTTAATACACTTCTTTAGCTCTTTTTTTTCTTTATTGATTCACTTCTGAGTAGACAGTGGATTTATGTATATGCAAATGCATAGATTTATTTAAAAAAGATAAAGATGTGGGAGTTGCATTGTTTATAACGTTATTTCTATATTCTAGAAATGTATTTCCTATTTTGAATTTTGTTCCAATTTTTTATTATTGCATATGCATTACATATATAAGTTTAAAAACTTATGCAATAACAGCATATGCCATTTTTATGTAGTATATTTATTTCGTCAATTTGAATCAGTTTAAGAAGTGACAAAGTTTGGGGATGTGACGATTATGTTTCATTAAAAAAATATGCCAAAAGTTGGATTGGAAACGATTCTTTCGTTATTGACATTAAAAAGGTAAAAAAATAGCGGTTTTCAATTTTTTTAGCTATGTGTCTCCACTTTGAAAAATCTAAGAAAATTATATGTTAACAACCATAACGAGATGCTAAAACTGTAAACATATAAATGTAGTATCTCATAGCTTCTACAAGAAATCGTCATTTCAACCATTTTTTATTTTTTAAAATTAGGTTTCGAAGCTGAAAATTCTGAAAAAATTCATAGATATGCATTATAATAGCTAAAATATGCCTGATTTTTTCAGAATTTTTAATTGAAGAGGCTAAGAGAGATTACGAAAAAACCTGATTTTCTTTGTCACCCCGTTACTACCCCCGCATGTCGACATATAGGGTTGAAAATTGGCACAAAGTATTTTCTTTGGATAAGCTGTCGAATGGCCTATTGTAAACTCAATTTGGTTTCAGGGCATTTTTGACCTCCCTATCCGACTACTCCTTTTTGTATCTGATATATTTTATTTGTATGTTAAGCTATTCCATACATAAAAGTGAAAAATTGTAGAAGAATTTACAAACTCATAGAATGACGCTATCTAGGCGAGAAAAATTGGAACGCTTTGTACACAGGGTGTCCCGAAAATTTTGTATTTCTACAATAATATAAACGTAAATAAAATTCATTACGTTATTAGTAACAACATTAAGTTATTATTTTTATTATGATTATTATTATTTTATTAAGGCTACAGCAAACAGGAGAGCTCATAATTAAATACAAAATGCTAAAATGTCAATTGATTTATATGTTTAACAGAAATATTTTGTAATGCATAACAATCGATTACAATATCTAAATATGCAAGTATTTCGCATTTGAAAAAAATAAATTACAAGTTGGTAACGTAATTGTCATTCGAATATTTTTTGAAATGGTTCTTGCCCATCACTGGTTAGAATAAGCTTGTGAACGTAGGGTTTACGCGAAACAAAATTTGGGTTCTTACATTTCGCAACAACCCCTCCTGGATTCGTCGTTTCCGTCCGTTCTTTACTAAATCCTTTTTCTTTTTTTATTAAAATTCATGCCGAAGAATAGATAAGAACACAGCGAACGGTGCCAAGAACGGTACGGAACCTTAATGATGAGATAAAGTTTAATCAACGGAATTTAATCCAATCGTGGAGAAGCACGAGGCTCGCGGGACGCGGGACTGACGAGAGCCGTCCTCGTTACAGACACAATACGAGCGAAGAAGCAATTATTTTCAAGCTGTTGCGTAGGTATGTATATAACTTGCCATTTCGTTACCCACCTCTTTCTCTAGAATGTTTTGACGATCATGGATGATTATCCAGCCCATACGCCAACCTGGTACTAAAAATCTGCAACATCGCCGGGATTCTTCGTTTACAATTCAATGAAACGGAAACACCGTTGTAGCGCGACCGTTTGGCGAGTGATAACGATGATTGAACCACAACTCGATGAAAAATCCATGAGAAAATGGAGAACGAGTTAACAGATCGTTTAGTAGGATTTGTTAGCAAAACGGATTAAAGTGTTCTAAATTGTGTATTTAAAAGTGAGTTCGTCGTGCATGCGATACAATCAGACGAAAATGGGAATTTGTTGAGAATTTAGTACGAATCGAGCGTAGGCGGATTAATACGTTTACATTGAGTCCTTTCAGTGGTTACCGAATAAACAGAGAATTTCATGGATTTATGGTACGTACAAACAGCAATAAACAGAAAACAATTTTAAACATAACATTTTTCATGTAATTTTTGCTCTTTGCAAATTAATCCATTACAACGTAAGTTTGTATGTATTCGCAACCCAGCTATCAATGTTATGACACTGTATGAAATGAAACAATATTTTTATTCGATTGCCAATTTATTTGTCAGCTGAATATTACTTTCACATCATTTCAATACTATTTAAAACTAAAATATGTGTGTCGAACATTTTAGAAATTAATTGAATTAGTGGTTCCAGCTTCAGTAATCAATGGTTTTCGTTAATTATTTTTATCCTTCCGCTATTACAAACGGAACTATGGATTTCCCTGTCTTTGGATAATTAAAATACCGGACAAAGGTATTCGAACACCCTTTAAAAACGAATAACTTTTTAAAAATCAGACCAAACGACTTAAGAATTTTTGAGATGTTAGAAGGATTGGTTTACTAGATAATGTATACAAAAACTTTTTAAAAATTGCTATTAGTCGAAATTGCGAAGAAAAAAATGAAGGCCACGATTTTAACTTTTCTATCTGTGGCTATCATGAAAATTTAAAATACGCCATTTTTTTAGATCTAACAAGGGAAGTTACTGAACCTGTATATTCAAAAAATTGTGAAACTTTGCATACGAGTAGAGTAACTTATATCTAATACAACCTTATTTTTTCTTTTTTGGCGATAGTTCAGAAAACCGGCCAAATCCGATTGAGCTGAAATTTAGCAAGTAGATTCGTTTTGCATTAAAAACATGTTTCTCAAAAGGAGTTTTAGCGACTCCAAAAAATTTTTTTATCATGCTGATATTATTTCCTACTTTTTGGACAGTCACTACAGCGAATTCTGCTGATTTTAATTGACGGAACACGTGCCTTAGGGCGGGAAGTGCAGTACTTAAGAATTTTACATTTATTTTTAATTTGTGTAGATGAAAATGATGAATATCAAATTTATTTATAACATTGCAACAATATTTATTAATAAAATTAATATTTAAACATTCGTATCTTTTTTGTATAAATATACAAAATAAGACATGCACATATATTGATAATTTTCATGTACACAAACTAACAGTTGCAACGAAACGTCTACTACGTTTCGTCACGAGTCCACGATCGTGGACCAGGCCCGCACCAATCACCGTCGAGAACCAGCGGCGAACCAATCCGCGAGTCAGGCCCGAGCGGGGACCAATCCGCGGGCGCCGAGGCTTCGCGAACATTTCGCGAGGTCCGCGCTCTGCCTATAAAGATCGCGCCGAAACCCGCTAGAACCGGAGTTGGCCTGGAGCAGCTCCCGGGGAACCTTCTCCGAGCTCCGGACTTCTCGCAGCAGCGTGAAAACATACGTGCTACGGTCTACTACCGAGTGTGTGCGTGTAAACGCCGGGATTGGCCGTACGCACACGAGGGTTTACGTCCCGTGTAAGGAAAGTCAAGACCGCGAGTAAGCCCAGAGGTAGGTGGCAGTCGCTCGTCGGCAGTGCTTGTCAGTATAACGACGCCGCGACACTCCGGCTCCCCCCCCCCCCATCCTCGAGATTCGTTTCCCGATTCCTGCGACTTCGTTCTCCGATCCGCGACCGTGCTTCGCGTCTCGTGCGCTTAGACGTCGGTCGACCGCCGCAGCGTTCGAAACTCGCCCCTGCGGGCTACTCCCGATAGCGAGCGACGACGCCGGTGTCGAGCCGTACGTTTCTGGGTCTACGTCCGTTACGTGCGATCTCGCACCGCGGTTGGCCGGGGGCATCAAGCGAGCCGTCCCACCGATCCGGTAACGAGCCGAACCGCGCCCCGCGAGCTCAGCACACGCAGAGAACGTCTAATTCACTATCACGATCGCTGAGCCGCGGTGGTTCCTGCAAATTCCATCCGCAGCCCGAGAAACCGATCCCGTCCGAGCGAATACGACGAGTCTACCTCGCCCGCGCTATCCGGTATAACGAGACCGGCTCGCTCCGTGGTAAATCGACACGCCCCGTCTCCGTTGTTTCGCGCTATCCCGACGTTCCGCGTTCCGCCGTAAAGCGAGTTCCGCTCGCCCCGCGATCCCGCCGTCCGCGAGAGACGCCGTTCCGTACATTCCGTCGTACCAGCGCGCCCCGGTCTTTCTGCGGTATTCCATCGTCGCGAGGCCGGTCCGCCCCGCGTATCCGCCGTCACAGAGCACCGTCGCTCCGCGTACCCATCGTCACCGAACATCGTTGCTCCGCGTATTAGATTTATATCGGGTCGTCTACCCTCGTTTGTGCCGTAGGTCGGCCGAGAGCCCGACCAGGAGACCCGGTCTGCAAGAATAAAACTTCCTTAGTTATTCTCATTAAACCTTAGTTAATTTATTTCGTAAACACCTTCGCCCTCTCCAATGACCCTGGCCGCTGAGAGAATCCAGGGGAGGGCACGCGCGCCTCGCTCACGCCTCACGCAAGCGAGTCGCAACCGTTACACAGTAACTGTAAATTTCTTAAGTACTGCTGTCGAAATATACTTTAAATTTGATATTTACAGAAAACTGCATTCAAACAAATTTTTTTACCGTCCGTTTTTTATCGTCTATTACATAAGTAAATATAATCGGAATTATATCATATTTGGTACCATTTTCACTAGAAAAATTCCACGAATACGTTGGTGAAAGTCCCATAAAAAATAGTGGAAAATAATGAAGTTTTGTTATACCCGACCCGTGTTATGTTAACACTCCTCGGCAACCTAGGCCACTCGAGCTTCGCTGTCCTTTTCTACGTTCGGCACTACATCAAAGAATAGTGTTGCTGACGTATATCTAGAATTCACTGTACAATCTTACCGCTCGGATTGTGTCAATGAAATTATATTACTTACGAGGCCTACTATCTATTCTAGCGACCCCCTGATTTTGCATCAGCTTCCTTCGCGCTCCACCATGGTCCAACAAAGATTTCTTCTACCCAGTGGCTCCCAAATTTTGCAATGGGTTCGTCCACGAAAACTATATCATCCTAGTTGCTCCCTGATTTCGCATCAGGTTCGACCGCGTACCTAACTAATAAATTGAAACCATATTCCTAGGGTAATAACCCTTTGCCGGCCTCATATAAAGTGTTCGAACACTTTTGTCCGGTACTGTATTTGTGGAAGATACGGCCAACGGATAAAATGAAATATGTAAAAGTTTAATGTAAGAAGTTTATGCCGATGTAGTCTAATCAATCGTGACATACCTCTTCGTTAGACCACTGCACGACAATATAGGAACTTCGCTTGACAAAGACGCTAAGGAGTAAAAACTCTGTCCTGGGAAAACCTAGTAGAAACAAAAAACGAAAACTTATTATAATACGAAGTGTGTCAACATACTTGGTGGGCACAAATAACAAATAAAAAAAGAACATGACATTGGTAGTATTATGTACATAGAAATAACTATACAGGGTGTTAATTTGAAAACTTTCCAGCCGAATATCTCGAAAAGTATGAAAGATGTTAAAAAAGTGTAAAATACGTGTCCAAGGATTTCGAGGGGGAAAGAGGGGGGAGGGGAGCACAGTATTGTGTAAAATTCTTTGACGCAAATCGTTGATGTTTTCCAGTTGTACTAGCACGTACACTTTTGAAAACAATATTGTCCTCTATTGATCTCTTGTTTATGTTATCTGTCTTTCAATATAAGATTGTACTATTTAGTCAAGTGTGAATCATCGTAATAAGAGATGCTATACGTAGTACGATTAATTGTATAATTGTATAATTCAACGATTACTCTTACCGACCACTTAAAGTCCCGCCAGTATCGCTATACAGTTTGTTTCGCTGTAAGACGACGATGTTTGTTTTGCAATAAGAAAATCGGTATTCCCTTTTCCTCTTTTGAAGTTGTCCGCTCGACACCGCTTAGTGAAGGCCTGGGCAACTGGTGGATCGCGAGCCATATCGGGTTCTCTTACCATTCCTAAGACCCCCCTCCCCCCTACATGCTCCTATGGAGTGTTGGAGATGGAGGAGGGGTGCTAGGAACCTATGTAGGGGATTGTCTCCAAAAAAGATGAAAGCACATTAGGGTAATATGAAGTGGCCAGTCGTGGAGGAACCTGCATACTGTTAGTGGGGGTTGTGAAGCGACGGCGGGGAAGAAGTTGCCCAAGCCTGGCTTAGTGTCAGAACGAGAGGGTATGCTATATACTATCCTGTTTCAACGAAAGATATCGCTGCTCGGCCGACCACTTTGTAGTGTGCCGCCACATTCCAGCCTCCGGCACATTCTCCCTATTCACTCCCGGCCCACTCGGGAACAAAGTAGATCCGCATAGGGTACCCTGCTCCGGAATACGTCGGGAGCGGTCCTGAGCCATCGATTTACAGCGGAACAAAATTGTACATTCGTTTTAGCGCGGTTTTGAGATATGATAAACGGTGGAACGGGCAGAATTCTGTCCTCGGTGTCTCGTCTACTTTCAAACGTTCACTAAATGTTCGTGTTATGATCCCTGTTTAAGGTCTAAGGAATTCAAATTATACCAACTTGAGGGTTCTACTAGAAACAACACAAGACCACGATCTAGGTTTACGGAATACAGAACAGAAAAAAAACCCCACAATCTCCATTAAACGCCCGGGATAGTCACGTGACTTTTTCAGAGTCAGCAGGTCGGTAACTGCTGTATAATTTCCATTCACGGCCTTCAGACACAGACTTAAGATACGTCTTGGTCTTGATCCGACGGGTCTTAAGTCTGTGACTAAACTTGTCACATTTTTTGCTGTGTATTATCGATATTATGAATTCTGACGCTAGAAACGTACTTCAAGTTTTTGGCTTTATTTCGCAGAGAATCAAGACAAAATATAGCTGAATTTGTAACTGGAGCTATTTTCTAGCGCACGCTACACTCGATTTCATTCAGCAAACTCGTCCGATGGCATAAAAATGCTTGGATTCCACGGCATGCACACCGTCAATTTTTGGCCTACTTCTAACGCTTATATTACCAAATATCTGCATAATCTCGTCAGCTCATGACCAGCGCGCGCTAGATTAAACCTTCCTCTTTCGAATGAGCCCTTTCCCAGCAAAAAATATTCTCATATAAGGTCGAAAAGTTGAGGCACGTAAAACCATTTTTTGTCGGTAACGTAGTCACTCTACCTTATCGCGAATCTACGAAGACCGGGCCCTTGATGTCTAAATTCGACGACAAAGTTTCCAGCTATCAGGACTAAGAGATCAAGACCATGACGAACCGTATAGACATAGGCGCAAGCTTGTGGACCTCTGTACTTCTTTAGTATAGGTTTAGTAGTTTGGAAGCCCGAGCTTAGGCACTCCCAGATCCCGGAAACCAAGTCTGAGATTGTCCAAACTAACCATAGCACCAAATTCGGGATCCCTGACTTTTGTTGGACCTAAATTAGTTCTATTAAGGAGAGAGAGAGAGAGAGAGAGAGAGAGAGAGAGAGAGAGAGAGAGAGAGAGAGAGAGAGAGAGAGAGAGAGAGAGAGAGAGAGAGAGAAGGAGAAAGGGAGAGAAGGAGAGAGGGAGAGTGGGAGTGAGGGAAGAGTTAAGTGGATACAGGGAAGAAGGGATAAATGCAGCGAGCGAGAGAAGGGGTAGTGGCAAGAGACAGAGAGGAAGGGGGAAAGAGAGGGAGAACGGGAAAACGGGAGAAAGAGAGACAGTATCCACAAAATAATAGAATTCTGCGCGTTTCCAGTTTCTGCGCCACTGTGTGCACTAGTTTTCATGAAAAACAAAATGTTTTATTACGTATTGTAAAACATAATTATTGAACACGTACCATGTATTCGTAAATTTCGTCAGCTATAATTGGGACATAGTAACGAGCGGCCACGTCGAGAATGTCAAGTATATGATCCCGGCTGAATACAGATCCGCACGGATTGGAAGGATTGTTTATAATGATGGCCGCTGTCGATTCGTCAATTCGGGATTCCAAATCATCTAGGTCAATCTCCCAGTTAAGCTCAGGCTGAAAGTTAATAATCACTTTATTAATAAAACCATAATTATGCTACCCTGGTGTTTGTAGTATATTCATCGTAAATAACATTCTATAGTTTATAGTTAAGATGAATTATCTTTAATTATAATATAAAATATCTCAGACGGTCTGTAAATTACGCGAGAACATTTCTCAAATCAAAAATATTTATTTAGGAGGGACAAACATTTCAACGATATGGGTTTTTTTCTAACAAAATCATATTTTCCCGTATTTTAGAATTAACAACTTTTTAAAAATAAGACAACCTATTTTCAGTGTTGAACATTGAAATCAGAAGGACAAATTCGATGATCTCCGACGATGCTATTTTTATAAAATCGAAGTTAACATACAGAGACGATACTAATTGTAAGCTTGTAGATTTATGTATGTAAATATTTCTTTAATGCTTATTGGTAAGAGTAAAGGATTAATTATTTAAGTATAATTTTAAGATTGTAAGTAAGATATGTTATGTAATAATACATTAATGTATGTGGTCAGTCCATTGTCAGAGGTGAGTAATATTTGGCGAAATAAATATTTCAAATTCTATTTAACATTTTAAATTTTAGATTTTGTGAGGCTTAAAAAAATAGTTTTAAATACGATATCTAATTTAAAAAATAAAATATTTTTATTTTGACAATCTAAACCGCAAAATAAAATATTTCCACTGTAACAACCTGAAACACAAAATAAAATATTTTATTGTAATACTTTGACATAAAATATAAGTAATGCGGTTTTTCAAACTCATCCTTTGATTTAAAATTTAAAAGTTTCTATCGTCGAGTTATTAAAAGACATTAAGAAACAAGTTTCAGATAATGGTGCTAAAAGGGATTTCTAATAAATTTTGAATGTTTTCTTGTATCGTTTTAATATTCTGAAGAAGTATGTACATGCAAAATAAAAATTGTCTGCATCAATTGCAAGAAACGGGAACTGCATAAAACTACACTTCTTCTCTTAAGAATTTTAGTAAGTTGTAAATAATATAATCGATCTCTAAAAATCTTCTTTTGTTTTCTGTATTCTGTGTTTCATTTTCTAATTTTTGGCATAAATGCACAAAATCCGTAGTCTACTTATTACTGATTTGCGTATAACCATTATAATATACGCAGCAGATTCCCTATTGAGGTTCGTTGTTAAATAATATCAATATTAAATGTATCTTGCCATTAGGAAACAGTGTTTTTATACTCATACATGTATTGAATACAAAAATAAATAAGATAGTTCTCAACGAAATCCAAGTATTTTCATTATTTTTTAAATAAAATACTAGTTTCAAATACTGTTTTAAAAACTTCTGCAACGAATAAAATATTTTAGTTTCAATATTGTGCGCATACTTTGAAATAAATAGGATTATTTACTATTTTAAATACTAGTTTACCCAGCTCTGTAGTCAACAGTTGTAAGTACGTTGGCATAGGATTTATTTTTCATGCTGTCTACGAAAAGAATCCGATTACAATACGATTTTTTACAGATTGATTACGATATTGCGAAACATCCTACGGAATACTAATTCAGTGCGGCGAACGTCAAACTACATTCTCGCAACTTTATTTGGGAACTTATTGTGACAAAATTCTTAAAAATTAATAAATATAAAACTTCCTCTCCCTTCTACCTTCGAACAAGACGATCTTCCTCATCGTATCTGTGACGAACTTTGCTGTGTTAGTATCTTATACTCCAAACTCCGTTAGATTTAGGAGACGTAAGTTATTCTTTGTTAAATTGTCAAGCAAATAAATATTACGATAACGTCAATTTTTAATAGAGGGTTGATGAAAGTACGACACCTTATTTGCAAAAACATTGATTACAGTGTCCAACAAAATTAAACTTTTTTCGAGTTTTGCAATACCTGTTGGGTGATTCTTATACACTTTGTCATCCTAAAACCGAATCTGAAAGTAGAATTGCTCCATCACGCAACGTTTTCAAAAAATTTTGGTTTTTGTAAAAATGCCTGATTTTGATACGAAACGACGTGTTACGCAAAAAGTAAACACGCGAGAAAGTGCAAATTTGAGTCAAGAGATAGAGGTGACTCTCCTCTACATTTTCATATAGTCAATTATATTTTTATTTACTTCCTAATAGTTGTAAATGGTTGTTAAAGTTTGAAAATGTGCCGACGCGGGTACTTTGTACGCTCTATTTTTGTATTTATGTTAAAAATCCTTTATCTAGCAGGAATTTACTATACAGGAATGCATTCTGCAGACATTTCTGGTAAAGAAACCATTCACGAAAAGTATTTGGTTCCCTTAATGTACGAGAAGGATCAGAAAATGTTAATTGACAGCGTGTGCGCGACGCGTTCGCGCCAGACGGCCATTGCAGCCTTTTCGCGACTCGCCAGGGCCGTCGCTATGCGTAGTCGACGTTGGTACCACTCAAGTATGTCTTTGCTTACTATGCTTAATTAAATACATTTTTTTTTGTCTTTTTGGGTGCCAATCATTACAAAAGATTATAAAAATACGAGTTATATTCACATTTCATTGTGGAAATGCTTAATAAAGAAAATTGAATACAAAAACTTACCTATTTCTGATGTAAACAAATTAAAAATGTTTCCGCCTTGCTTGACGTTTGTTCCTGGTATCCCGATTTTCAATAATAAGTGTCCAGCAGTAATCAGCAAGCATCCGCACATAAGTCTTTTCCTTTGTAACGTTTTTCCATTGTTGAAATATCTTGATGAAAGATTAATGCTGGAATGGTATTCCTTGTTTTGATTTTAAAATAATTTCGTCATGAATATAACAAAAACAGTGCGGCTGATTTATACACTTCCGCGAGATTTTATCGATTTAATATAGAGCGATCTATGTCTTAATTATGTACTTCGATCAATAAAATCGATAAAAATAGTCCCATTTACATAGTGTTTGGACTTATTTTAATCGGAAGAATCTTGAATGTCCATTGGTATTACAATTATAAAGATAAGACAACAATTACTGAAAATAAAATTTTCCAGTCACCGCATTGCTGCGGTCAATTTTCTTTATTAAGCATTTCCACAATGAAATGTGAATATAACTCGTATTTTTATAATCTTTTGTAATGATTGGCACTCAAAAAGACAAAAAAAAAATGTATTTAATTAAGCATAGTAAGCAAAGACATACTTGAGTGGTACCAACGTCGACTACGCATAGCGACGGCCCTGGCGAGTCGCGAAAAGGCTGCAATGGCCGTCTGGCGCGAACGCGTCGCGCACACGCTGTCAATTAACATTTTCTGATCCTTCTCGTACATTAAGGGAACCAAATACTTTTCGTGAATGGTTTCTTTACCAGAAATGTCTGTAGAATGCATTCCTGTATAGTAAATTCCTGCTAGATAAAGGATTTTTAACATAAATACAAAAATAGAGCGTACAAAGTACCCGCGTCGGCACATTTTCAAACTTTAACAACCATTTACAACTATTAGGAAGTACATAAAAATATAATTGACTATATGAAAATGTAGAGGAGAGTCCCCTCTATCTCTTGACTCAAATTTGCACTTTCTCGCGTGTTTAGTTTTTGCGTAACACGTCGTTTCGTATCAAAATCGGGCATTTCTATAAAAACCAAAATTTTTCGAAAACGTTGCGTGATGGAGCAATTCTACTTTCAGATTCGGTTTTAGGATGACAAAGTGTATAAGAATCACCCAACAGGTATTGCAAAATTTTTTGGTGTTGGACAGTGTTATCTGTGTTGGAAAAGTCTTTATATGCGTATGCTGTTCTATTAGGCGACACAGTGTTTCGGGGAATCCTGTATTTAATGAGCAAACAACAATAGTGAATCTATATGTAAGATGACTGACGACTTCATGTGAGAATCTACAAGGATGCGATGTGCTCAGGCTAGCTGCTTTCAGCGGAGTGAAGACGGTCCTAGCTTCGCCTCCTAGAAGTTAGCCCCCCACATTCAGAATTACGTAATTTCAACAGTTGTGCTGAACTGTGCTAAGTTTGTGCTACATTGTGCTCGAATACTTACACTGTAATATCAAAAATACGATAAAAAATAGAAAAATACAATTTTTAGAGTGGCTCCCCACTTTTAATCTTTGTGCAATTTTGTCAATTGCGCTAACAATAAGTTATGCTAAGTTGTGCTAACATTGTGCTAACATCGTACTAAAATATCACTTCAATAAAATAACTAGGAAAAAAGTTATGGCAAATGATAGTCTTGAACATGCAAGTAATTTTTAAGATAGTATCAGTTAATCAAATAGCATATAATTGCATATCTGAGTTTTGCTAGCCTAGCCTATTCTATGGCTATAGAATCCAAGCGGGAAGGGCTTTGGACAAGAGCTTGATATCGTGTGATAGAGTGCCCTTGATATCGTTAAGCTGGGGAATTTGGCAGTTGTGCTGACTTGAACTATGCTATCACAACTCAGATATGCAATTATATGGTATTTGGATAACTCATACTGACTTAAAAATTACTAGCATGTCCAAAACTATTATTTATCATAACTTTTGTTCTAGTTATTTTTTTTTAAGTAATACTTTTGCACAATGTCAGCACTAATTAACGCAACTTAGCACAATTAAGAAAATTGCAAAAAATTAAATGTGGAAGGCTACTCTAAAAATGGTTTTTTTCTATTTTTTATCGCATTTTTGATATTACAGTGTAAATATTCGAGCACAATGTAGCACAAATTTAGCACAATTCAGCACAACTGTTAAACTTACATAACTCTGAAAATGGGGGGCTAACTTCTAATGGGGGGCCCTGATTTCGTGCCCCCTCCTAGTCTGGGGCTTTGCGTCGTTGGGAAAAACCGCCTCTTGACACTAAACCCTTATATCTAAGACGGTATGGTATCGTTGAATTCCAACAATCTGCAAAACGGCTACTTCATTACAATATTTATTTCGTAAAACCATATCTTTTTGTCCGTACAATTCGAAATTTCCTAATATTACTAAAAATAGCAAATGTATTTTGGGCTCGAGTCTAAAATAATTCATGTTGCGGTGTACAGTGTGTACCAAAGTTATGTGCAAAGACTATCACAACTGGATTTTCTACTTTTGGATCGAGGGAGATCTGTTTGAAAAGTTACGTGCAAAATTGTCCTTGAACGGATTTATCAAGGTCAAGGTTTTCGTGTACGGAAACATGAGTTTGCGATACACGAGCGGATTTTTTTATGTATTCTATAAGTGTCTCGTGATTTTATGCATGTGATCTTTACAGGGTGATTGAAACGCAAAGAAAACATAGAATGTAAAGCAGTATCGTATTTACAGTGTCAACCTGTAGATTATAACCCACTCTCTTGTAGGCAAGGAAAGCTACGACACTGTGGTTTTAATTACTGTTCCGAACTAAAACAGTCCGCGGTGTCTTGAGAACAGAGGCGACATTAAAACTTCTACCGGGGAGCAAAGTGAGAGACAAAACGAAAAAGGAACTTATTCTTACCTCGGTTTAACAATTTGCAAGGTTTAAATCGGAACACTTTGTTCGCCGAAAGAATTACGAAACTGCAAGACAAGTATTGGTAGAGGTTGTTACACTTCTGGAGAGGCTACTTGCAATCTTTTTCGAAACCAGAGGATTAACTTTTTAAGTTAGTTCATCGTTTTTCATAGAGTTGTTTGAGTAGGATTCATGTTATTGTTAAACGCTTGTTATAACGTTTCGAAAATTTTACTCATCACTTGTAGATTTTGATTTTTGTCACTATAGAACAATGGAAACAAATATTAACTGAGCGTTCTATGAACTTTTTTTTGTTATAGTTATTTGTTATAACTATTATAGACAGTGGATTTTATGCATTTGTGATGAAAATGTGTAGGTGTAATCTACAACAGTAAAAACATTGGAATCAATCTCTTAAAAATTATTTTCAATCTATTAAACATACTAAGAAAGAAAATTTTCTATTTTACTCGAGTCTGTTGCAATTCAGTTACAAAATTTTTATTTTGCATAAAGATCCGCTGTCTAGTTATTATATTTAAATCATGAATATACCAGATACTTTTAAAAGATTTTTGTAGTTTAGACGTAATACTAATGAACATATATTCTGCATACATATATGTGTACTGTGTGTCATGAAAGTAATGGACATCCGTTTTAGAGGTGAGTTTCAGCAACATGTTGAATGGATATTTGTAAAAAATACAGGTTTGCAAAATGATTCATAAGAATGCAAATTGTTATTAACCCCTCGACGAAGATGTGTTAAAAATGATTGGAGCAAAATTGATCTTCACCGACTATGTCCAGGTAAAAAATTTTTTATTGCATCCTATAGTACTCATCGCGAAGTCTTAAAGCAACTATAGGTCACAGTCAACCTTTTTCTTAAAGAACATCTTCAAAGTTCTGTAAACTATTTTATTTCATATGTCTACAGTGTGTCCCAAAATGGTATGAACGTGGAGGGGATAATTTTACATGAAAAAATAAGACTCATCGTTTTCGAGAAAATTTACTTTAAAAATCCGTCAAATTCGCGTGCCTAGCGTTCTTAAGAAGTGGAATTAGTACGTGATGAACAGATGAGGCAATGAGATTTCAGATGACCCAACTGAAATGAATTTTCTCAAACAATAATTATTGTGAACAAGTGAAAAGAAATTCGATCATCAATAACCGTTATGAGCGATCGAAATAAATTTCTCTCATTGATAACTGTTATTAACAATCGAAATGAACTTCTCTCATTGATAACTGCTTTGAGCAATCGAAACAGTTTTTCTTCATCGATAACAGTTATCGAGGAGGATCCATTTTTTTTTTTACACTAATGACTGTTATTTGTAACCAGAAAGTATAAAAATCGATATTTTTTAATCATTTTCTTTTTCGAATTTTTATATTTTGTGTAGATTATCTTAAATTTCAATAATAATCAACTTTTTAGTAATGATTTTGATCGTAGAAAATTTTAGAATAACTGTTCTTTTGGTCCGTGCTTAAAATAATAAAACACATTCGAAATTGTTTCATACAAGTATAGTTTGAACGGGAACATTGTACCGCAGCTCTGTGAGAACTAGGCTCCGGAATTCCGTGTGTAAATTTCTTGCAGCATATGTTTGTACTTACACGTAAATCGTATGATTTTACGGTGATCCCGAGACCTTCTGCCAGTGTTCGATAGATCGAAAATCCAGGTCGTGGTATCAGGATATTCTGGCCTTCCCGTGCCAAAGCTGTTATGCAGAGATCCAACGCGCAAGAACATCCGCTGCAAAGGATTACGTCCTTCAAATACAAAGAAAAAGAAAATTTAAGCTTTCCAAATACAAATTTTAACACAGATATTCACAAATAATAGAACTATTACTTTAATTAACACCAACCAGAATTTTAATAAAATAGGATTAATCGGTACGTTTTTGCTTTTATTTATATATAACATAGCGGCTTATTTCTTCCAAAGGACGTTAATTATTATGCATCAACTACGAATACAGTTGCGCAGTGGTCCAGCACATATTAAAATACGAAAAAACTTTATTAACCAAAGTTTTTTAGTATAAGGAGGACTACTATATGGCAATAATAGTTTTTTTTTTGAGGTGAAAGCTGCATACTTTTCTACGCAATGTTCGATGCAGCTCGTTATTATATAAAAAAAAAGTATTAACCTCTATATGTCGGAAAATTATTAATTTAAGAGATCTTTCAACTTTAATTTCTTCTTAATTCTGTAGATCTTATTTACCATATTTTCGTGTTTATCAATCAACACAATTAAATTCAACAAAATTAAAGTTGAAGTATCTTTTAAATTATTAATTTTTCGATTTACATAAGTTAATAATTTTTTTTTATAGAGAAAACCTCCGAAAATCTCCGAGAATCTTTCACCTACAAAAAAAACTGTTATTTCCATATTGTAGTCCTCTTACACCGAAAACTTTGATCAATACAGTTTCCTCATATTTAAACAACAGCGGAGATAATGATGTGCTAATATATATTTGAGCGTCCTCTATAAAAAAAATAGCTGCTGTATGAGCCAGGATAATTATTAGAGAGTGGATATTTATGCAAATGCAGATTTTTATGGAAAGCAGATGAACCAATAAATAGCACCTGGTTAGAAATGTGTGTTCCAGACATTTATGTTTAACAGCGTATTCATAAATACATATGTTGTTTTCCGTGCACATATACAACATCGTGTTTATGTGGATTATGTATGTTTCAAATTAATTTAAACTAATAGTAAATTCTAACGTCATACATAATGATTTACAACAATGTATTATTAATGCAAATATAGTTTGGTAACTTGAGTTAACAGATCTCGTATGAAATAGTGAATAGTATTATTAAATGCTTTTGTATACAATATACAATGTAATATATCACTATTGTTTACATACAATATATTACAATAAGATAGTATACAATTGTTACGTACGGAGAATAGATTCTGTTCAACTTTCTCACTGGAATCTTTCCTGGATCGTTTCCGTTTAACCCTTTTAACAAGGACCGAACTGCGGCCTGATTGAATTGGAAACGTAAAAAACTAGACTGTTTCCCTATGTGATCTCAAATTATGAACAGACCACCCCATTCATTTTGAAGATATTGCATAAACCTTTGCATTTTCACTCTCTTCGGTTAGTATGTGTGCAGTCACGTGTAGGGTCACATCGTGTCACATTCTTAACCCTTTCTTTATGGCATGGCAGTCCGCCGGTGTAATGTCACTGAACGGGGCACTCCATTGTGGTCCATATCGAGGAATTAGCTTGTTTATATCGATGTTTATCGAATGTATGTTGCTTCTTAAATGTCCATGACATTCGAAAATGGTGAAATTAACGAGATTTATTAAAAATTGTGATTAGAACAAGCATTTAAAAACCAACACTTTATGAATCCTATTTTTCTCCGAAAAAATTACCTCATTTCTTATTGATATCCTGGAGAATCTATTTAATATTATATGTCCATTTTTGTTTCAAATGAATAGTATTTATCTATATTGAGAGTATATCTTGTGTACTAAGATTTAATATTTATAATTTATTGAAACAACAATGCTTAGTAAACTAAAGAGGATCTCCAAAGTTTTCTATCATTGGTAAAGGATAACTTTTGAGTTCCATATAGTTCCGCATTGCATCAAAGTGCATTCTTTTCAGTACATTTTTCTCTATACACTCATGCAAGCTTCACATCCCATTCGGTCCCGGTACAAAAGTTATTATTGTTTAAAGCACTTCTGTGACCGGAACTGCGCGCAGCGTTAAGAGGTTCTTAAGGTTGTCATATAATTCTTTTAAGATAAGATGGCCAAATAATCGCAATTTAAGATAAAAAACACATTATCTACAGAATTAAAGATTATATTGATATTTCAAAACCTGGTAACAGCTAAGGTCAAAACCTGAAAGTCGAGGGTAAAAAACATTTTCCACGAATATTTTGGAAACTACTGCAGATAGGAAAATGGTGTACATGGAAAAATTGTGTGTCTTTTTATAAGAAATACACCTGCCAAGACAGATTTTAAACATCACAATTTGTTTCAATAATATACTAAATATCATTAATTATTCACATGTTATCGCAATTTTTCGGGCATTTCCGGTACTCTGACAAGAAAATGTTTTAAACAAAAATTAATCAGTAATTACTCTTTTATAAAGTTCAATATAAAAAATTTAAAAAATGTTTTTACATAAATAATTAATGTCGCCTTGATTTTTTAATTGTCGCAATATATTTTTTACTTAATAATGCTATAGTTGACGTCGAAACGAATTCAACGACCTCCTTTGCTGTGGCTTTAAGTCTTGAAAATCTTGAAATCTTGAAATGTTAAAATCTTTGTGAACAGCTAAATCCTCAATCTGGACCAAAGTGCACCGCGCCGAAAAGTGTGCACACTGCACGTCGGTAGTCTTCGATGTTCACACTTACGTCTTTCAACGCCACCTAGGCATTCTCTTGTATGTCAACTTTTTCAAGTGTTACATAACGAATCAAGAGGTACTCTAGAGGTACAGTAGAATCTTTTTACCGACTATAGTCGGCGCTCGTATACACAGATCGTCGCATCGATGCCAGCTATAGTCGGCGCTCCTATACACAGGTCATAGCCTTGATGCCAACTATAGTCGGCGCTCGTGTACACAGGTCATAGCGTCGATGCCAGCTATAGTCCGCGCTCCTCTACACAGTTTATAGCGTCGATGCCAACTATAGTCGGCGCTCCTATACACAGGTCATAGCGTCGATGCCGACTATAGTCGGCGCTCGCATGCACAGGTCGTAGCGTTGATGACAACTATAGTCGACGCTCGTAACAAAATGGTTAAGAGTTAATTTTAATGAGATCGGGCTAAAGTTCCCTTTCGAATCAATTCAACCTAATAGACCGGTATCAGTTCTATTTTGGTATTTAATAATTACTCTTAGGCCCCGCATTGCCAGTGCGTCAACACCGAGCATCTTTAGGTAACAATGCTTGAATTGTATAGTCATATTCAATTCACATAATGCATATTTCTCCATTTGAAACCCAACAACTTTGGCATCAAACATTTCTTTTGTACCTCGTTTCTCCTACCTGCAAAACTAGAGAGGTTATTTATGTGTCTTTAGGTGACTTATGTTATACATACACGGTGTCTCAGGGCGGGTAGTACAAGCCGGCATGAGGTAATTCTAAGAGTAAAACTATTTAAAAAGAAAACGAATAACATTTCTTCGGTTGACATTTTGTTTTTGACGAAAACGAGTCTGCAAGTTCTACGAATTCGTGTGCCCCATTATTCGCAAGAAGTAGAATTGATTGGTCATGATCAGACGCTCCAGCCGACTCCTGTTCAGCAGGTCGCGTGACCGCCAAATTTTGTAACTCAATTTTTTCGAAAATGCAGCGTCAACCGAAAAAATGTTATTCTTTCTTTTATTTATTTTTCAAGTAAAACCACCTCATGCCTGTGGGTACCACCCCTGCCAATTGTAACTTTAAATATAGAAATAAATCGAAAAAAAACATAACATTTATTTTGGTTTAAAGCTTCATTTGCGAAAAAGGTAAAATAAATCATGGGACATGGGGTTAATAGGCTTTTTAATTGTTTCTTTAAACAATAATTTCAGACGAAGCTGTTACATTATATTAACTCTAAAAATCTGTTTAGTTATAAATGATGTTGCTACCGCTTTTGAACAATTTATTGAGAAATTCTCAGCTGTTGATGTATGACTTTAATAAGACTGTTAGAAAATTGCTGGTAAGTGAGGCGTTGAAACAAAGTGAACGTTTCGGTGCGAAAATGATTAAAACCTCTTTAGCAATTTTATTGCATGCGGTCGTTCCGTTGAAGCATAGATACACAACTCACTCGACGATTAACTGACGGTATTTCTTCTTTACGAGGGAACAAATACTTTCCAGTTCGTGGCTGATCGTCGAGGGAAATCGGATTTTCCCTGCGAACTTCATCGAGAGCTCGATCAACTGGCGGTTTAACTAGATATCGTCATAGTGCATGCATACAGAGTGTTCATTCGCGCGCGCACACACAACCAGGGAACAAGTGCATACAGGAGAATCAGCGTCTCTGCAAATGAACGATTTCCTACATGCACCTGGTTACACACCGAACCAATTCTACCCGAAGCATCTGTAAAATTGAAACCGCAATCGTCAACGTATTTAGTTGCGTTAAACGTTAGACGAACTGTTTCGACGGTATAGTTCTTTAGATCAAGTACTCTCAGACACTTCACTAGACAGTGAAATTACTAAAAAGTAAAGAGGAATCTGTTTGGAATTAATTCTGTGGGAATGAAACGAGGTACAGATGTTTTCTTTTGCACAATGTTTTGTGCGATCGTGTAGTATAAACAAAATTTGTTTGGATATGCAAGTTGTATTTTGTTTCATCCAGAAATAAAAGTGAAGATGTAAACGGAAAACAGAAATAAGACGAAAAATGCGAAATGGGAAAAGCAAATATTACATTTATTTTCAGAAATAAAAATGTTCACAGGTGTTGTTTGAAGTTTTAAAGCCTTTCAAAATTAGACGTTTCGACGCCCTTACCTGTCAAAAACGCTTGAAATCGCTCAAATTTACACGCGTATAATTTTTAAACAAGTGAACTCCGAGCTTTAAAACTTACAGTTTTAGTTTTCTCGTCAAAATCTACAGGTTTGTATAAAAAAAGTGCTACATTTTTGGTTCCAGATCAGTCAAGACATTTTTAATCAAGGGAAGAGAAAAGTGGCTGTAATGTAACCGGATATTTTCCCGATTATTCACTGAACATCGAGGGTGGTTACATGGTAATATAAAAATTATGAATATTCATTTTCCTTCCTTCAGTACTTCGGCATCTTCGATGGGACGTCCAGTGAAAAAATTTTTCGTAAGCCTGTCGAAAATCAAAAGGGGAAAAATAGAAGAAAGGTCTCTTCAAGATTTTTGTTTCGCATCCGAACTAGAACTACGAAGAGCGGGCAAAGGAGACGCAATATTCGTAATAAAAATAATAGTAGTATTGCCCAGAAAAACAACTATCATAAAAAGAAAACCTGCATATCGGGAGTCAATAAAAAATCAACGGTCTCTTACACCCCTGATGAAACACTGGGTGTAATGACCTCATTCAAGCTCGCTACGGACCAGTACATGCAATTACGAAAGGGAGCGAGAGAGGAAGGTGTGGAGCTTTATCCATCGTATAAAGAAATTTTGAAAGCCAAGAAACGGTGTTTTCCTGGTTATCCAACATCATCAGAGATACTAGTTGTCGAGTTTATGGCTGAAGTTGAACTTCAAGCACTGATTGATATAACACTAAATCGAGTATCCATGTGTGAAAATTTTAGTGTAGCTCATTTTAATATTGACAACGCGTTAACCGAACTTGTTGCTATGTTTAAATGGAGCTACGATGACTGTGGCAGTTTCAATCGTTACAAGCAGAAAAATAAGGGACTCATAGAGGATTTAGGTGTTTTAGTATCGCTTTTTATTCCACTTCGACTTAAGGGCCCGCGATAAAGTAGAGTGACAACGTTACCGACAGAATTAGGCGAAAGATGGTTTTACTGGAAAAGGGCTTCGCTGGAAAGGGCTTCATTCGAAAGAGGAAAGTTCAATCTAGCGCGCACTGGTCATGAGCTGACGAGATTATGCAGATATATGGTAATATAAGCGTTAGAAGTAGGCCAAAAATTGACGGTGTGCATGCCGTGAAATCCAAGCATTTTTATGCCATTGGATGAGTTTTCGGGATGAAATCGAGAGTAGCGCGCGCTAGAAAACATCTCCAGCTACAAATTGAGCTATTGAGTCTTGATTCTCTGCGAAATAAAGCCAAAAACTTCAAAAAGTTCAGTTACAGACTTAAGATCCGTCGGATCAAGACCAAGACGGATCTTAAGTCAGTGGCTGAAGGCTGTGAATGAAAATCATACAGCAGTTACCGATCTGCTGACACTGAAAAAGTCACGTGGCTATACCGGGCCCTTCAAGCAAGAAATGCTAGAAACCAAATATGCGTTGTTTAGGAAAATCCGAGTCGTTTCCGCTTCCTTAAAGAGGCAGATGAAGAGTTGATTCATGAAATAACCTACATAACGGGACAAATTTTTGCATTGCAAATCTCAAAGATACAATTATGTGGACCTCCTAGATGTTAGGTCCCCCCCCCCCCTCCACTTTGAGAATTAAATAATTTCAATAGTTGTGCTGAGTTGTGCTAAGTTTGTGCTACATTGTTGAATACTTTTCAGCTTGAATATTAAAGCTGTGCCGCACCGCAACACGGAGTGCAATAAATGCAGAAAAATAGGGCACCTGGCCAGGATATGCAGGTCCACGAGAGAGGGCTTACATGCAATTGAACGAATACCAGATGAGAAACTTCCAGCGGAGAAAAGTCGATTCGTTACGATGCCTTAATAAAGTGGAAGAAATACACAGCATGAGAGCGTGCGATAAAAAAAAATACAAATAGAGGGCCAGAATATTGAGATGGAATTAGATACAGGTGATCACGTAATCGTCGGTATGTTTGTTTCGACTGTTAGAAGACATTCTAAAAGTCACAATACAAATGAATATATATTCAGTGACTGATTGAGGTGATCTCGAGAGTAGGGAATGCGAGTCAGTCCGTTATATAGAAACAACGAGAGAGTACACAACGTGAAAGTACGTGAGAATTGCGAGGTATAGTGAATCCGCGTTATATGTCAGCAGCACGGGTCTTGTCGTCCTTTAAGTTAGAAAGCCACCATTCTCTGATACATTGCCGAACGTAGAAAAGGACAGAGACACAGCTCCTTAAAGGTGTGTATGTTCAGTGTCGCCGATTGTATACAATATACTGATACGTTCTTTTTCTATGTAATGAATTGTATACAATATTTTCTATACATTTATAACCTTGTGAGTCACACATGTTAACATCGCTGTGCAACTTATCAAAAATATCGGCTTATTATTTTTGAAAAGTTACTAGCTGCATCACTTTAACACACAAAATTAAATTTTTTTCTTACAGTATACAGGATGGACCACGAAGCGTGATCAGCTTAAATTATTCTGCTGCCAGAATTTAGATCGAAAATTTTTTTATTTGAAATGACATGGTTCAAGGAGAGCTTTAAGATAATTGTACCTTTGTTGTGAACCCTTTTCTTCCAGAGTTATCAAGGTCACGTTCAGGTTTTTATAGATAAACTTATCATTTTTTTACACCCAGCTTCTAGGAGATACTGAGACGAATTCAGCAAGCACCATAAAAAGTATATCTTCTTCATTTAAACCAAAGAAATGTTGAAACAATATCAGTTACCTTAATCGAATCGATGCACAAAATGGTTCACACTAACAGCAATGCAGACGCGTAAACGATTAAGAAATGAATGCTTAGTTCTTTCTATGACTTTCTGTCGCATATCTTTCGCCGTTGTTGGAGGTTTTTTTATAAACTTTTTCCGTCATTGTACCCCATAAAAAGAAATCTAACGGAGTAAGATCGGGAGAGCGACCTGGCCAATCGACTACTCTGCCACGACCGATCCAACATCTAGGAAACTTCCTATCGAGTACTTGACGTGCTGCCATTGCATAATGTGCTTCAAGATACAGAACAGAATATTTACAAACAGTACGCGACAGATCAAGTAACAGTTTAGCTTGCTATTCCTCTTTAATAGAATCATGCAAAATTGTTCCAACTAAGAGTTTTCTTTAGTCTTTTTAGATTCAGAAAAAATATTTGTTATGATGCTTTCCGAATTTGTCTCAGTATCCCTTAAAAGATAGATATAAAAACATTGCAGGTTTACATATGAAAACCTGATGGAGGCTTTGATAGCTCATATCTCATAACACTGATAAAAGATTTGGTACAATCATCTTAATGGCAAAGGGTAGTCATGTGACTTTTTCAGAGTCAGCAGGTCGGTAACTGCTGTATAATTTCTGTTCACAGCCTTCAGCCACTGACTTAAGATCCGTCTTGGTCTTGATCCGACAGGTCTTAAGTCTGTGACGAAACTTGTCACATTTTTTGCTCTCTATTATCGATATCACGAATTCTGACGCCAGAAACGTGCTTCAAGTTTTTGGCTTCATTTCGCAGCCCGCTACTCTCGATTTCATCCAGAAAACTCATCCAATGGCATAAAAATGCTTGGATTCCACGGCATGCACATCGTCAATTTTTGTCGTCAGCTCATGACCATCACGCGCTAGATTGAACCTTCCTCTTTCGAATGAGCCCTTTACCAGCGAGAAATATTCTCTTATAAGGACGAAAAGTTGAGGCATGTAAACCATCTTTCGCCTAATTTTGTCGGTAACGTAGTCACTCTACCTTATTGTGAATTATGAAGTCTTGGCTTTTAAAGAGCTCTCTCTCTCTCTCTCTCTCTCTCTCTCTCTCTCTCTCTCTCTCTCTCTCTCTCGCTCTCTCTCTCTCTCTCTCTCTCTCTCTCTCTCTCTCTCTCTCTCTCTCTCTCTCTCTCTCTCTCTATCATCTTATTTTAGGTAAAAAAATTTCCAGTCAGCAGAACAGAACAGCTAACAGCAGAATAATCTAAACTGATCACATTTCATGGTCCATCCTGTATTATGCACGTGAAAAGTATTTTGAGACTCGACTAAAATTGCGACGTTGTAATTTTCCGAGGGTACCTTTATGAGGCTTTGCCCTGTCACACTCGTAGAGGTATTATGTGCAAGATTTAACTTTCCGTGAAATGTGGGATTTATATGCTTAAACTGATCATCGTCTCCACACGTTTATAACATTCATCAACTATATAAAGAGTACACTCAACGTTATGGCGTCACATGGTAGGGGTATTCAATGTTTGACAGGTTTTTCTTGTCTCGTAGGATAATAGTACTGTATACTGTATGTTAGGAGACATTACACTCTAATCCACTATTTTACTATTAAATAGTTTATAATGAAAAATACAATCGTAGTCCTATTAGCATTCCTATTATGTTCGGAGACTGAAAATGAATAATTTGTAATTTTTGCCATCATTCTCTACATAATTAAATTCTTAAATGAATTTAAAAATATTCGTACAAATTGGTACATTTTAGGCATCTTTTTCTTTTATTCAAGGTATTGTTTAAACATGTTTATGTACTCATAATATAATAATAAACTATATCACCTTCATCAGGAAAATCTACAGATTATTATGTCAATTAGAACTAAATAATAATTATTATTGAAGTTGGTACAAGACGTCTATAATGTTTAAAGTTTACTTTTTTTGTTGTTGTCAAAGTTGATTTTCTATGAAAGTACATATAGAAGTTAAATGAAATGTAGAAATTCGATTTCAGTTTATGAAAAATCTATTAGAAATATTTTCCATACAATTACAAATTCGTAGAAAAGTTTAGATTTGTTGAACAGTGTAATCGAGTTAACTATAATCGACTATGGTCTTTATTTTGTCTATAATATATAGTTTGCTTATATTAATTGTTTGATAGAAAGGATAATAGTAGAAAATACTATAAAGAGAATTTCATTTTTATAATGGAATACATATAATTGGCCATGAAACGCCACGCAAAAAAATTGGAAAGCTTTCACAGTGAAAACAAGAAATTCTTGAAATTGAAAATCTGACTTTTCATTAAAATTGAATTTCAAAATCTTTATTGTTTCAATAAAAATCGTTATTACAACACAAAAGTAGTGTTGAATAATGTAATCAAATTTCGTTGGTGTAACAAAAGTTGGTTAAATTCACTAAAGTGATACAGACAGCATAACATCTAAACGAATCAAATGGGTTGAAATGTAATCGAAATATAATGAAATGTAATCGTGGCGACTTGTATACATAGTAACAAGTCCAAGTCCAAACACCTACCTTCATAATTCTATTAAAAACCAACATGTGTTTTAAAAAAAGTTATTTAAGTTTTTCTACATATATAGCAGTAAAATCGTAAATGAGTCAAATTGACTCGCTCCGGCAATCTAGTGTTAATTAATTTGACAAACTCGATGGATTTGTGTTTATATTCTTCATAAAATTGTTGCATTTCCCTAAAACGGCATAATCTCAATTTAAATTTATTTATTGAATTCCTGTCCTTATCCGATGTAGGGTATTATTAAATAGTATAAAATAAATACAGAAATATTCTATATCATTATAACTTCCATGACTTTCCACTCACCTCGGGCTTCACTTTCACGAATTCATTGGAACTGTATTCGGCAACGGCTTCTTTAGCGCTCTGATAACCTACAATTTGAAACAATTCAAGAAGACTATTAGTTAATTAGTAATATACCTTTGTACGATCAATTATTTAAAGATTCGTTGCATCAATATTACAGTTTTATTGATACAGGAAGTTATTTATATTTGAAAAAGATCTCAACTTAAAATATTGGGAGATATACCATAAAAGGTTCATATTAAATTGTTATATTATCATTTGTGTATCGTTGGCGTTATTTTTATCCTGAAAATTAATTTCACGTTGTTTAGCTTTTTATTACATTCAAATTTTCTTTAAATATTCTTTATTTAGTATCATGTATCTGGTCAAGTGATTGCAAATCAAGAGCTCAGGACAACAAACGGTTAAATCGATTTCAACGTGACTGTAAAAGAACAAATTTTTTCGATAGTTCGGTGCGACAAACGGTCATATCATGAAACGTTTGTGACTGCCCCGTCTGTTTTTTGCCCCGAACGAGATGAAATTCTCTCAAAAATTTATTGTTATTCCTATAGATACGTTGAGAGCAACAAACGGTTAACTATTTGAACTTTTATTGACTAAAAACATTAGAAAACAGTCAACGATATATTTATTTTATTGAATAGAATTTTATATTTTATTTAACATAATTTCATAACTAGACATTTTTTTACAAGAAGTTATATTTATTACTATCATCTTTACGGCCACGTTTCTGTTTTAGTAATAATACTATTGAATACATTTTATTGCGAAATGTAATATAGTTATTATAGAAAGAAATTATAAAAATAATATCTTTAAATATCTTCAGTCTCTATGCATTTGTAAATTTACTAAAACATTGTTGTTTACATTCACAAGGATCACCGATTTGCCATGCTGGTTTTTCTTTATTACGCACAGTAATATAACTTTGTCCTTCTAAAGCTTTGTTTCTTTTATTTCGTAACCAATTCTCTGGATTTCGTTTTCTTTTTCTTGCTTTGGCGCTGTTATTTTTCACTAATACAGTCCGATCGCTTTTGTGTGCTATACTCGTATGACTATCTTCACTTGGCGCGAATCTCGAATAACGCACAATTTCCGAAGCGAATGTTTACAGTTGCTCTGACTGTTTGTTGCTCCGAATGATTAGAAAATCTAAGTGGGCAGTTATGTCTAAATCGAGCTGACCATTTGTTGCCCTGGGTTCTTCAAATAATCAAACGTATTAAAAATGAATAAAATCAATAAAACCCAAAAACAGTCTTCTAATAACACTGCACAACACCAAAGTTCAGCTGTTACGGTTGGATGATCCTTATAGAGTTTGTTACTTTAAAACCAAATCCGAAAGCAGAATTGCTCTTTGACGCAACGTACTCAAAAAATTTTGGTTTTTGTAAAAATAAAAGCGAAAATCGGGATACCACGCATAAGCATCAAGCAAGGCGGAAACATTTTTAAATTTGTTTACATTAGAAATAGGTAAGGGCTGAAGTTCCGAAAATCCGTCAAATCGAATTGAGCTCAAATTTTGCACATAGCCTCATTTGGCATTAAAAACATGTTTCCCAAAAGAATTTTTGGCGATTCAAAAAAAAATTTGTTATCTTATTACTATTATTTTCTACCTTACCGACGAATTTTTGTTAGGTCTGGGATAGGTTCGGGGTGGGAGCAGGTGCAAGAGGAGAGGCTCCGTACTAAAACCCGTGTTCCATCAATTAAAAAATGCAGAATTCGCTGTAGTGAGTGTCCAATAAGATAGGAAATGATATTAGTATGATAAAAAAATGTTTCGAGTCATTTCAAAATTTCAGTTCAATCGAATTTGAGCGATTTTTGGAACTTTAGCCTAGGTAAGTTTTTCTTTTGTTTTCAGTTTTCTTTATTAAGCATTTCAAAAATGAATTCTGAATATACCTCGTATTTTTATAATTTTGTGCAATGATTGGCACCCAAGAGGACAAAAGAAGAATGAAGCAAAGCTAGCAAAGACATATTTAAGCGGCACAAATGTCGACTACGCATATCCACGGCCCTGACGAGTCAAGAAATTACTGTAATTCAATGTTTGTCTTTCTTGCGTGGCGCATCGCACACAAGCTGTTAATGAATATTTTCTTGACCTGCTCATATACTAACGAAACCAAATGCGTTTCGTGAATGGCTTCTTTACCAGAAACGTCTGTAGAATTCAATACTGTATAATAAATTCCCTTGTCTTTCCTGCGACGACTACACGAGAGCATAGTATCACGGGATATCGCGAAGCATATTTTTGTTACTGCGTGTTTCATCAGGCATGCTAAATCAGTGAAGGTGCGTCACACCGTGGACTGATAACATAGGCCTCGTGATAGGTGTTTGTTCTTCTTTCATACGCTACAGCAGGGCTGTGCAACTTCTTCTTCGTCGCGAGCCACACAGTCCCCATCATCAATCAGACCGTGTCAAATAGTGGAAGAACGTCACTTCCTACCTGAGCGGAATGAAGAAGTGGCAGAACGAGCCAAATGTGGCTCGCGTGCCGCGGGTTGGACACGCTTGTGCTACAGTAGTGCAACGTAAGTTTTTTCAAGAGCAGGGGCCTAACATAAAATCACGCTCCCGCGAAGCCCAACAAATCACGAAACATGTGCCGATCAGTCCACGATTTAAAATAAATTTAATTGTTAGTATCAAAAAGTATTGGGAATCTTGCGGATATCACCATAGAAACGTCAAAGTACAGGTAAAGCTGTCTGTCGTATTTGAATATACCACTGTCAAGCAGTGCTGCCAGACAGGGGAAATTGAGGGGAATACAGTTACCCCCTCTCTGTCATTACCAAGTCAGTCACGACGCAGCCGCAGACGCAACGCAATTTGGGTTACATACAAATATTATATTTAACTGTGCGACTAGGTAATCGTCGAGCGATACCCCGTCGCAACAATATTTAGAATATTATGATTTTAGTTCTAACGCTGGAAAAAAAAGAGTGTCAACCCAAGAATGAATATACTATTCATTAATATACTATTAACCCTTTGCACTCCTATGTCGAGTGTGACTCGACATTAGTTTTTATCTCAGGAGCTCCATTGTTGAGTCCCACTCGACATTCTTTCATGTCCAAATAAATAGATGTCGCGCACACGTTACCGACGCTCTTACCGATCCGGTTTATTGTTATTATTATTATTAAGCGAGAGAAAACTTACGTAACTTAGGAGGATAATACGAATGATCTTGCGAATGATCTTGAAGTAAATATCAATACTTAAAAGCGTTGGGAGCTGCTGGTAACGAAATTGAAATAAAATTTGGAGTGCAAAGGGTTAATATACTATATAATATATTTTTATCCTATCTCCACAAATTATATTAGCAGACATTGAAAGTAGCACATGTAATGTTATTGTTTGTCTGGAGAGTATGCACATTCTAAAAATAATTAAGGTACCCTATCCATAAATGTTATGATGTTGCTAAATTTGAAATTGTAGTTTAATGATAGTTTTATTGATAATCAATAATTTACTTATCAATACCTGTACTGGGAGCATATCCATTATACAATTCAGAAACAAGACTCTCTTGAACGGCTGCAATCACTTCCCTTGGTGGTTTTAAGTTGCCAAATATTGTAGGATCGCCTGAAACATAAATAGTTGTAAGAGATAATCATGAGTGTAAGAATGAAATTGCATAGTTATTTATTTACTGACATTTATTAACAGAAAACAAAATAATTTATTAACAAAATGAAATTAAGTGATACAAAATATGAATCAGATTTTCGTGATCCTTGTGACATATACTTTTGATCTGTATACAAAAATCTTATCAATTATCACGTGTTTTTTGGTTTTTAATCCCCTAACTACCTCAACACATGCAGAATACATGACACTATACGGCATCGGGCCTTAGATGCGAAGACATAAAAACAAGCGCCATGGTATTAATTGATATCGTTGTTAAGAATTCTATTTTCGATTTTAATTATCTCAGGGCTCAATGCGAGGCATCAAAATTGTCCTGAGAATGTTACATTGCTCTCGTTTACTTAATTCTTGCAGTAATCATGTGGGATGAATGGTTCATTGTGCGTGCGTGCGTGCGGGCGACCGGATCATGTTGCGACGGTCCGGCGCCGGTATGTTTGGAAAACTCGAGTGACTGAAGAGGCGTGAACGAAAAGTGTTTAGGTCTAAGTGATAGGAGAGTTTGTGTATTTCTAAGAATGAAAGCGATGGATGCAAGAAACAGAGTGCAAGCGAGATGAATGCAAGGGGGTGAAAGAATATAAAGCGTGGATGTTCGGTAAGAGCGAGAGTAGAGTTGCGACTGCCTTGCGAGAAACAGCGTTAATCGTGTCAGTGTTATTTATTCTAAATATATTAATATTCAGCAACGTGTTTCAAAGAGATTAATCTCCCCATTTCCCAAGATTCCTACAATCATTTTATTTCACAACACATACTTCATCTTTACAACTTGCAGATACCACTTGTGAGCTTCTTTCATCTTGGCTTCTAGATTGAACTTCATTATTCTTTTCCATCTCTGTTCAGTCTGCCCCTTCTTCGTGTACTTGCGTGTTTTATCCACCGCCACTTTCTTGTAACATTTTAACTGTAGATCATCCATAAGTACCTTTGCTTTACTTCTATTTTTTCTTTCCTCTCTGTTTAATGGATCTTATCTTCTTACCCACTTACCTTCGTCCTCGTGTTCCTCTTATTTGTCCTTTTTTTCTTCATCTCCTGTCAACACAATCTTATTAGTTCATTTGTTCTCCCTTTACCGAGTTTTTCTTCAAATTCTCAAGGCTCTTGTACCGCTTTGACTCTTAGTTACTCTCTTTGTGGTACCGACTCGACTAGGTATCTTCTTTCCCAGTCTCTCAACACCTCTCCTACAGCTTTTCCATCGTCAACTTTTACTCTCATTCCCACATTTGCGCCCCGTATTCAGCACACATTAGTTTACCAAAGAGCCTCCTGCTCCAGTTCCTTTTGAATCTTCTCTTGCCGGTTCACCATATCTGGGTAATCACTCAGTTCCAGTTCCACTTCAGCCTGTAAGCTAAGTACAGTAAAACCTCGATACAACGAACTAATTTAGACGAAAGGGTGTCGATGAAAGTCGAACGTTTGTCATACATACAATACAGTATTTGACAAATTAGTTTAATTTCAAGGATCCTTGATATCGATGCTTTGTTTCATCTGATCTTTTGCATCATCATTATCTTCCTTCCTTTCAATATTCTCTCTCTGTATCTCATCTTCTTTATTTTTATCTGTTAACTACCACATCGACCGCATATAGTCGAGAATATTTCTAACCCTTTCATACTTTATCTCTACTCTTCCATACTCCTCGTTTAGTCATTTAACTCTTTCTCCCTCTTTAGTAACTCTTCACTCGCTTTTCTTTCCTTGTTCTCCTAATCGCTTGTTAAAAACATTTTCGGCTGAAATTCCGAAAATCGATCAAATCGGACTGAGCTCAAATTTTGCGTGTAGCCTCATTTCGCATTAAAAGCATGTTTCCCGAAATGATTTTTGGCGGCTAGAAAAACTATTTTGTATCATATTAGTATCATTTTCTACCTTACCGTCATAATGCTCGGATTAGGTGCTGTTTCTGAACATGTTATTAGTTTACGCGGGTGGGGTCAGGTCTGCGTTAAATCTGGGTTAGGTTTGGATATGATTACGCTTAATTTTTATTGTTTTGTAGGCATGGTTGTGCGTAACTGTAGATATCGCTTGGGAATGTGTCCAGACAGTAAAAGAAACGCGATCACATTGATTGGCTTGTTACAAAAATATGTTGAAGTTGGTGCGGAAATGCCGATAAGCCGATAAGGTACAAAATGCTATGTTGGTATGGTAGAAAATGACAATAAACCATAAAAAATTTTTTTGAGTCGCCAAAAATCTGTTTGGGAAACATATTTTTTATGCAAAATGAGTCTATGTGCAAAATTTGAGCTCAATCCGACTTGGCCGATTTTCGGAACTTTAGCCACTTTTTGGAGTAATTCGGATGTCCGCCATCATATTCACGGACAATGTACAATTCTTATAAAGGGACGGTGTCTCCTTCGCCGTTCTATATTCTCTCTCCTCACGATATGAACCTCAGCCTTCTGTTTGGCTGGCCGACTCCATTCTCTTCGAAGTTTTTGCGTACCTCCATCACTCCATCGTTTCCTCTTCGTTTACTTGCCACCATTACGTTGTTCTTCACTCTATCCAGAAGTTTCGTTAATTGTTCCTTTCATAATTTCTTCTCTGTTTCCTTCTTTCTGCGGAACTTTTCTTCACATCCTCTTTCTTATTTTGCTTTTTCTATGCTTGGTTTTCATCTTCTTCCTTGTATCCGCTTTCATTCACTCTCTTCTATCCTACTTTTCCTTATCACATCCATGCCTTTACTTATTCCTCCCCACCATCGTCAAAGATTTTTTCGTCAGCCCCTTCTACCACCTTCTTCGACGTCCTCTTTATTTTCCCACTATTCCTTAGTTTCTTTTTGATATTCTTTTCTATTCTTCCAATTTCTTCTTGTTTTCTATGTTCTCTTTTATTCAAAAGGCGTCTAGCTATCAGCCTGATTCTGTCCTGTTCTTTTTTATTCGTTGGCCTGTTTTTTCGTCTTGTCTCTGTTTCCGCATTTCCTCTTTGTTCTTTTCATTCTATTAACGCGTTTTCCTTCACAGTCTTCTTTCTATGTTTTTCCTAACCTAACGTTTCCTTCTTTCGCCAGCTGTCAGTCATTGTTTGTGCTCTCGAGGTATTGGGCTTTTTTCCTGCCATCGACTGTGTCTGCTTCTTGACTTCTTCTGTAAGTAACTACTATCTGCCCTATCCTCTCATCTGTCCACTCCCTTTTAAACCTTTGCACTCGGACGTTCCCTTTAAGGGTACATTATGAGTCTAGAATTGATGACTCCGAGTGCAAGGGGTGAACACATTCACAACGGGATGTACCACCGGTAGTACAAATACAACTGTCAAACTCATTTGCTCCGTATCTCGCACACGTCGCTGTATTCTTTATTACTTTTTGAACTTCAACTTATAACTTCTTCGCATTTCACTTTTCTATTATACTTTCGCTTTACATACTTCACCTTAATGAGGTCGTAGGTTTTAATAGCATACATTTACTATTATTAATAAATGCTTTAATATCCTTTCTTGAGTAGTATCTCTCCTAACACCGTATTACAATAACCGGTTAAACTTTTCTATAGGGGACCAGAAATGTTGGACTTTTCCTATATAATCCTGCAGATTTTAACGAGAAAATGCCAATTATCCAAGTTTCATCATTAAGAATTCACTGGTTCAAAAGTTGTGCGTGTTTAAAGTTGGCTGATTTCAAGCATTTTTGACAGGTAAGGGTGTCGCCATGTTGGTATGTACTCACCGTCGCGCGTCATCTCACGAGCGAAGCCGCTAGGTAGCTCCATCAACACGCGGTGATGTCGATAACGTAGATTCGAAAAACACCCCCCCCCTAACAGGAACCAAACCCCGACCAACCTGCGCGCGGCTCGGCTCATTGTGAGTATATACCAATATAGCGGCGCCCTTGTCTGTCAAAAACTCTTGAAATCGCACAACTTTAAACACACTTACTTTTATGAGCCAAGACTTCGTAAATTTGCGATAAGGTAGAGTGACCACGTTACCAAAAAAAAAAATAAGCGGAAAATGATTTTACTATAATGGTTCATTCGAAAGAGGAAGGTTCAATCTAGCGCGCGCTGGTCATGAGCTGATGTGATTATGCAGATATTTGGTAACATAAGCGTTAGATGTAGGCCAAAAATTGACGATGTGCATGCCGTGGAATCCAAGCATTTTTATGCCATTGGATGAGTTTTCTGGATGAAATTGAGAGCAGCGCGCGCTAGAAAATATCTCCAGCTACAAATTGAGCTATATTTTGTCTTGATTCTCTGCGAAATAAAGCCAAAAACTTGAAGGACGATTCTGGCGTCAGAATTCATAATATCGATATTATAGAGCAACAAATGTGACAAGTTTAGTCACAGACTTAAGACCCGTCGGATCAAGACCAAGAGGGATCTTAAGTCAGTGGCTGAAGGCTGTGGGCGGAAATTATACAGCAGTTACCGACCTGCTGACTCTGCAAATGTCACGTGACTACCCTTGGCTCTTAAAGGACAACAAGACCCGGGCTGCTGACATAAAACTTGGATTCACTGTATCGACTTTTTTTATGGCGGTTTTTTAAATCTAAAGTGTACTCCAACAATGACAACATATTGAATGATGTTAAAGAATTAAAAGCAAACATTCTTTTGGCATTTTTTCATAATTTACCAGAAGAAATGTAAAATAATTTAGTTTCACGAGCACTTGTGTATAGTTTAAAATTTCGAACATTTGTTAGATTAATAAAACGGTTTTTAAAAAGTATTGAAACTTTGGATTGTCCTTACTTAAGGAAATATTCAATTAGGTACAGTATAAAGGAGAATAATATTTGTTATCACGAAAATAAAATAACAGCAGTAAGATAGTACTAACGGTTTTTCAAGCTCATTTTTTCGAAAAAAAGATTTAAAGAAAGACGGGTTATTTTTTCTTCCGACTTTTGTATGAAGAATAGGGTCCTTATTTTTCAACTTTCATTTTTTTTTATCTTACCTGCCTAAATTGTGACACTTGGTGAAATAATTATGTATGCCAAATTTGGAAATAACACTGTCCAACAAAATTAAACTTTTTTCGAGTTTTGCAATACCTGTTGGGTGATTCTTATACACTTTGTCATCCTAAAACCGAATCTGAAAGTAGAATTGCTCCATCACGCAACGTTTTCGAAAAATTTTGGTTTTTGTAAAAATGCCCGATTTTGATACGAAACGACGTGTTACGCAAAAACTAAATACGCGAGAAAGTTCAAATTTGAGTCAAGAGATAGAGGGGACTCTCCTCTACATATTCATATAGTCAATTATATTTTTATGTACTTCCTAATAGTTGTAAATGGTTGTTAAAGTTTGAAAATGTGCCGACGCGGGTACTTTGTACGCTCTATTTTTGTATTTATGTGAAAAATCCTTTATCTAGCAGGAATTTACTATACAGGAATGCATTCTACAGACATTTCTGGTAAAGAAACCATTCACGAAAAGTATTTGGTTCCCTTAATGTACGAGAAGGATCAGAAAATGTTAATTGACAGCGTGTGCGCGACGCGTTCGCGCCAGACGGCCATTGCAGCCTTTTCGCGACTCGCCAGGGCCGTCGCTATGCGTAGTCGACGTTGGTAACACTCAAGTATGTCTTTGCTTACTATGATTAATTAAATACATTTTTTTTTGTCTTTTTGGGTGCCAATCATTACAAAAGATTATAAAAATACGAGTTATATTCACATTTCATTGTGGAAATGCTTAATAAAGAAAATTGAATACAAAAACTTACCTATTTCTGATGTAAACAAATTAAAAATGTTTCCGCCTTGCTTGACGTTTGTTCCTGGTATCCCGATTTTCAATAATAAGTGTCCAGCAGTAATCAGCAAGCATCCGCACATAAGTATTTTCCTTTGTAACGTTTTTCCATTGTTGAAATATCTTGATGAAAGATTAATGCTGGAATTGTATTCCTTGTTTTGATTTTAAAATAATTTCGTCATGAATATAACAAAAATTTATACACTTCCGCGAGATTTTATCGATTTAATATAGAGCGATCTATGTCTTAATTATGTACTTAGATCAATAAAATCGATAAAAATAGTCCCATTTACATAGTGTTTGGACTTATTTTAATCGGAAGAATCTTGAATGTCCATTGTTATTACAATTATAAAGATAAGACAACAATTACTGAAAATAAAATTTTCCAGTCACCGCATTGCTGCAGTCAATTTTCTTTATTAAGCATTTCCACAATGAAATGTGAATATAACTCGTATTTTTATAATCTTTTGTAATGATTGGCACCCAAAAAGTAAAAAAAAATGTATTTAATTAATCATAGTAAGCAAAGGCATACTTGAGTGGTACCAACGTCGACTACGCATAGCGACGGCCCTGGCGAGTCGCGAAAAGGCTGCAATGGCCGTCTGGCGCGAACGCGTCGCGCACACGCTGTCAATTAACATTTTCTGATCCTTCTCGTACATTAAGGGAACCAAATACTTTTCGTGAATGGTTTCTTTACCAGAAATGTCTGTAGAATGCATTCCTGTATAGTAAATTCCTGCTAGATAAAGGATTTTTCACATAAATACAAAAATAGAGCGTACAAAGTACCCGCGTCGGCACATTTTCAAACTTTAACAACCATTTACAACTATTAGGAAGTACATAAAAATATAATTGACTATATGAATATGTAGAGGAGAGTCCCCTCTATCTCTTGACTCAAATTTGAACTTTCTCGCGTATTTAGTTTTTGCGTAACACGTCGTTTCGTATCAATATCGGGCATTTTTACAAAAACCAAAATTTTTCGAAAACGTTGCGTGATGGAGCAATTCTACTTTCAGATTCGGTTTTAGGATGACAAAGTGTATAAGAATCACCCAACAGGTATTGCAAAATTTTTTTGGTGTTGGACAGTGTAATCGAATAACGGGAACCCGGCCCGCATTAGACATTTTACTTATGTATACTCAAAACATTCACCAATATGTATTTCCAAAATAATGAAACACGATTATGTTTGAAAGTAATGCATATGAAATAGTTTTGAAACTTTAATTCAAATGCAGCACGGGTTTCCGATGTGCATTTACTTTTAAATATTTATTAAAATGTTCTGTGTGTTTAAATGAATCTGCGTTACGGGATATCTTTACAGATGTTGACAGACCCAGAAATTATTCAGCTAACCAAACCAGGCAATGTCAGAAAATCAGCAGAGTCTGCTAGGCGATGCAGGCAGAAGAGTTGCAGCGGACGGTTGATACAGCGCCCCCTAACACATATCTGTTACACCATCTAGCGATGATTTTAGTAACTGTAACTCCTGTCATTTCAATTACAACGATAGAGGGCGCGCATGTACAATTATACATTTAAATGTTTAAAGAGCACTAAAAGCGACTGTTTTTCATCACATTACAGAAAGAACACAAAAATGTATTTAAATTATAATTAATGTGTTGTAATGTATTGTAATTAAAATAGTCACTTTAAATCTACATATATAATTAGTCCTCTTTATATTTAGATATAATTCTATATGCGCGCCTTCTATCGTAGAAATGGAAAGTGTAGAAATTGAAAGTGTAGAGATTGACTAGCGAGTCACTAAAGTGGCATCTGATAAAAATCTGCTGCAGGCTAGCAGGCTCTGCTGCCAATATCGCGCTGAATTGCGGAAACAGATTGGTAGACTAACCGCGGTCGTGGTGCTCAAACCTTGCGCAATGTTGGCGGAATTTGACTGACTGGGTACGAACAACATAATAAAATAATTATCTAGTGTACTAGGTGTTGATTTAAAGTATACTTTTCCTCTCCATCCAGAAACAAACAAAAGTATTAAGAGGGTCTATGAAGTATTGAAGAACTATCTCTGAGCAGAGCTAAGGCCCAGCAAAGCCCAGTAAAGCACAACAAATGGCACAACAAAATCCAAACTACGGTCTGCGATTATAATACCACCATTCATTCATATCACAATTTAAAATCATTTCCTTTAGCGTTCGCAAGAGATCCACCAGAAATTAAGGTTTTTATATAAATTTTCTTTATACATGTCTATTGATCAAACTAGAGTATCTAAGTTCAAGGTCATAGTATTTGGATCGTTAAATTGATCTCAACGTGTGCTACAATTCTATGAAGTTACAAATATATTGTAGTGTACATACGTATAGTTTTATATAGCAGAGACAAGGTAATTTTGAGTTTATACATGCAGTTAACCATATACAGGGAGGTCCACACATTCAAGTGATAACTCCATTACCAGCGCAGGTGTAGTACCAGTATTCATCGAGTACTACGTCCGTATGACCATGTTTTTTTTTAAGTGCAATGACGCATGTGCATTCAAACAGTTGCATTATTGTTTGTTGAAACATCCAAAACAAATCTCCCAATTTGTTACATTGGTCAGACTAGGGGCGATGGGTACAATCACGTGACAGCTCGGCCTCTCTTGGAGATGGCGTGTGAACCCTGTTTACAGTGAGTTCTTTCTGGGTAGATTCTCCATGCGACTTAGGCAGTGCACATTACCATTTCTTGTACATTTGTTTAATATTATCATTCTATTACATAAAACCCACTTCTATTTCACAAATTATCTCCATATATGAACAACGTTGATTGTAAATCCTGTTACGAGCCAGGGCCGCAAGCAGCGCGAGAGGCCGGCGAAGGGTTATTACCCAAGGAATATGGTTTCAATTTGTTAGTTAGGTACGCGGACGAACCTGGTGCGAAATTGGGGAGAGGATGGTATAGGTTTCGTGGACGAACCCAATGCGAAATTGGGGAGCCACTGGGTTGGAGAAATCTCTGTTTGGACTATGGTATGTCGCGAACGAACCTGATGCGAAATCAGGGATTCGCTAGGATCGTTATTAGGCTCCGTAACTAGTATAATTTAATTGATACAATCCGAGAGGTAAGATTATATCGTGTCGTAACGTTCAATTACTAGATTAGGATATTGGACAATAACTGAGGGTTTTATAGAATGCACGATTTACCAAACAACACAGATATATTCTGATTTGAATGTGTGCTACAAGTATTGAATTGAGTGTACAATAAAAGTATTGTTGTCTAAGGTGCTCGGTGTGGACGCAGTGGCAGTGCGGGGTCTAAGCAATTATTGGGTACTGAAACAGAACTGTTACTGGACTATCAGGGTCTATTGATACGAAAGGGAACTTTAGCCATACCTCACTGGAACTGACTCTTACGTATGCGACTCAACGTGACTCTACACGTGACTGCACAATTACTCATCGAAGAGAATGGAAAGGAATAGGTTTATATACCCTAAAAATGAGAGGGTGTGTCCGTTTTTAATCTAGTGTCGCGTCCTCGTATTTGTCGTTTCGCAGCTGGGTCTCTGTTTATAGGGTTAAACGAAGCGTTAACCAGGATGTTTCCTGTCAGAGAATCATACGGTATTGTTACTGAATCATGCTTTGTGCTGGCTGCATTCAATCTGAGTATAGTCATCCCTTCTATAATCAAAGGGGTCGGCTGAGACGTTTTTCGTTCTCAGGAAAGAGATTAGAAAAATTCTAATGGAAATAAACGCGGAGAAACTTCTCCATACGTAACAACCCACATAACCTCAACATTTTCGTAAATGGAAATGCTTATTTTTTCTACATAGTGAGATTTCTCTCGTAATTTCACGTAAACAAATATTGAGTTACAATTGTAAGAAATTCACTAGTTACCAATATGTCTTTGAAAAATGTCTTCATTCAAGAAGATGTTCAACCACTTCGTGGCAATTTCCTAATTGTGGACGTTGCTGTGTGTTGTCATAACACACACCAATGGAATTTTTCCACAATTCCCGAGTGGCCGTACAATATTTAAGAAATAAGTATGCATATCTTAACTACTCCGTCCAGGTGATTTAAGACCCCTTGACTTTTTTCTATGGAGTTATTTAAAAGATAGGATTCATTTAAATCCAATAAATTCTGTAGAGAATCTAAAATAACGCATAATACCGCAATATATAACAATAATCAGAGATCACCTTAACTCAGTTATTAAAACAATTGAAATACCTTGTCCAAAATGTGTACAATGGAGAAGCGTTTGAGCGTCCTTTTCAATAAAAACATTTTCTTAAAATATGTCGATAACTAATAATTTTGTATGATTGTACCCCAATACTTTCTTACGAAGAATACCGAAAGAAATTCAGCAGTGTAAAAAGATGTACATCTTCATTAAAAAAAAATATATGCAATTGTTGATTGCGCATGCACCATTTCACTTCTAGAAAAAAAACACGATCTTACATATGTAGTACTCTCCGAACCATTTATGATTCTCCCTTGACATTTTTCTGTATCTGCACTGATAACGGAATTATCACCCGAAACAAATGCGTGGAACAATCTGTATACACGCATTGTATCTCTGGATCATAGGTTGTTTATTCAAAACAGTTTTTTGACAGATAATCCGAAGTAACTGAAAAATGACAGCTGATATTAAAGGATACATAAACCTTCAACACAGACCTTCAAAGACCTTAATGTCGCACCTCGTTGGGTTCGTCTCAATAGCCGCTATCAGAAAATAGCCACCAAAACATAGTATTCTATTTAAAAAAACAAAAGTGACACTGACATTTCTGAAACGGCTCCACCTAGGAAAAAAAGATTAACGCCATATTACAGCCCCTGTTGTTCCATGCATCTTTTGTTTTGAAAACTATTCTGCTACTATTATACTTCCGGAGTTATTGTAGGTGGCAATAGTTAGTGCCTCACCCTGTATATCGTGATTAGAATTAAGAAATACAATCAATTATTTTGTGAACTGTGAAAGGCATGAGAAAAGTTTTAAATGGAATCTGATTGGCACTATAGGGCACACTCGTGGATGAAGACAAATGTTTCTCGTATTACCTACTAATATACAGAGTGTTCATTTTAACTTGAGCACCTAAATTATTTCCGCTACTACTGAAAGTGAGAAATAATGACTTAATGTTACTTCGATGGTTTTAGGGTGTGCATCTGATGGAGATAAAAAAATCCAGTGAAGGTCGTTTTAACGGTTCTTTCAAGGTCATCGCATTTTTGTGCGTATTAACATGTACCCTTTTTTGTGCTAGCGGCGTCAAAATGAGTTTAACGATCTACACGCCACGACTTTGCAGTGACCCTGAAGGCGAAAAAATTAGTTTCAGTTTTTTTCTCGTAAAAATTGAATCACATCACTTACCGACTTTTCATAAAATCATAATCTATATACGTGCTTATAAGTCGTAAACAACAAAAGATATAAAAAAATGGTTGAAATCAAAATTATACCGTTTCTTGAAATCTCTAAAGCTGCGTGTACATTCTTTTCAAGAAAAAAGTTGGGAATTCAATTCTCTAAAGAGAATGATTTTTTTTTAATCTTACACGCAGCTTTGCATATCTCAAGGGACGGTATAACATTGATTTCAACCATTTTTTTATATCTTTTATTGTTTTCGACTTATAAGCACGTATATAGAACGGCCGTACGGATAAAAGGATTGATACCTCCCTCAAAGTGAAAAACGGACACAAATGCAAAATTATGCAAAGTTTCACCAAAATCGAAGTGTATCAGTCCCCGATGTTCCCTCGCAAGTACATTACACTATTTTATTGTAAACATTTATACTAAAAATACTCTAATCTAATACTCTAATGCTCTAATCTGTTTTTTATTACTTTGCTTTATTATCGAGATATGAGGGTAATCTCCACTTTTTTAAATGCAATGTCTAATATTTTCTCTCAAATTCGGATAAATTATGAAATTCTGCGTAAAAAAGTACTATACAAAGTGGGACTTAAAATGAATAATTACTGAGATATTTTCAAATTAATAATCTTCTATTGGGAAATACGCTCCGTCAACATGATTCGTAACACGATTTTGTTTGCGACGGCAGGCCATGTTTGTAAACATGATCCCGGTTAGAAGTTAGAAATCATCATCATGAAATGCCTATTTAGTATCTTAGTAAAAGTTAAAGTCGTATTGATGAAGGTGCTATATTTATTATTACGATGTTCAATAACAGTGGAAGATACGATATGATAATTGCTTATGGTGCGTATGAAGAAAATGTTATGAAAGCTAAGATCTTGTACCAGGCTAAGTATCCTAATCGAAACCAGCCATGGCATTCTACTTTTTTAAGGCTTAATAAAAGACTCAAAGAACATGGAAATTTTAAGGTACAGAAACGTAAAATTCATCGTAAAATTGTATATAATGAAGGATGTCGTATTTATACCTTAGCAGCTGTTGCCCATAATCCGCACATCAGTACAAGGCAGATTTCGTGGCTCACGAAAGTATTCGAACGCTTACGTTTACAAATTTTAACGAATAAAATAAGATGTACTAAACTAATCTGTATAGAACAATTTGGTATCTGTAGTAAGGGGGAAATCTCAAGATTATGTCAATAAACGTTTGTAAACGTAAGCGTTCGAATACTTTCGTGAGCCACTGTACATGGACAAGGCTTTGAAAAACGCGCAGAGTTCTGTGAGTGGTTTTTGCACCAGATACAAGATTCAAATGGTACATTCGTACAGACTGTTTTATGGACTGACGAAGCCACATACACAAATTGTGCAGATGTGAATACAAGAAATATGCATTATTGGGCAACAGAGAATCCACGTAGGATTCGTGAAGTCGACCACCAACGCCGGTGGAATGTGAATGTTTGGTGCGTCATGATTGGTCACCAGATCATTGGACCATACTTCATTGAAAGATCACTAACAGGTCAAACATACTCCACATTCCTATCTGAAACACTGCCAGGTCTATTAGAAAATGTACCATGTTTAATACGTCAAATATTGTGGTAACAACACGACGGCTGCCCAGCACATTATGCTTGGCAATCGCGGCAAGTATTAAGAAGAATATTTCCTAATCGTGGAATCGGACGTGGCAGTAACATTGGTTGGCTACCTCACTCGCCAGATTTAAAGCCGCTCGATTATTTCCTTCGGGGAACATTAAAAAATTAAGTTTATCGCGAGCCACTATTATTAGTGCATGTGCTGAAATAATTACATCGACTGCAATGGACAGCAGTTTGAACACCGCTTGTTTTAAAAATATTTCAGTGATTATTCATTTTAAATCCCACTTTGTATAATTCTTATTTAGGCAGAATTTCATAATTTATCCGAATTTGAGAGAAAATATTAGACATTGCATTTAAAAAACTGGAGATGACCTTCATATCTCGATAATGAAGCAAAGTAACAAAACAGATTAGCTCACTATATGTCCCCGAAAAAACCATGCAACTTCTGTTCGAAACATTTCTTCGTACAACAAATAACTTACGAGTTATTCGAGATCATCACGTTACGAGACTCACCCAGTATATTGTAGATAAGCCAAGCATAAGTTTCTCGTTTTTCTTTTGACTTCGAGGAAAAAACCTTAGGTGTGTTCTTATAATTACATGCCAATTCACATATTTACACACATATATGTATATGAATACTAGTTGTTCAATGTAAATCTCTAAAGTCTTTGTTTTGTTTATATCCGTAAACATTTCAAACATTTCATTCATATTCATTTTATTTATATTCATACAGATGTGTATGAATACTAGTTATTGAATGTGAATCTCTAAAATTTTTGTTTGGTTATAAATAATAATGTATATTTAATGCAATATGAAAGTTTTAACAGAAGGATTTTAACATTTCTTTGGATGCATTTTGCGTGCAGTTCTCTAATAATTCTCGTACATCAAATAAACGAAACTTTCCAAATGAAAACAAAGTGAAAAAAACAAATCTCACCAATAGATAATGAGATCATGGATTTCGTAGAATTTGGTTCAATTACGATGTTCTCCACAATGGACCGTATGGGATTGTGTGTGTTCCTGCCAATATCGGACGCCCGGACATTCCACCGTTGACGAGAAATCGAGGCGGTCATCTTGAGTCCGGAGTTGTTCATTTCTTGTTCAAAATTCCCGCCTTCAAATGTTGACGTGATTCAAAGTATACCACTCCGAGTTTAGTCCGAACTATTGTTGAGCTGACTTAAATTATAATTAGTTTTGTCGCCGTATCGAAAAATGATCGAAAGATCAAAGGACGACGGTTCTGGTTCAAGTGGTACTCCATTACTGAGGCGAGATCGATTCAGGTTCGCCAATAATCGAAATGTTCCACCGGAGGCTGGAGGACGAATGAACCGGTCGGATTGGTCGACTAGATTCCACACCTTCTTTCATAATTAATTTGAACGGATTCCCTGCTTATGTAGACAAACAGCCTCGAGCTATTTTGTATATCGTTTTTCATACGATCAAAGGAATAATTGCGATTTCGGTTTTTTTTACAGGGGCGAGTGTATTACTTCCAAAAATTCACTGCGTTCAGTGCGATAAGATCTTATGATAGGTTATCATAAAATCAGTCTTATATGCAGACTGCAAATGTTTTCGCAGAATTGCATGTTGCACTATGTTAAAGAAATTCGGATCAAATAGGAACTTATATTGTTTACCCTGGGTTTCGGATGATTGAGGGTAAATAGCTTCAAGTTCGTAAACTAATCGATAATCTATTTATCATAATTAATAAATAGACTATTGATATTTATGAATTTATCCCGTAAGAAATGTGTAAAATACAAGAAAAAAAATTATCTACAAAATCCAGTACACTTTCGTCTATATTCGGTTTAATAATTTTGTTAATGTCGGAGCTAAATTTTTGCGTAATAATTTCCCTTGTAAATCACGCATCGAATCACAACCCAATAATGAAAGAGTACGACTGATTGAAAAACAATTTTTTGTCGGTGACAGATACCAATATTGTAGATACATTATACGATGATGCATTACAGAAATAATGGCTGATAACTCTTGTTTATGAACTATTATCAATCGTAAAACTAATTGAAGTTTTTAATATAAAAAAACAACACGATACACATCTTTGACACCAACGATAATTTTTATGTTGCATAAAATAATTTTCAAACTTTGAAACAAAAGATTTAGTCTTTTATAGAATTCTAATACCAATAAACAAATCAGAATCTTTTTTATTTTTTACATAAAGACACATTTATTTTCCCATTATTGAAGAAATAATTATTAATTATTGTAATTATATATAGTTATATATTTTATATATTGTAATTATATATTTATTTTCCCATTATTGTCATCGAGATAATACAATTGTTTTAACAGCTGTTTTTCTGCAATAACTTATTAGGAAAATCACTCTGTTTATATAGTTCCATGTATAATAGTTAGTGTCCTAGAATTTTTTCTCAAATAAAATGAGTTTTAGCCATTTTTGCTACTACAATTTTACGGAACATACGTAATCGGTAAAGGTATGATTCAACGTCTAGAAATTAAATTTGACATTTTATAGTACCTGCTAATCAAATTTGGATTTCAGAATTCAAGGTCTTCCTATGGTTATATTTAGAACCGCAGGTCGTTGAACTCTTCACTTGGCCACAATACTATGAAACCAAAAATAAATTGTGCCATTTAAAAAGACCAGATGATCTTGATTTTTTGTTAACGAAAAGCATTCTTTAACAATGTTAAATATTATAATTCGTAACGGATTCGAGACTGACTAACTTTTGTCGAGAACATTCTTTTTTATTAAATTATCGGAAGTACTTGAAAAATCGTGCATACCGTTATCCTGTATATAAAAACATAGTATCTATCCTTATGCGCCATTTAACTTTGAAATTGTATTATGAAAATATGTTACTTTATGTTTAAATAGTGATACATTTATTTTCGTTGTGTAAAATTTGTTTATACATTTCCAGATGAATTCATCTCAATACAGCAGACAGTTGAAATGGATTACCCTGAAATAAAAAATATTCTGTGATGTTAAATAATATTCTTATACGATTATGCAATTATAATCTTTGTGTTGTTCTAAGTGACTCCGTAAATTTAGTAGATCCGTAGATGTAAATCAGTAAGTTCAGTTAACGAATGTTTTGGTCAGTAGTTAAAAAACAGAGAATGTTTTAAGTAGGTACACTGGGAATGATTCCGACAGTGATCAGTAAACGATTAATTTCGATAAACTGCTCCGACATTATGGGAAGTTCGTAAAATCAGTTTGCAAATTCTTTCTTACATAATCAATATTTTCAATGCAATATGAGACAGCGTCATTGAAAACGATGTAGAGCATAATATCGCATGCTCCTGGAAAATACGCAACAAATACAAATTATTGCGAAAATAGTGTTTGATTGGAGGATGGAGGACGGTTGAACCGGTCAGATTGGTCGACCGAGCACCACACCTTCTTTCATCGGTTATTCAGATGAATTCGCTGCTTACGTAGACCAGCTGCTACAATCATTTACACCTGACGTGATCACGTCGCCGCGCAGCGGCGCGATCGAACTACCAGAATGGCCTTGTTGCATTTGTTTTTAAAATTTCGCAACCGGAAATATTTATCTCGCGTTATGTTTCAGGTTTCATTTAGTTGTTTTTAAATGTTTAAATGTGTGTTTTTTGCCAACTCTTTCAGTGATTTGTTACATTTAAATTATTGATATCTACGTTATTCGATATTTTCAGAATTTTTGTGATATCGGTATTCCGATAAACATTTTTTGGTAAACGCGTCGAAGTGCTGCCTTCTCTCCGATTTCAATGACCTGGAAATTTGTTGTCAACGTCATGATTCCGAACAACATTTCCCAGTAAAGTTTTTGGTAGTTGGCTTTAGTTTACGAGATATTCGCAGAAAACTTTACTTGTAAATCGATGGGTGTTCTTGACAGCGGACACGGCTTCATACGGCACAAACGTTGTACGCTCAGTATAATACAAACTGTTTTGGGTTAGGAGTGGGGATCTAACCCAGACCTAATCCATGCATTTACAAATAAAGTTTTTGCAATTATCTCATAAACTAAAGCCGATCGCCAAAAACTTTACAGGGAAATGTCCTTCAGAATGATGACCTTGACAACACAACTAAAGCTCATTGACATCGGAGAGGAGGTAGCACTTCGACAGGCTCACCCATTTTTTCATAGGGAAAAGGCTAGTAGCTCGGGACATTTTGATCAGGGACCAAAAATAACAGTTATTCTAAAATTTTCTACGATAAAAATCATGAATAAAAAGTTGATCATTATTGAAATTTAAGATAATCTACACAAAATATAAAGAAAAAAATTCGAAGAACAAAATGATTAAAAAATATCGATTTTTATAATTTTTGGTTAAAATTAACAGTTATTAATGTCCAAAAAATTGGATCCTCCTCGATAACTATTATCGATGAAGAAAAACTGTTTCGATTGGTCGAAGCAGTTATCGAAGAAAGAAGTTTATTTCGATCACTCATAACTCATAACATTTATCAATGAGAGTAGTTCATGTCGATCACTCATAATAGTTATCAATGAGAGACGTTCATTGCGATCACTCATAACAGTTATCGATGATCGGATTTCTTTGCACTTGTTCATAATAATTATTGATAAGAAAATTCATTTCAGTTGCTTGTTTAATTACTGAGTTGTCTACTCTTTTTCGGATGGAGCAAGCCTGTGAAATTCATTGAGGAGGTTTCGTACAACAAAACCAATCAACAGACCATAAGAACAACACAAAATCTGAAAAAAAATTTTTCAACATTTTTTCAACTGGGAAAATCAGAAATATAGATTCCTGTATTTATCAAATATTACTAGCGCGCATAGTTCACGCTATTATAACGAACCTTTTCTGCTTTAAAATTAACGTTAGATGATTTGCGGTGTAATTTGCCAGGAGAAAATTTGGAAAAACTCATGTTTGTCACATCAAATTTGGTTAATTTTATTAATAAAAAATTTATTAAATAATTGATTGTTTACCATTTGAAAGTTGTACTATTTAATAATAACTAGTACAAATTTCCTTCATCAATAACTGTTATGAGTAATCGAAATAATTTTCTCTCATCGACAACTGTTATGAGCGAGCGAAATAAATTTCTCTCATCGACAACTGTTATGAGCAACCGAAGTAAACTTCTCCCATCGATAACTGTTATTAGCGATCGAAATAAGTTTCTCTCATTGATAACTGTTATAAGCGATCGAAATGAATTTCTCGCAACGATAACATTTAACAACAAGAGAAAAAATGTTCTGTTAGTCGATGAAATACTTGTTATTCCATGACTTTTTTTCTTTTTGGTAATAACAGTTATGGTCCCCGATTTTAATATCTTTGTTATTCTACTAACACAGGAACCAAGTGGCAGTTGATAACATGGCTGCTTATACACAAACATATAGTGGCAGACACGAGAAAGTTCAAATAGTTATGTATACGATAAATACCACCTTGTTTGCATATGATTGATATTTTGCTGAAAGGTAAACGACCTGAATCAATTCCTTTATTCTTATTTATCTATGTAATTAATGAATGTAGAAATAAAAAGATATTAAAAATTAAATTAAAAATTAAATTGATCTATGCAGAAATAAATCGACAAAATGTGCACTACGTAGTTGTTAATACGATTACAATGCACAGGACTTTAAACTTACTTTGGACGGCTGTACAGTGCGGACAAATCGCCTGTTTTCGGCACTTCTCGTAGTTCGGTTATTAATGCATATATAGAGGAAATTTTTGACAGACAATTATATTTACCAATATAGTTTATAATTTTAACAAAAAAAAAATTTTTAGAAAAAAAATTTATTATTAAAAATTAACAAATTTATTTTTAAAAACTAACAAGTTTAGAACAAAATTAATAATAAATGAACCATATGTAAAATTAACAATAATAAACTTAAACAAATTATAATACTAGTGAATAAAATGAATAAACTCAACAAAATGCTATTCGAGCATGCTGCAGCTGCTTCGCTATCCGAGTCATTCTCAGTACTTTGATTGCGACTCAAAATCATTGACTCTCGTGATCTTGCACATTTCGATCTATCCTTACATTATTATTACTTTTTCAATAGTTATAAAACATATATTAAAAACAAATTAAAAATACATAAAAATGATTGATATATAATTATTGCAAAATTGTATTATACATAAAAATGGTTATTATATAATTATTATTAACAATTTTCATCCTAATACGCATGTTTTGCAAAAGGAATGTATTTCATATCGTGATATACACGAATATTGAAGTTTCCTAGTAAATTCCCCACTGTAACTGTGGCGAACAAATGGCAAAATTTTTTACAACCAAATTTGTTTACAAATGTATACTTATTGTTAATTATTCACAGAAAATGAAATTTAACAATATAACTAATATATTTAAAAAGAAAATAACAAATTTTCCACGATAGATCCTAAAGGAAAGGTATGGACACTTCTTAAAAAGTTTATAAAATTGAGAGTCGCAAAAAGTGGCAGCTAAAATTATGAAATTCTTAAACTATAATAAGTAATGTATCCGAATATGGATCAATGTCAGGACATCTTTTGCCGTTCTTGCTTTATGTTAATTTGAAGTTTTATATGCAATTAACAAATAACACTTCCGTTGAAAATTTGTACAAAAAATAAATCTACTTTATTAAATGTATAAAGAATGCATATTTCTTGGTAAGAACTTTCCATTCCACAGAATTATTATTGCACACTCATTTATAGTTAATATAACATTTTTCGATTTTTCGCACTTTAGAGAGTGCCTCCATGGCCAAATTTTTTCACAAAAATCTAAATTTGGTTACTAATGCATATGCAATGGTAATTAGTCACAAAAATTAAATTTAACAATAAAATTAATAATTTGAAAAAAAAGAAATTATTTTTATGCATAAAAAAAATTGTTAAATGATGTTTAAATGAATAATAATATGCATTTCCTGCTAATAAAGAGTTCTGCCAAAGGAAATTTTCGTGCATCGTCAAATAAAAATGTAGTGAGATGTGCCGACTTGTCCGCACTGTGCGCTGCCACAGTGTACCGAAATGCCTGTTTTTTTGGACAAAATTCCATAACTTTTGTTCTGTTTATGATAGAGATATGAAACAAAGTGGGGTTTTTTATTTATATTGAAAGCAATCTCAATATGATATTATTATAAATATAGTCATTTATTTAACATTGAAAAACGATATTTATAAACAAAATTTTGTTTTATTGCTGGTTTTCAGTAGATGAATTCTCAGTTCAATTCTTCCGAAACTGAAATTTTGTTTTAAACTGTTATAACATTCGCCTCCTCGACACACACACTCTTTTCTGTTATGCCTGCCGTAACTAACTAACAATAGGACTGTTCGCTCTGAACTAAACAGTCTTCAATCACACTTTGCTTTTATAAACAAATGTGTGATCATACTTAATCAAAGCTTACGAGTACGTCATTATTAATATGTAAGTATACTAAATAATACATAAAAATAAATATAAGTATAATAGAAAATATAGATATGAAAGCAACGTTTTCCTTTAAATTATTCACTTACAATTACATTATAGTACAGTCACAGGTGCAGTTGCATTACTCATCTTTAGAATCTGAATCGTGGCTCTAAAAATCTAGAAATCATCATTTCATGTAAAATTTGCTTGTTCTCCGCCATAGGCCTGGACCCACAGAAATCCGAGGGTTAAGATAGCTGAATCTAAAACAATCTTTGTTTTGTTTAAAATAATGTCGCAATATTGTATAACAAGAACAATTTATTTAACAAATATCTGTTAATTTAAAAGGAATTTCTTGTTTATTTAGTTTCATATTATATAAAATACCAGTTGTCAAATAATAGTCATTTTTTGGCTCAAAAAATTTACTTTTTGCCCCGTGTGCGCGTTTGAGTTAACTAACATTTTGTGCTATAATTTAACAATAAACAACAGTACCAATAAAAAACCTATTTAAAAGTAAAGTATGATATGCATTGCGGTAATAGTTTATGCAAAAAAAAGTATCTCTAGGTCGTCAGTACTAAATGTTACATAGGTTTATCTGAAAAATGGGACATTTAGCCGCACTCCACCCTACATTTCATTATTCTGATTCCCCATCACAGTTAGGCTGTATTTGTTTAGTTTAGGTTGTATTTGAGGAGCTAAAAAATATGAATATTCCTATTTTTTTCCTATCACCTTCGCTCGATGCTTTTAAAAAAAGATTTTATCTTCTCCGTATATAGAGATGAGCTTCCAAACGGTACAGCTAAAAATAAGCAGATGAAAGTGAGAAAAGATATAAAAAATTTGTTTAATCAAATGCCAAATGCCTTGCAGAGGAACTTTTTAAGAGGATTAAAGAGGAGTAAAGGAGTAAAGAAAATTATGTCTAAGGCTACACGCTTATTTTTGAGTGGGTAAAACACAGGTTGTAGTATATTGTTGTTTCTTGTACAATTATATAAAAAATATGTTTTGTTTTTACTCATAATGTATCAGGAAGTTTGTGTTTATATTCTGAACAAAAATCAATTATATATTTTGTTTGCATTTCATTTAACTGTACGAGGCTACACGTCTTCGCTCTTCCCAGATAGCAGCGTACGTTCATAGGACGTTCGTTTCATGTCCCGTTTATGTCCGAACGTTCTACGTCCATTTCGGACACACATCACTAGGACGTCCTTAGGACTTAAATTTCGTGCGTTTTAAGAACGCTTAGTATCCTACGAAGAATGTTCGCAAGACTAAATTTCGAATTTTCTAATGTCTTTCGAATGTCGTGAAGATAAAATTAATAATAATGACAGCAATAGTAATAAAAATAATGGTCATAACAATAAGAATAATAATCATAATAATTTCGGTTAAACTTCATCTTAGCAACCCAGAAATTTTTAACTTTTTTTTATATAAACTTGTACATATTGACGAAAAAATGCCAAAAAATCCAAGTTTTAATGTTAGGAATTCACTGGTTTAAAAATTTATGCGTGTTTAAAGTTGGGCGATTGTAAGCGTTTTTGACAGGCAAGGGCGCCGTCCTGTTATTATTGTTACGAATTTCGAGCATTGCGAGTATCGATATCTCACGATGTCGGCATGCCAAGTGGTTTTCGTTGCAGCGTCGACTTGGTGCCGACGATACAACGAAGTCCAGAGTTGTGCTAATTCAGTTACGTTGTAATTCCATTGCATAATTGAATTACATTCTATTTCAATTTTATAGTAATTCAACTACGTCGTAACTAAATTACATAATTCAAATCTTTCAATAATTCAATTACTATTTAATTATTTAATTATTTTAATCAGATGTGTAATTGAAATACAATATAATTAAAATACAGCTCTCCAAATTATGCAAAGCCCAGAACTTTGAAGAATTTCCTCGTGCTTGTTCGAAATACGTCAAAGTATTATCGATTACGTCGATCCTATTATTGGTTAGTTAAAAACGTTCCTTTCTTCAGTTTTTTGTTATTAGATAATGTATTTATTTTACGTATCATTTTACTTACATATAATATTGTTACGATGGAAGCTGTCGATTGCGAAGATCGAGAGAAGTTGGCCGTCGTATCGATATTGTGGTATCCGGCCAACGGAAGTAGACAGACGACAGAATCTCTCGAGTCGTCGAAGCGAGAGCACGCACCTATATCGCATCTTTTGACATTGTCCGTTGACAGCTAATAAATAGTTATTTAGTTGTTAATAGTATTCGGTGTTATTGTGTTAGTTGAGAGATGTGTTCGCCGGCGAGGCGGAGCCGAAGCCTCCGCAACAATATTAATGTTTGTTTAATGAGTCTCATTAGATGATTGTCGTTATTTTTTCCTTTAAAATATATCGTAACCTAGGTAAAGTAGAGACATGTTTCCTTTTTCTGCTCTTTTTTTTTGTAATGCAGAAGTTATTTCTGTTCAGATATTATAAATTTATAAATAATAAATTCTTTCTGTTTGAAACCTTCACATGGATTTTTCAACCTCTTATTACCTATTACTTTATTATTCTTTAATTTTTAATTTTAATTTAATTACATCGTAATTCGTACTTGATGTAGTTTAATTGCAAAGTATTTTATAATTGTACTCCAATTGCAATTACGAATTACATTGTAATTTAATTGAATGAAGATCTGAATTATAAATTACAATATGATTCAGTTACAATGTAATTCAATTACTTTGTAATTATAATTCTTGGAATAATTCAATTGTAATTCTGCACAACTCTGACGAAGACAAGAGTGAGTCGGTCGACGGACCTCGCAGTGAAGGGTCACAAAAGATAAGTGCTCCTCCTCCGGTCAATAAAGGATAACGGTTCATTACAATACGCCTTGTTATCGAAGCTAAGGACGCCTCAAACCCTCAACATGCGCAACAGTATGTACTCAGCATCGCGCGTCGTCTAACGAGCGGAGCCGCTAGGTGGCATCACAAGCACAAGGTGATGTTGATAACGTAGAATTGCAACCGTAGTCGGGCCCACCCCTCCACACAACCCCCTCAACTCCTCCACACGAATCTAACTCCGCTCGTTGAACGATGTCTGGGACATACGAATATGGCAGAGTCCTTACCTGTCACAAACGCTGTCACGATCGCTCATGATTATATAGAAAAAAGTAGAAATTTCTGGGTTGCTAAGTCCACAGGTTGCTGGGTCCTCACACGCCGCGCAATAAGCCGGGTCCACCCGGGTCAAACGGTTTCTCTCAAGCTCTTTTTTGTACGCGAAGAACTTTTGTATTTAACGAACTTCTAATAGTTATCAACGAATCTGAGTCTGCGAGAACCGCACGTGGAATAGCGCAAGGTGTTCTCCACGGCACACAGTATCGCAAACCATGGACAAAAATAAAAAATTCACTGCTTCATATTGATTCAAAACTATGTTGATAGTATGTTAAAATGTCTAAATAATCAGTTTTATGAAAAAACAATTTCAAAACATTTAGTAGGAAATTAATTGCAAGCGAATTCTGTAAGCGAATACAGTACTCTTTCTCTCTCTCTCAATAGAATTTTACAAAATGGAATATTTTCAGTATAGTTTCTTCTATATAATTATGCAAGAATTATTTCCTATCTCGTCCTATGTCACACGTTATTGTTTAAAGCCGCCCATGCGGCTGTGCGCATAGGTTCTCGCATTCTTCGTCGGGACTCTTTTACGACTAAAAACACTTTAGGCTCTAGACACTTCAAATGTTTATGCTATGCTAAAAATTTTTTTAATTCGTGTTATATACTGGTACCACAGACTGTACATTTTTAAGAAGGATGAGATGCAGTCATCTATCCTAAATTCTCTTTGCAGTCCCTGAAAAATCAAGAAACAAATTTGATTCAAAGAGCGATTTACCAAAAATTTAGAAGAACAATATATTGACTAAGCTGAACGTGTTTCATTGCCAATAAATTTTCTAAAAGTTGTTAAATTTGTAGATATATTCCAAAAATAGTAAAAAAGCTATTAAATAAACAAAAAGTATACTACATTATGCACCATTAAAAAAGATGATTTGTTAATATTCTACACTTCAAATTTCACTTCGATATCTTTAATTGTTTAAAGGGTATACCAAAACGTCACTAAATTTCGCGTTTTAGACCACTGTGCGACGCGGCGCGACAGTTGGTCGAAAGCAACTTCTCTGACCCTCGGCGCTCGGCACTACTAATTACGCGGTCTCTACATTACACATTAATTTCTAGCGACTAGGGCCAACGAAACAGTAACCCATTTCGTGGTGACTCAAGAATGCGGAAGTGAGACGACCCTCACTTTCCTCATCTTTTCTTCTTCCGCTACGCTCTGCGTTACGCGGTCCGTACGCGTCTAATCTAATCGCGTTTGCAAATCGCGTGGATCAACCGCAAGCAGCTTATTTACATTAGCGTCTCCATATTCGTTCGCACCTATCCGCGCGGCTGCCGCCATTAGATCGCGGGAAACAAAACCCGCGCTGTGTCCTCACAATCTGTTTACTATGGATCTTATGAGAGCGTTCAGTTGTTTAACGGACTATGCGCGTTTAGGATGTGTGCCAGCATGAATCGCTTCAACCTCTCTCCTGTATATCTGCACAGTTACCACCTCTTTCTGAACTATCAATTTTCACGCTGTTCAAATCGCGCGGTCGAAAACGCGCGGATTCCGCCGTGTCTGAACTAGCCCTAAGGGACGAACCCTCCGCGGCGAGCACTTGGCGTCCATGCCAAATCTGCCATGGTAAAAAGTGAATTCTCGTTACGAGTCAGTTGCGCGGTTCTGGCGACTGACTCTTAGACGAAAGAGGTTCTCGCTGAGCGTCGCATTTGAAATACACAGGGCACGCTGGAAACCTAAGAGTCACATCCATCTATAAGTCATAAGCCTATGACTACTAACTGATAGTGACAAGAAGACTGAGAAAATGTCTTTCTCCGATACGATGTTGCACGTACAAACGGACAGTGAAGCTCGAGAGCCGTCGTCGCCGAGAAGTGTGAACATGACACGGGTCGGGCACACCCGTGCGAGACTAGGACACCACTACTAATCCAATAAGAAAACTTCTTTATTTTTCATTATCTTTTCATGGGACTTTCACCAACACATTCGTGGAATTTTTCTGATCAAAATAAAACCAAATATGATATAATTCGGATGATGTTTACTTGTGTAATAAACAATGAATTTTACTACCCATAATAATTACATTAACGGAAAATTAGTGTAAATGTGATCAGAATTATATCGCGTTTAGTATCATTTTAATCAGAATAATGCCACAAATATATTAGTGAAAGTCTCATAAAAAATGATTAATAATAAAGAAGTTAAATTGTTCATTTAAAGGCCTGCGCTCACGCGGAGGCCATTACAAGTAAATATCATTGGAATTATACCATATACGACATATTATTATCGTATTCAGAATTATGCCATATTTTTACATTAATGGAAAAATTGTTTGGTATCATTTTAATCAGAAAAATGCCACGAATATGTTGGTGAAGGTTTTATAAAAAAAATAAAGAAGTTCTGTAATTGGATTAGTGGTGGTCTTTTGGTCTCACACCGATATACCCGACAATGTTGTGGCACACTCCTCGGCGGCGACGGCTCTCGAGCTTCGTCCCCTCACTGCGGTGGTGTGGGTAGTTCCACTGACTCCAAATCGTAAGGTTGGCACTGACTCGTAACGAGAAATCACCGTATTGAACAAAATCGGGGCTGTAGTACAAACAGCATAGTAAAAACTTTGCTGTAGTAGGGAAAATGTATTTTCATTTCATGTATTCTCAGTTTCATGTATTTTCAATAACTTAAATATTTACAAATCTTAAAATAATGGCAATAACGATTTTGCCCGATATTTACTTTTAGAGTAAGGTTAGGTTCGTTCTCAATGCGACCGATCTGTCCTCTACACGAGGGCAAGATTTGGCAGTTATTTGGCATGAATTTGCGACTGCAAACTTTGCACTTAACCCTCCGAGTGCTGTGCCGGAGTAATTTTTGACCCGCTGGCTTCAGGTCACGCACACAGTGACATAGGTTCGCCAATACCACTTTCACCGCTTCCGCGGCGAAGACATTTGCGTACGTCCCTATACCTGTCATCTCAAAGCAGCCTTTTTTTGTTCTCTGAGGTCCAAAACTTTACGGATAACTTAGTTTCTTAGTTTCAAGGGAATATTTTTGAACATTTGGCGTAACAGAAATACATCAAATGAATCTTACACGTTGAATTTTATTTATACCATTTTTCTGGGTTGAAGGTCATTTGAAGGTCATATTGTATTACATGCATGAATTCGTTATTTTGTCAGCTACAACATTACGTTAACGAAAATATATCATTCCATTTATAAAAACATCGATAACCTTGAAATCTCATAAAAATGACATTGAAATTTTTTTCCCTTACACCGTTATATGCGACCCTTCAAACAGTGTAACTTTGTCCTACGAAGTTTTTTTGTACAACGAAAAGTAACGGAGATATTTAGGTGTCCTGCTTTATCGAATTCACCCTGTATAGATACTTGTTCTGTAAATACTTGTTCCATGTTTTCAGCGATCCGCATCTTGCTTGTGCTATTACTGCTGGATTTCTTGTTTCCCCTCTTTTTTAAATATTCGGATAGATTCATAACCTGAATATATTTGTACGTTTGGTTATAGTTACATATCCCTATCTATCCACCTATATCCACCCATATCCACCTATGGTTACATATCCCTATCTCTTGTGTCCAACTCTTCCATGATATCTACTACCATCTCTGGCCTCTGCTGTGCGCCTATCATGCTGAATTAATTCCTTTTTACGTAGATTTCTCTTTCCTTTGCACTTCCTGTCTTCTTGTCATTAATTTTCCTTTCTCCTCTAGGCACCCCTTTACCAGATTTCTCCCTCTTCCTTTTTTCTTCTTCAAATTTCCATGCTCTTATTCCTGCCTTGACCCTAATCTTTTCCATTTTCGTTTCCTCTGAAACGAAATACTCAGGTGTTTGTCTGCTCACCCCAGAATCCACTTGACATATCTATTAACTTGTATCGCTTCTACCTCTCTCCTTTCTTCAAACCCCCACAGCTCTACCCGATACATGAATATCCCCATCACCAGTGGATCAAGCATAAACCTCCTCATTGTGAAGTACATTTTTTTTCTATATATGTCAACAACACGGGCCTTGCCAGCGACATATATCGTCCAGGAGATACTATTCTTTGATCCACGCTCAACGTCGTACCCGACCCGTATTATGTTTACACTCCTCGGCGTCCGAGGCCTCTCGAGCTTCATGGCCTCTCACGGGGTATACCCCGCGGTAGTGGAGATGGTTCTGCGACTTTCATCAACCAGGTATTTGCGACATATATCGAGAAAAGACTGTAATCTCTAAACAACCTCATCCGAATTCACCACACCTGAGTCAAACCACATTCGTTTCTCTTTCTCGTATATGCTTTATTAGGCCATCGACCTCTCGCAATCATACACACACCTAAGTAAGTAAGCAAGAAAACTCTTTCACACTTTCTATATCTGGTTTTAATTTTAAACGACAATGAAAAGGGGATAGGCTGGACGAAAAGAATAAAGCCGGTAAAGTTTGAAAATAGAATTTTATTAGCTACGTAGCAAAATACCTATTCACTTAAATATTTGGTTTGACACGATTATCAGGCTAAGTTCGTTTATATTAATATACAATGTGTAAAGTATGCCATATTGTATATGGGCAGTGTCCGATGATAGTACGATAAACTTAATTTTCATACGACATTAACGAGATATAAATATATATATATAATATATATATATTATTTTACGTGCTAGAAAATAGTACGCTAGGCACTTGTTTGAATAGTTATAGAAAAACAAAAAACTTACGGCGTATAAGGGGACGCTCGCGGGAAACTCGAAGGCAGGCAGTAAGACAAGAGAAGTGGCGCTCGGCGAGAGATGAAAGGAAAGAATGGCACAGAACGACAGAAAAGTATGAAAAGAGATTATTTTGAAGTAGAAGCAATAGAGAGAAAGAGACAAACCACAAGAGGATCAAGAAAGAGTGAGATGTATGCAAGGAGAATTGGAGGAAACGAAGGAAGAAGCTACGCCGTTCTCTTTGTTTAGACGTTACCGACGCGCCGCACCGGCGTGAATTCTTCGGGAATCAACCGGCGGACGATCGTTCCTTCGTTCCGTCGCGAGACTTCGATCTGTTCTTCATAGCTTTATTTCTTTTTCTTTTGGATGGTCTAGTTATCGGCAGTAGTAATTTCTCTCGAGTAAAAAAAGAACACAAAATAAAGAGGAAAAACGTGAATAGGGAAAAAGAGAGCAAGTATAAACGCGCGTGTATGGGTCTACGTGTCCTTTATACACACTTGGCAACGACTTATTCGCGACCTGAGGTTTCCTGCCTTCAAGGTCTCCTTCTCCGGCCTTTGGAACTGATGCCTATCCTCGATAGTGGCCAACCAAAAGCTGTACTCGTTCGTGTAGTAATGGCAGTGTCCTTTGGCGCCGTTGCACTCGATGAAAGGTGTCGCGCGGAAGTCCTCCAGACAAGATCCAGGACTGGACAGTGATTGACCACCACCTTGAGAACCGGCACCAGTATGCTGAAACAACAATGCGAACATTTAGTTTGCATCGTTTATGTCGGAATATTTCGTTGGTTGTCACTGTCAACAATGAACAACTGTACAGAATGTCAACAGGAAACATTGCGAGCGACTATATCGAGCAATATCAACCTATGTACGTATGTAGATAACGGAAAATTAACCACGTCAACTGCGGTTTGCATATACGATTCGCTCGAGCAGTTTACCTATCTTCAGAACACGGAACATGTTTATTCTAGGATTTGGGACAAAGGATGTAAAGGGAGATCGTCTTTCAATTAGATTTTCTATTCACTGATAAAATTATTGTTCCAGTGTGTACAATTTTGTTCAATTCAATTTTCACATATTGTTCAATTTTGAAGCTGGCACTCTTGAGATAGAAAATGTTATGTCGGTATGGTAGAAAATTACAATAAAATGATACCAAATTTTTTTCAAGTCGCCAGAAATCCTTTTGGAAAACATGTTTTTAATGCAAAATGGGGCTATGTGCAAAATTTGAGGTTAATCTGACTTGACCAATTTTCGGAACTTTAACCTGCGATTCTACTACAGCATGGTATCCTTTATAACTTTACATCACGTTGAACGAGTATATTTACGTGTTTGATCGAAACTATGTTCACGTATGGTACTATCAGATTCGACTAATTTAAAAAAAGGAATTTAATAAAAAGAATCCATGTTCCCAATGCAATGGCCGTGCATTCAGCTAATTTGCCAGAAACTGAATAATTGAATGACGATTTTGATACTCTGGGTCAAAATAGATCTGGACTCCACCGTCAGAGGGGTTAAATAACATGAACAAATGAACACATAATAATTATTACCGATAATGTTTACCTATGACAGGAATGAAACAAATGATATTTATGTAAAATGCAGTAAACTCGCGTGATAGCTAACGTATTAAGTGGTTTTATAACTGGGTCCCAACAGACCCGTGCATTTTCTAGTACCACTATGCGATGGTGTAGTGGATACAGTACAATCTATATTTATAAGTTAATTTGTCTCGGCTGTAGAGTAGTTAAATATTCGGATACAATAGTTTGTTTTCATACCATGACAAAACTGTATCCGATCCAAAGGCCGGTCCATCCATTCGGACAATCTGGAATGTTTAACGATTGGCTGTGTACAGCTAGCACATTCGCTGGAACTTCACATACTACGCATCTGTGGAAAACGAAGAACATTTCAATTATTAATTGAACAGTATAACCTACATATTATGTTGATATAATAGTAATTATTAATAAAGTTATAACTACATTTGAACATGTTCAAAGCTTTATGATGAAATACATTTATAATGCAAAAATTGGCTGGTAGTTAAGTCTTTGCAGTCATAGTAACTGTCTACACGTGTCTCCCTTATCATTTTTTATTTTGTTGTCGTCAAAGCAGTTACTGATAACATTCATTTTTAGATTATACTTAATATTCTTAATATATAAATCTATAAAAATCTGTGCGATCTTATTATCGATCGAATAGTTTCATGTTAAAAAGATCAATCAGCAATTTCGTAATTTTCGAATCGAAAAATTCCATTAACATCTTTGTATAGAAACGAACTCTATAGAACAAGCACGTCACAAGTGATACATTGTAACCGTGTGGCTTACATATTAAGCGATAGCAGTATTGAGCTCTATCTATCGACCCCACCGATACCCGCAACGACGATATTCTCGATCATTGTCGACTTGTAGGATATCGTCCCATTAGCGAGAATGCGTGCGTAGAACTCCCCAATGAGTGCGCATCGATTCCCACTCGATACGGATCGAAGGAGGCCGATCTAGAGTTGCCTGATCAGGGGAATTGACTCAAATTGAGGGGAAATAGTTACCCTCTCTCTGCTAGTGCCGGATTGGTGACGTGACACTGTGACACATGTATGGCAGAGACGAAACACATCACGTGACCGTGCCGTGGCGGAAGCGTGGGGAAATAGTGCCGTAGAAGGGGAAGGTTATAGTCGGAGACAAGTTTTAATGTGGCGGCTCTGCTCTGGTCTGAGTCGATGCGAGCAGGAGAAAGATCACTCTACGTTTGGGAGCGACCCGGCGACGCGTTCGGCGAAACCCGGTACGTAAGCAAGGGGTCAAGTTGACCCGGTAGTGTAGACAAACCGACCACTCTACTCTCGGTACGTACGCGCCTCAAACCGAGGAATCACGTGCACAAACCGCGCCGTGGTACAGCTTATTAGTAGTGCCCCCAGAAGATGCTCATTTGAGTATCTCATAAACTTATATATTTAGACTGAGCCATGTTACGGGGGGAGTTGAAGCCTACAATGGCGTTGACGGGGTATAAAGAGTGAGAGAGAAAGCAATAGTGCCGGTCATGCGCTCTCTTTCTAATTGGCGAGTTGGTGGGGAGAGAGCCTGGTTCCCCTATTTTCTTCTATATAGCACACAGAGTAGTTAGTAAATACTTTGTGCTGCTCTGTGCTTACAGGAAAAATACTGACTCATAGATACCAAGTTGGACAGTATATTTTCCTCGAGATATATACATATATATTACACACCAACTATCGGTGTGCGGGTAAGATAGGTTGACCGGCGGCGGCCATTCTAGCCTTCAGCGCTCCGTACAGACCGCGCAGTCTATCTCTATAAGTCTGTGGGGTATCTGTTTCCTCTCCTCCTTTTCCCATTCTACTATCCCATTCCACCACCATGAGCACACTCTAACGTCCCCCACTAAGTCGAACGGGCAAACGCATCCCCCGAACCCCCTGGGAGGGGAACGGGTGTATGTAGGACTCTCCGGCAGTGTGTGCAATGCCGGGTATACCCACTAAACCCCACGGTGGCCTCCCTGAGGTAATTAGGAGGCGGCCGGGATCTCGAAATCGAATGCAACCGACCACCCCCTCCCCTAGTGATCCTATTCTACATTAATGAGCCCTGTCATAATTTCTGGTCGTTCCTATCTGTCCCTGTGAAAGGTGGATTCGGCCGTGGGTCGCTAAGAATTCCGCGCCATTAATCATTCGGGACATGTCTCGTAGACTCGTTTGAGGAAGCAAGGGGTCGCTCATTGCAATGTTGCTCTATGGGCACTTTCTGATTGTACTCGTGTGTCTTTACGAGGAACTGGACAGCTGGCGCGATCACTGGCCAGTTGGAAAATAATTCCAGAAAGAGCTTACAATATCGTTTGGACAACAGAGGTGTCGCTCAGCCCACGCAAGCGTGTCCAGCCGTCACCACCTGGTTGTTTCCCTTCGGTATTGTGAGACGCTAACGTGTGGGCATCGACCATCTCGCCCCGGAATTTTCCGGTCGCACTAGTTGACTGTTACTACAGTGAATTCTTGTCATAAGTCAGTTGCGCGATTCTGGCAACTGACAATTAAACGAAATCTGAGAAATCATAAACCTATCTATCTATCATAAACCTATGACTACTGACAGATAGTGACAAGAAGGCTGAGAATCTGTCTTTCTCCGATACAATGTTGCATGTAGAAACGGACAGCGAAGCTCGAGAGCCGGGTATACCCCGCGGTGGTGTGAGTAGTCCACTGACTCCCAACCGTGAAGTTGGCACTGACTCACAACCAGAATTTACTGTATATTGTTCGCCGCGTCGCGAAAAGCGATGAGATCTCGTGCGGTCGAAGTCATTCATCCCAACACCGGAGTTCATTTCAAGCCCACATTACGTGTCGAGTGATGCGCTCCTAGGTGTGGCAGTCTGGCCAAGATCTAGTGCTTATTTCGATTCATGCTACTCCCCGAATATTCGGTTGAGCGCGTGGATGATGCGACTGGTCCTCAATCGCTCGTTTGCATCTAATAGAGCGGAGCACTTATATTGCCGCAACTGCATGGACTCCCTTTTAAAACGATAAACACCGCGGAATGGATGTACGAGCCTAGGGAAAATTTGTACAGTACGCGAGCGAAAGGCCGTAGTAAACACGCATACCCGTGCTCGTGTTGTGAGCATCGGCGTGTATCATCCCCGTAGTCCCAAAGGTCGCAAAACGATTGTTTCAGTTCTCACGTCACGTCGGGAACATTCCGATCGCGTCAACATTCGCATGAACGGGTTCTATACACCGAATATCAGAACAAGTCACGTGACTTTTGCAGAGTCAGCAGGTCGGTAACTGCTGTATCATTCCCGTTCACAGCCTTCAGCCATTGACTTAAGATCCGTCTTGGTAAAAAATATTCTCATATAAGGACGAAAAGTTGAGGCACGTAAAACCATTTTTCGCTTATTTTTGTTGGTAACGTGGTCACTCTACCTTATCGCGAGTCTATGGAGTCTTGGCTCTTAAGGACAACGGTCTCCAGTTTTCTTTAGCCTTCGTGCAAACCTCTCCGCTATCCAGTGCTTGGAGGCACGAATGATTTCTCTTTCGATTAGTTAACAAATAGGGAATTCTAGGAGAGTTCTAGTAACCGCCCCCTCTCGACTAGCGGGAATATTAAAATAGCGTAATAACCCCAACCCGAGCGATTACAACGCTACACCGTAAAATGATTTTTCGTTGCAAGAAAATGACGGGAGCTATTTGAAACTTTTCCGTGTCTTTTTTTCTTAAAGGAAACGCTAAACATACCTGGAGATGTATCCTTCTATTGCCGTCTCCTCCACTGGCATCATGGGAATTGGACTATTGGTTGACAGCCAGTAAGAACGATCGTTCCGGCTGGCATAGTGGCAGACGTTGTTGACGTCGCAGAATAGGAAAGGCATCGTTGAGAACTTTCTTACGCAAGAGCCGGCGTAACCTGTTTTTGCGACAATTTATTTAGATAAGTTATTGTTATTACTGGAGAAGACGAAATTTCGTATAAGATGCGAGATTTACGAGTTGGACGCGAGTTTGTTGATCATTTAACGTCACTATAGTTACTAGACTAACGATTTTTACTAAATGCATTTTGAAAACTTACCCAAATCTTGCGAGTGTGCTCTTTCATCGCCATCTGTGTACAACAAACTGTATCCTTCCCATAGCTTGATATGTCCTCGTTCACAAACCGGTACTGATTGACTTTGGCTGTGTTTGACCAACAGAATACCAGTCAAATAATCAGGCGAAGCTTCACATTGCAGACCGGGTTCTCCTGCAGGACCTAAAGCTCCTGGAGGACCTTGCAGACCTGGTACACCTGGTGCACCAACGGGTCCAGGTAAACCAGGGAGGCCAGATGGTCCTATAGGCCCTGGTAGCCCTTGAGCACCTTTAAATCCATCCAATCCTGGGAATCCTGGTGGTCCTGACATTCCTTTTTCTCCTGGTGGTCCTGGTGGCCCTGTAGGTCCTGTAAAATACGATAACGTTTATGTGGAAAATTGTTACTGAACTTCAGCAACTTCAGTGTTTTCCTGTGAGCCAAGATGAAAGATTAAAATTTACTCTGCATTTCTATTAATACTTGCTATGTGAATCTGTGTTGTCACAAAATGAAAGTTTTACTTATTCCAAAAAATACTAAATCAATTAGTAAAAATAATAGAGGAATGCAGTTTAAATTACAAGTGCTTATGCATGAATGTGATTTAGTACATCCTATGCGTTGTAGATGTGAATATGTACTAATCTGTGATGTTAATTAAACAGATAAGACAGCCGCGGCGAACGAACGACAAGACGCGAAACGATGCAGGCAGTCGAGGAACAGTATTTATTTGATGCGTGTGAAGGTGGAAATTCGGGTACATATACAAACGAACATGTCTGATGTATGTGTCAGACGCATTTATAAACGATGTGTACACCACGAATTATCGCATACTGCGCGCTTCAGTTCCGCGATCAACGTACAGTTGATCAAAAATACAATACGTACAAAAATCCGGAATTTTTTCGGGCAGCACCAAAAATAATATATATTTAAGGCAAATATAAATAAAGCAACAATAAATTGTTGACAAGATAACTGACTATATAAGCTACAAATTAATGAACAAGTGAGAAAGTGTCAGCCATGAACCGAGAATACGACCGAACAACGGTAATACTCAAATTGCTTCATATTTTATCCCTTTCCAACGCAAAATATGGCCGACCCGGCCATAGAGCTCGACCGACCACTTTATACAATGTATTTTGCCGTGTCGGGCCTTTCGCTTACTCTCCGTATTCTTTCTCGGTCCAGTCGAAAACAAAGTGAAAAAGCATAGGTACCCTGATCTGAAATACGGGGAAAGCCGATCCCAAACCTTCGCCTTATTTCAAAACAAAACTGTATACAGTAATTTCTCTGTATATGTCGCCAAAGTCTGGATGATAAACGTCACGGAAGTGCCTCCATTACCGCGGACAAACTCCCACCCCCCCCCCCTTGCTCGCTCCCCATAGGTTTATCAGTGGCACGAACCACAAAATCATTAGTACTACCCTAATTTTGTTCAATACACATACCAGGGTATCCACGGTCTCCCTTTGGTCCCATCGGTGGTTCGATGCAATCGTCACCTTTGTCACCCTTGTCACCAAGGTAACCAGGGGCACCCATTAATCCAGTCGGACCGGGGTAACCCATATCACCCTTCTCTCCAGGAGCTCCACTTACACCATTCACACCATCCCAACCTCTGTCACCCTTTTCTCCGGGCACTCCGTCTAGTCCACTTGGTCCTACAAATTAATCGAAACCTTGTTTTTTTATGAATTCTTCAATATAACAGTATTATACCTATCCATTAATTTTTATCCATTATTTAAAAAAAAATTTTTTTTAATATTTTTAGTAACATATAAAGGTATCTTAAAGAATTTTTCGATATTTTGAAAATTGCTGGTTTTCCAGACCTGGAAGATAAAGTGTCAGCCTTTTTTCATCGAATTGTGACGACTAAATTAACAAACCGATGAAAATGATATTTTAAGTACTTATAGTGGAAATATAAGAGTAACTAATAAAAATTATTTCAGTTCAAACAAATATTTTTCACAGCTTCTTATGCTTTAAACAAATTCAGTGTTTCTATAGCTGAGACATATTGAAAAATTTAAAAAAATGATGATATAGCCTTGTGTGTTCTGGCTGTTGCATACATGATATTAGAACAACTTTTATAGACACCCGACCGCTGCTAGTACTGCGTGTCAATCGTCCGCGTCCTATTTCGTCAATTTGAAAATGTCCGCTCTTTTAAAACCAGGTCCGTAAAGGAAAGACGTGGGACTATATCTTCATTTTTTTTTAATTTTTCAATATATCCCAGCTACAAAAACTGTGTTTGTTTAAAGCAATTAAAAAATAAATTGTTAAAAAAGATGTTTTTACAACTGAAATAATTTTTATTAAATATTCTTACGTTTTCGCTATAAGCACCTATAATATCATTTTCATCGGTTTGTTAGTTTAGCCGTCATAATTTAATGAAGAAGGGTTCACACTTTATCTTACAGGTCTTTAAAACGAACAATTTTTCCAAATTCTTTAAGATAACATTCTATATCTAAATACTGTAAATACTACAAGATATTCTAATTTGAACAAAGTCCTAAACACTACTCCGAAAAGTGTCCAATTTCGTGTGGAATGGCCCCATATTCATTATTTACTTGAAAATAAAAACCTGGACGGGTCAGAACGACGGGTTCTAATATTTTTAATTTACAATTATTAGGATTCTAAAGATATATCCATGATTCAACAAATTTATTTCTTTAGGTATATGTTATTAAAAAGAAATGACTAATCATTTAGGCAGCACATTTTTGTTTTTTGTATTGTTATAAAGTAATGTAAAATAGTCACTTTTAGTGCTCCCTGAACCTAGTGTTAAGAGTATGTACTTTAGTGGCACTCTCATTCACATTTCCAAAAAAAAAAATATATATAAAGTTTTATTTTATCTTCAATACTAAACACTACTATGTCTTTTCAAATTTTAAATTTCCTAAAGTTTTTTTGTTTCAGAGATTTTTGTTTCTCACGCAAAATAAAAGATAAGATAATTCTCTGATTTCAAAAATAATTTAAAAATGTTAATGTTTTATATTCCTTATTATTGATTAACGCAAAATCTAATTTTAATAATATAATAAGACCAATTTCTTAATAATCACCTCGAGGTCCTGGTTCTCCTTTTTGTCCTGGTAGACTACTTAACCCTGGTAATCCAACATCTCCTTTTTCACCTCTTTCACCTGGCTGACCTGGCAATCCTTCAAAACCTGGGGCACCATCTCTACCTGGTGAGCCAGGAATTCCACTGGGACCTGTGTCACCTTTCTCACCCTGTGGGCCAATAGGTCCATAAGGACCCTGATCTCCTTTGTGACCTGGTAGACCAGGCAAACCCTGTTCGCCCTTTTGTCCAGGTATTCCAGATATTCCTTCTCGTCCATGCTTTCCAGGCAATCCTGCCAAACCTTTCTCACCCTTGACAGTGGCTCCGGGAAAACCTGTAGGTCCGGCCGGCCCTTCTTCACCTGAAGTAATTAATCGATTATGTATAAATGACGCAAACATTATTTATTGGTTTCGATCGCATCAACAATATTACGTAAAATAATACCCCAAAGTATACATACCTTTAACACCCATAGGTCCTGGTGGTCCCGGATTTCCGACTGGGCCTGGTAAGCCTCTATCTCCTTTCTCCCCATCATATCCAGCTAAGCCTTCCAAACCTCTATCACCCTTTTCTCCATATAAACCTTGTCGTCCAGGAACACCTGGTTCACCCTTTTCACCTTTAACTTGGATTGTTGGGCCAGGTGGTCCACGGTCACCTTTCTCTCCGATTCCACCAGACAATCCAGGATATCCAGTAGGACCTTAATGACAGAATATGTTATTAGTTAACTAATTTTTGGTACAATCAGTGCAGTAATATTTTTTAATTCCCTGTTATTACCTGAAAGACCTCGATCTCCTTTAACGCCATTAAGGCCTGGACGACCTGGAGCTCCCATTTCACCGTCTTCTCCTGGGAAACCAGGTGGACCAGGTAAACCGATGTCACCTCGTTCACCGGGTAACCCATCGATACCGGGCGTCCCTGGTTCGCCTGGTGTACCTGGCGGCCCCTGTTGAAATTAATTCAAAATGTAAGTTAAAATCGAGTGAGATCATTTATTTCCAGAAACTCATAACTTTACTAGGCAAACATACTAGATCTCCTTTCAATCCAGGATATCCTCTAACTCCAGTGTCTCCTTTCTGCCCCTCTAATCCCGGTAAGCCATCATGACCTGGTACACCGGCGTCTCCTTTCGGACCAGGCAGTCCATCTTGCCCAACACCAGGTAATCCAGATTCACCCTTGGCACCATCTATACCATCTCTTCCAGAAGGTCCTGGAGGTCCACGAATTCCTGGCATTCCTGGTTCACCTTTTTGTCCTTTTTCAGACACCTGACCAGGCTCTCCTTTACGACCCTAGTAAAGCAAACCACAATAAAACTTTAGTACATATGCACACAAAGACAAGTTGAATTTTATTATTCCAAAATACATACTGGGAATCCGACTGGTCCTTGATCACCTTTAGGTCCGTCGAATCCAACGGGACCTGGCGCACCAGGTTCGCCGATAGGACCTGTGTCTCCTTTGGACCCAGTTAGCCCTGGACGTCCAGGTTTTCCATCTAGTCCACGCAATCCAGGGAAACCTGGTGAGCCTTTTTCTCCACGTTCGCCCTTCAAACCAGGTGAACCTTCTAGACCAATTCGGCCTTGTGATCCAGGTGGACCTCGCCGTCCAGGATATCCTTTTTGTCCGTCAATACCTGGTTCCCCACGATCTCCTTTCGTACCTGGGAACCCTGGAAGACCAGATCTACCTGGTTCTCCTGGCAATCCTGGTTCGCCTGTATAGAATCAATTTTATATAAGTTTTTGAGTTGAAGCATAGAGAACATCAGTTTCAATAAGGATAGGAATCGATACACGTACCTTTGTTTCCGTCCATACCAGGAGTTCCTGCTACACCAGGTGGACCTGGAGGACCAATTAGTCCTGTTTCTCCCTTCTCTCCTGGTGCACCTGGTAAACCACTTATTCCAGAAATTCCAAGATCCCCCTTTTCACCAGCAAATCCTGGTAATCCTGGATAACCAATAGGGCCGTCTTTTCCTGGTGGTCCTGGAAGACCTTGTTCTCCTTTTTCACCGGTTGGGCCAGTCAAACCGCGAGCACCTTTCATTGAAATTCCAGGTTCGCCCTTGTCTCCTTTTGGAGCTGGTGCACCAGGGAATCCCCTAGGTCCTTCACGACCAGGTTCACCGGGGAAGCCCATTGGTCCCATTGGACCTTTTTCTCCACGAGGACCAGGCAATCCTCGTGCTCCGACTGGTCCAGGAGCACCGATTGAACCTGACGGTCCAGGAGGGCCCTAATTTTATTAAATGTTGTTATTACTTTTCACATTACGCTTATATATTGGATTTACAAAACCTAGATACTAATCTAAAAACAATTTATTTACTAACCGAGAAACCTTGTAGGCCTTTATCCCCCTTCAATCCATCTCTTCCAGGTATTCCCGGTACTCCTCTTTCTCCTGGAAACCCTCTATCACCTTTGAAACCCTCCGCAATATTGTACGGTGGACATGAACCTATGCAAAACAAAAATTAAGATGTATTCCACGTATTTAGTGAAAGAGTGTCTGAAAGTAAATTATCACCACTTACCAGGTTCACCTCTTACTCCATCTAAACCAGGTTCACCTTTTTCTCCACGCAATCCAGGCCAACCAGGTTCTCCAGCTTCTCCTTTTATACTGAGACCACTTTCTCCTTTACGACCTGGAACACCTGGCCTGCCAGGTACACCATCTTGTCCAGGGAAACCGCGATCACCCTGGAAGCAATAGAAAGTTACAGAAATCCAATCAAAAAGTCACCACAAAGATCAAATAGCCATGTTCTAGTATCACTTACAGCAGTACCCTTAAGTCCCGGGAACCCTTCAAATCCAATCGCACCCTTCTCTCCAGATAGACCTATCGGACCTAGAGGGCCTGGTCGACCTGGCTCACCTCGTATGCCTTTATCACCTTTTTCTAGCTTTATCATATCCCAGGATATTTTGGCAGGTTGACCAGATTCTCCTTGAGGTCCTGGTGAGCCGGGAATACCGTCTTTTCCCTAATAACAAACGTACATTGCTTAAACTATGCAAATATGTTAATCGTTAAACTAGTTTCGTACGTGTTACTGCATGAATTACAATATAATAAATATGGTAAATGTTGACAAAAGGGGAACCAGCTCCAGTGACCTGGCCTGGCAATGTATGTTGTCAAGGTCAACATTTTAAACAACTTTTTTCTATACATGCACCCGTCGCTCGGTGTCAGTTTTCGAGATATTCCCAAAACACTTTAGATAAACCGAGATTACGAGTACACTTTATTCTGCAAGTATTAACTGGATAGTCAAAAATAATATTAATAGCTTGAACCAATTGTTCATTGGATACATTCTGCTCGTTACTTCAAAAAAAGAAACGATCCCACCAATTTGAAGTTGGTTGATGTTAGGTGCGTGAGGGGGCGGCGAGGACGTACATACAAAAACCCATGCGAAGTGCGGACCATGCAAGCTCTCCACCCTCTCAGGCACCTAACGCCGATCAACTTCAACTATTCCTTCTCCTTGAGATCCTGTATATCAGTGCTGGGCACGGTTGGGACCCCTCAAACGCTTAGTTCCACCACCAATCGGTCTAGATTTGAAGCGTATTTACCGAGTTATTAGGAAATAATGGCCAGGTGTATTACTCCGTCGGCTCTTGGACGAAAATTTTTCCAACTTCCACCGCTAAGAGGAAACTTTTTCCGTATCGGTCCTCGACCTTTCTTCCATGCAACGCGTACCTTCGTCGTGTTCGTTTATGTTTCGTGTCATCGTTGCCCCAACATACCCTCGTAGCTACTCACGATAGGCGAAACGCTTCCATTCCCCATGGTAACGGAGCTTACTGGAAGGGGACAGAGGGCGTCACGGTGGGGATGGTTTTGCCCCAATTGAGGCGAATGTGCCCAGCACTGCTGTATATGATTCTGTATTTTAATTACTGTTCGGTGACAGCTTGTCCCAGAAAAAAAGTGTACTTGTATCAAGTTTTTTAATGAATATCTCGGAAACTAAGACCGAGCGACGGCTACATGTATAGGGACAAGTTGTTCGGAATGTTAACCTTGACAACACATTGTAAGGTCAATGTCAATGGAACTGGGTCCCTTTTTGCCAACATTTACCATAATTATTATTGCAAATATATAATTATAAAATGATGTGTATTGTTATCGACACTTCCTTTTCACCAGTACTGACTACGAAATATTCTGAATACTTTCACTTAATCTCCAGAAAGTTGTCGTTTTTAACAACTTCATAGAGAATGATGCCCATGCTTGTACGGACCCATTTACTAGGCAATGTTTCTACATGTGTACTTTTCTAAGATAATACATTAATTCATTATTCACCCGAATTGCAAACAACTGACACCTGGAGCACACTATTACGAGCTAAATATTTAGATGAAATATTTGAGGGCTTAGGCAAAGCTGTAACACATCGTTGTTCAGTTGGTAATAAGAATAAATATTCTCTTATTTTTTCAAATTATTTAAAAGCAAATTTTTTGAACTCCATTGACAGCGCTATGGAAACATTCACAATGCCTTTTAAAAGTTCCCGTATTAAGAGGAATAATACTATTTTTATTTAATCTAGAATAAAGCAATCCAGCAAAAAAAAAATAAAAACAAATAAATGCGTAAATATTTCTAATTTTTCATTCTCAAAAGAAGCTTCACTATAAAAGCGTGCTGCAGTAACGAACCATATCAAGGATTTCTACGAATACTAACTATACGTGTTAATCGTAATCATGTTATGTGTTGTTCGTTTACTGGATAACGTGTTATCATTTTTTCAAGATTTTATAATACAATTAGTTCATACCGGTGGTCCTGGTGGACCGATTGGTCCCGGTAAGCCATCAGAACCAGGTTCTCCAGGAAAACCTCGTTCTCCGGGTGGTCCTCGGGCACCAGTAATTCCGGGGCTGCCATCGAAACCGTGATCTCCTTTAGGCCCTCTTAAACCAGGCAAACAGTCTATGCAACGTCCTCCTAATTCTCCCTTTTCACCAGGCGATCCGGGACTCCCCGGAATACCGTCACTTCCAGCAATTCCTGGTTCTCCTGGTAAACCAGCTTCACCTGGCGATCCTGGAATTCCATCCAGAGAATCTCCTGGTAATCCGCGTGGTCCAACGTAACCACGTTCACCCTTCTGTCCCTTTTCTCCATTTAAACCCGGTGCACCATCCATTCCTTTTGGACCCTTCACGAAGGATAGACAGCATTTAAATTAGGTTGGATATTAGGTGCTTATATTTTAAAAGAGGTCGTTAATTCTTCATTAAATTTCGCGCTTACAGTTATCGATAACCCTTTCTCTCCTGGCAAACCTCGTGGACCTGGAGGACCTTGAGGACCATCAAAACCACGAAGTCCCGTTGGTCCTGGGAATCCGGTGATGCCAGGTTCGCCTTTCCCTCCTTTCTCTCCGGGCAAACCTTCCGGACCGGGGATACCTGCTGAACCAGGGCCTCCTGCAGGACCCAGTGGCCCTCTTGGACCTGGATCTCCTGGATATCCATCAGTACCTCGTGGACCAATTGGACCTGGGAATCCTTGAGGTCCTTTAGGCCCTGGCGGACCTGGTGTACCCTTGCCGCCCTGATAATTAAAATAAGTCTAACGTAAACTTAGCTCATTTTATTGTAGTATTTTATTGTAGTAAGAGTGTTCGAAAAATCTTTCTGAGTGCTGAATATTTTTTTTTGTTTTTGCTTGCATAGGTACTGCAAATAGTATTAGTTCCGAAGTTGCGAAATAAGATAAAAAAGGACTCTACGAGATATATTTTTAACAAGAAATTGACATTTCGATCAACATAAGACTTTATAAATCAAGGTCTTACAGCAGTATATAATAGTTATTGGAACAGTTTACTATGAATATATTATAAATAAATTAGTAGATAACACTCACTCCTGGTGGACCAGGAGGTCCTCTCAATCCCGGAACACCCGATGGACCATCGCGTCCTGGTTCTCCTTTCAGACCAGGACGTCCGGGTAATCCATCTAAACCATCGTAACCACGGTCACCTTTGCGACCTGGTGGTCCTGGAGGCCCAGAGAAACCATCTCTACCCTGGTTGTAACAACAGTTCACAATAATTGATGATGTATTACATTCTCATGTGGCTCGTAAATGCAATAAATTTCACTAAACTTACTCGAATGCCTGGAGCTCCGACCAAACCTTTCTCTCCTTTCCCACCAGGGCTACCAGGTAACCCATGATCACCAAGTGGACCTGGCTCACCTTTTTGCCCATCATATCCCATTTCGCCCTATATTGTACAACGTATTAAATTATTTCGTTAATAAAAGAACAAAATGTATCGCGTTTGATTTTTTAAATACCTTATCTCCTTTTTCTCCAGGCTCACCCGGAGGTCCTGTAATTTCTGTTACTCCTATTAAGGGTAATTCAGGGTAAGCTGTACCCTTAGGTCCAACCTCACCCTTCTGACCTTTATCACCTTTCGGACCCTCGAATCGAAGACCCATGTTTCCTTTTTCTCCCTTAGGACCCGGCTGTCCAGATGGTCCCTGTATAGCAATGTAATTATTTATCTAGAGATTTATTTAGATACTATGCAACTGTACAACTATGGTCCGTTTTGCAAAAGAAGTATATCGAGACTCACTAGCAGTCACGATGCTACCAACTCCACTCTTATTACCGATATGTTATGAAATTGAAGTGGAAAGTACTAATAGCAGTTACAACGGACACCATTTCTTAGATCTCTTCTATCGAGAAACAAGATATAACGTCTATAAACTATTTCGGCTTCAAAATGAAATGCAACAAAACAATCGCGGCCGGGAGATGATCAAATAGTCGACTGATCGTCCTCTACCTTTGTTTCGAGAAAAATAGTGACGCCGAAGCTGTTATAAACATAGTACCAAATAAATTGAGTTGTTGCAGAAACATTTCTACTTGTATGTGCCTTTCCTATACCACCCGATTCGTTACACTTTTTGTTTCTGATTGAATTCATTTCAGAAATACTGTGGAAGGAAGAGGTCACTTACGAAAGGACCAAGTTCACCCTTTGGCCCAGGAGACCCACGATTTCCTTGAGGTCCTGGTGGTCCAGGGGGTCCTCTCACGCCATCAATACCTGGTTCACCTTTTTGACCACGGGGAAAGGACCCAGCAAATGCCGGTTGACCCTTGTCTCCTTTGTGACCAGGAGGGCCTTTAAAACCACGTGGGCCTGGCTCTCCAGGCATACCGCGGAGACCGGGTTCACCCTAACAGATACAAGAATTTATATGAATACCAATGCATTGAAATCTAAATTATTATTTTCAAGTATCCTTAGAGAAATATTCAAGTATCTTTAATAGAAATTGCAAATGCTCTTGGTCCAAAAGTTATTATGCTAAATAATCTGATTTCGAAATCATATTCGACCAATTAAATTCGGGACTCAAAAGTCTATAGAAAAGTAGAAATAGTTGATGTGATTATAAAATACACCAAGTAAAAATAAATAAGTTTTAAGTTTCACGCAATAGTCTTATACTACAAGAATTTAACGTATAAAATAAATGTGTCAGTTCTTTGTTTTATCAAATTCCCTCGTTAATTTGCGTACATCAGTTCCATTGCAGCCATCTCGACCGGGAAAACCAGGAGATCCTGGCGGACCTTGAACTCCAGGAACACCATTTATACCAGGAAATCCGGGTATACCCATTTTTCCCTATGGAGAAGCGATACAATTAGAACGGCTACGAATAGCAATTAACGTATGCTGCCTTCCGACGGTACGATGCTACGTACTCTATCACCTGTCTGCCCACGCGATCCCTGAGGACCAGGATCACCTTTCTCTCCTTTTGGACCTAGGAGACCTTCTGTTCCAGGAAATCCTCTTTGACCCTTGGGACCTTGTGGTCCCATTATACCTGGTGGACCCTGTGCACAGTAATTACGTTGGCTGTGTTATACTATAAAAATACCACGGTGTTTGAATAAGGTTTCATTAATTATCACGAAAAAGACAATTCTTTCAAAAGAAACAACGGTCTCCCGGCACTTAATTACATTGTTGTTTAAAAATCCGGAAACCTCTATTCCTATATCTCAATGAGGAAATGAATTTATTCACGAGCTTTACCTTTCTTTTTCAAGTTTTTCACATTTGTGGACTCTTACTGTATTGCAGTGATTTTTTTTTTTGCAAAAATGAGTACTCACTCTGGAACCTTTCTCAGCGAAACATTTCGGTACGCAGCAACCTGATCCTGTACAATTCTGCCGAGTATGTCCTGGAACTGGTACAGCTGAATAACTGCTCGGATAATTGTCCGAACTGCCAGCCGCACCATATCCTCCTTGACGTTGCGAGTGTCCTGTATAACCAGTCGATCCATGACCGTAAGGACCTTCAAGATTTCCTTCGAGGTTTCCAGATCCACGAGTATCTTCAGGTGTCCTGGTATTGTAACGGTCTTCGTAGCCTCGAGATCGTCCATGAAAATCGCCGGCTCCTTGATTGTACGGATCAGGGACACCTCGATTTTGTCCGTCGTTGTAAGGTCCTCGATCTCTGTCGCCTTCATAAATAAAAAAGATTACTGGTGGCATTGGGCGATTAAACTACAAAATTCAAAACAAAATAATTCGAATGAAACCAAATTGAATTTTCTGTGTACATTAAGGAGTTTAAGAATAACATTTTATCAAGTATCTGTAACCTCTATTTGATACAAAAGCCATTCAAACTAAAAAATAAAATTTGTATCTAAAAAGTCGTTCGAAAGTTATTGTTGCAATAAACTATACTAGGTGTAACAAAAATCATTTAACGTGTACAACAAACTTTTATCGAATCAAGATATTGTTGGTGTCGTTCTTGGCTGAAGTTCCGAAAATCGGTCAAATCAGATTGAGCTGAATTTTTACACATAGCCTCATTTTGTATTAAAAACATATTTCCCAAAAGGATTTTTGGCGACTCGAAAAAAAATGTATAATATTAGTATAATTTTTCATTTTACCTTACTGACAAGCATTTTCTACTTTACCGACTTAAGGCTTGGATTAGGTGTCGTTTCTGAACTTGTTAATGCTGTACGTGGGTTGGGTCAGGTCTGGGTTAGCTTGGGTTAGATATGATTATGTTTATTTTTTATTGTTTTATAGGCATGGCTGAATGTGGTGGAAATGTGTCCAGACGATACAAGAAACGCGAACACATTGATTGGTTTGATACAGAAACATGTTGAAATTGGCACCGAAATGCCTGTAAGGTAGAAAATGTTATGTCGGTATGATAGAAAATGACAATAAAGTGATAAAAAAATGTATTCGTGTCGCCAAAAATCCGTTTGGCAAACATGTTTTTGATGCACAATGAGGCTATGTGCAAAATTTGAGGTCAATCCAACTTGACCGTTTTTCAGAACTTTAGCTTCGTTCTTAAAGATACATACCGATATAAGGAAAAGACATTTAAACGTTGCGCTAATTTTTCTCTATAAATAGTCCGAGATACGTGTTAGAAAATACCTACGCGTAGGACCAAGCGGATAGTGCAATCTAGAACATGTGTGCAAAACTTCAATATTTGAATATGATTATGATGTTAGGGAATTGTTAATAGAGAAAATGTAACATATTCATATTAGTCTTCCATTGCTAATCAAGACTACCTTCCAAAAGTGTGGGAAAAGTAAATTTCCTACTCTCTGGAATAACAATTTTCTAATCCATTAAATTTTATGGAACACCATAAAGTTGCGCGCGCATATAACTGGTTGTATTATCGATTAATAGCCAACTATTATACAATAGTGCAAAGGCGAAAGATAAACGGTTCCATTAATTAATGGACAGTACTCGAGTCCGCAAATCTCACAATATTACACTAACTAAGGCTGTTACATTACAAACAAGACAAACGCTTTTCTTTGACAACATATTGTAATTATTGATATCATCAATTTTATATTGATCCGTGAGCAAAATCTAAATAAATCATTCTACTTATGTCACATGTGTTCCCTTTGTGCAGACCTATTGAATTACCGTGTACATTGTTTAAACGATCAAATCTACATCGATTCTAAAAGCCTGAAACCTTCTTTATAAAATATTAATTTTTAAATTTGTATGTTTCAACTATCGTTTGTTACTAATGAAGTTGCTGAGTATCCGGGTTTCTTTGTCTCAGATAACACTATTTCCAAAACTTCTCTAATTGTTCGCGAGTTCGTATTGATTCCTGTGGGTTAATTTTTGCTATTGCCATAGGGCAAGCGTTAATTTACAATGCTTTCTAAGGTGACTGTATTTTCCCAGATATCTATAGTGGTGCTTGATACCGTATTGATGTTTGACAAATTAGATTAGAAATGTTATCGGCTGCAGTCTTTGATACTGTCTTTGAAACTACAAATTAGAATAAATCTATTTGTAGCAAATGACAATTTTCGTTAAAAGCATTTATGGCTAGTTTTGAACAAAGTTAAGAACTCAAATTTTCCACCTCGACAATTACATGCACGTAATTGCAAAGCATGATTAACAATAAAATTGTAGACGGATATTGCCAGTAATGTAGTAACAGTAGATATTCTATTATAATTCTCTGAGTTAATTTATAATTAGCACTTGTATTACCATTATATTTAGCTCAGTATATTAATTACCGTCGCCATATTGGTGTCCTTCAGACCGACGACCATATTCGCGGTCATCGGTTTGTCGGTTATAACCGTCATCGTCGATCCGATCATCATAGGCTTCTACGTTCCGCCTATCTTCTTCGGAACCTGAAAACCAAAAAATATAAAAAATGTTAGAACATTTTGAAAAACATAAAATATGTATTCAAAATATAGTTTAAAACATTAAACAGTAACAAATACCATTATTTACAAGAAGGAATAGCAAAGAGTAAGTCTACTATTTTATATTCACAATTCGTGTGAATGCTTTTATAACTCAGTGTAGTACGTTGATGACATAGTCCTTATTTCATAACTGTTTATCCAATGAAACTCTTAACAATACTCTTAACAGTCTCAAAAATGTTGAGACACCCTGATAACTCCTTACATTCCTTAATAAAACCGCGGAGAAAATTTTCGCAAAGAAAAAAGTTATTTCAAATGATCTTAGGAATCATCCTTTTCAAAGAGATATAACATTTCTGGGATACCCGGTATGTACGCATTCTTCAAATACAAAATGCGATGATGAGTAATGATGACTATAAGGTAACAATGTAAGAAATTGTACGAATATCTTTGCAGTATTAAATATCAAATGAAACTTTTGGAATGGCAGAACTGTATTCTTATATTTATAAACAGAAAGTACAGAAGAAATTGATCACTTTCACCACGATTTATTCAAATTCTAATTTCTTTTCGAATTTCGAATTTTGATATTGTATAGAGCTGACATTTTAATTACCTTCATTATTCGCAAGGAAAGCTTTCCACCGTGGTGAAATATTGTATTCGTCATCGCTATTTGTTGGTTTTCCTATATCACCTCGTCCTAATGGTACTACCGGTGGTGGATTGTTGAACCGTTGCTGAAACAAAAATAACGAAATTAGAAATTGTTTTACATGTTCAATTTAATAATAATTTTTCGCAGATGACATAAAAGTTTCAATAGTTTTCTTCTCCTTCTAATATATGTATATACGTTACGTAATTATACATAAGTGTACATATACATTCTGAAAATTTCATTGAAATTGGATCACGTGAAAAGTACCGTTTTCACAACTTTCGGTTCCAAAGCGTAACACAGGGTGTTCGACTACAGATGGAAGAAACTTTAAGGGATGGTTCTCCATGACAGTACAAGACGAAAATGAAGAATAAAAAAATTGTGATTTCGGCTTCATGTTTTAGTTATTAACGATTCAAAATCCACCTAAAATGTGGCAACCCGATCAACAGAGGTGTACGTTGCGTACGTCATAGAGGCGAGCGACAGTCATGTATCAAGTGACAGATACTGCGTGTGCCTCACAAGAAGTCACCTGGCAGGAATTCGGCTGTAAACCATTCGATTGGAACATTCCCCACGCATTTTTGGATCTGGCCGAATTATTGGCTAAAGTGTGTGACGTGAAAGTCTAACCATTGGGTACGAGCAAGAACCCCCTTTGATACGTGACTGTCGCGCGCCATTATGACGTAAACAACGTGCAGGTCTGTCGGTCGGGTTGCTGCATTTTAGGCGGAATTTTAAGAGCTAATAACTAAAAACCCAAGCTGAAATCCTAATTTTTCTATTCTTCATTTTCGTCTAATATTATCTTGGAGAACCATCCCTTAAATTTTCTTTCGAATTCGAATATATTTTCAATGTTCAGAGTGTATGTGACTAACACAGATCTACGCAACGCATTTTGTAAATTATTAATATAGCCTTAAATATATAAGCAACCATTAACATTATCTTCGCAATTTCGACCAATTACAATCTTTTCAAATTTTCTTTTTCACATTGCTTAGTAAACTAATCCCCCTAAATTTTTAAAACATCCAAGTCGATTGATCTATTTTTAAAACAATGTTATTGTCTTTTCAAGAGTGTACGAATATTGATGCGAGTTGCTCTATGTATAGTTTCACCTTATAACACATTCAATTTTAATTTTATTTAAAAAAACAAGGGGGATTATTTATACTTAACATTTTATTCGATACTTATCTGTGTAATATTTACTACGTTCCATTCGCTACAAAACATATTTCCCCTAATGTTCTTTTTTTTATTAAAATCTTTATTTAAAAATAGGCAAATTTTAGTTTTCGTTCGGAACAATAAATACCAAAGTATGATTCTAGACATCGTAAGGAATTGAAATATATGTACAAGTTATTTTTCAGAGAAGCTATGGGAAAGTCATAAAAAATAGAGTTAGAAATAATGGTGTTAAAATGATTAATGTACGTTAATGAACATAAAAGTCATCATTGATAAAAGTTGATGTTAGTCGACAAAATAAGAAATTCTTTTATAACACAATGCTTATATTCTACTACGCAATAAAAGAACTGTAACTGTTTATCCTAGAAGCCATAAAAATTATAACAAGCTATCGTGAATACAGTAAAATAATAATTTGTTTACAATCAAAGTTATCGAGTACAATTTGCACTGCAATTTGTGTTTTGCATTATTTCTACATACAGCAAATAATATAAAAAATAATATATAACTATTCAGCAAATGTTTAAGCTACAAATACAATTTATAAAAGTGTTCAAGCACTTACTTTCCAATTGATACAAATCCAGCTAGTCAAAACATAAAAATTTGTAGTATACTTCAAATGATATTTACTGAAGCGATCTGTAAAATGTTTTGCCGACTAAGTAAATCTTCTTATCGATCGTTCATATAAAAACGTCAATTGAGTTCAGGAAAAGCAAATGTTGTACTACTGTCGACATTTATTACAATATTATGATATTACGCAGCAAATTGCTGTTTACCATATTGAATATGTTTATTCCCAAAATATAAGCACTGCACTATGTATATGTATCCACAGAAATTTATTATTTTTAAGTTGGATATTGTAGCTATTAATATACAGAGCGATGTATGTATAGTGAAATAATGTTGCTTTACATTGAATAAAAGTTTAAGCACAAGTATATTCCAAAAAATATTTATGCAAAACAGATATTGACTAATATCTGTATTAAAAAACCTACAAACCTATAAATACAAGTGCAACGGAAGGTTGCTTAATTTTTATTTTTTCAAATTTAATTGACTTAAAGAAAAATGTTTTTTTTCATTATATTTATTTATGGTTTAAACCAGATTATAGAAAACCAGATTTATTCAGCAAATGTAATATTGTTAAATGCTGCGTAGGTATTGCATAGTTTCTAAATTCTGAAGGAACATTGTTTAAGAAAATTATAAATTATTTTCAAGCCTTCTATATGAGGATTGCTTAAGAAGGAAATAATACAAAGAGGAAAGCAATATTTCCCTTTGAGCAACTTTACTTGTAATAAATTACGTTCAGGTTGAAACGAAAGAGCACATCTAAGCTATATACATATATATCAAATGTATTGATAATGAAATTAAAAGCGTTTACAAAAGAATCTTCTTACTCCATAATACTTGTGAGGTAACGTTAACTGCCAATACGCTATTACCAATACTTCTAAAATACATACACAGCCTAGTCTGGGCATGCTTACTATGCAAGTCTGGATTAAACGGCAGAACATGTTTCATCTTCATTTAACACTGTGCAATTTTAATACTTATCTCTTTCTATTATTTATCTCTTTCTTAATATTTATCACTTAATATTTATCTCTTTAAATATGTTATATAGGTTTATAACATAAACACACGACACTGTTTGACATTTGTCAAACTGTACCTAAATTTCTTAAAAACTAACCTCAAAATTGAATATAAAAAACAGAATAAATGTTAATCTATCCAAGATAATGAAACATCTTCCTACAAAAACAATCCTATATGATAAGAATAAGTCTAACGCCGAATTGTTCAATAATTACGAAAATAAAAACGAATCTATAAATTATCCAAATGATGGCTCCTCCTATTTTCATATATGTATTTCAAATAATTACATGGTAAATAGAATAATTTGAATGAAAGTGCTTGAATTGACCTAGAATGATGGTTGAGCAGATCTTACAACCATGCATGTGCTCGAGACAAATTCACTAACTAATATTCTCTGTAAACCTATGTATTTTAATGTTAAAATAATTGAAGTTGTACTCAAATTCTAGGTATGTCAGACTTTCTGGAAAGATGATATCATGTAAAGAATGCACTTCAACTGTTTGATCGACAGTGTGTATCCAGTGAGTACATGTAGAAAGTAAAAAGTTCCTTTGTTAAACAAGAAAATATAGCATTCTCCCCCTCCCCCCTCTCCCCAATGTAGCTTTCAGCAATGACAAATAGTACGATTTGAGATTGAGAGAAAACAGGTTGCAATTATATCAAAAACTTTAGTACTTTTTTCTTTATTCACGATTAACCATTCTTGAAATCGACCAGAAAAAATGCATCATTTTATTTTAAGTAAATGAAAGTGACCTATACATCACCTTTACGCGCCAACTTGTAAAAAAAATACAGATATTACTGTATTATTATAGACAGCGGATTTGATGCATTCATGATAAAAATGAGTAGCTATAGTTCGAAACAGTGAAAGCATTAGAAGAATTAAAAAATACTGTTATGTATATTATCTTCGACCTATTAAAGATATTAAGAAAGAAAATAAGTTTCTATTTCACTCCAGTTTGTTGCAAAGGTGGAAAATCAGGTGGAGAATTGTTAAATCGCATAAAGATCCGCTGTGTAATTATTAATTGCTTCAAATCCTACATCTTTTATTTGAAACGTTTTCGCGTATTGCTTAGAACAATGAAGATACTTCAGGTGGACAGAGTTGCGGTGCACAATGTATATCGTACGCAACGTACTTAAGTACTATCGCGATAAATAATTTCTTTTTCGCAGTCTGGGCATCATGGACCACTCGCTACCTCCGTCTCTGGTCTAGCTTCTATTCGACGTCCGGCGAGCATAACACAGAGATTGGCTCGATTCAGTGGATGCGTCATCGTGTTCGCAGAAAGTCATTGTCTTGCCCCCGTTTTCACGTTTTATCCTTTTTACGTTTCGGGATGGCACGCACTGACAGGAAACGCGGGGAGATAGCCGGCTCGTTATCGTTTCGAAATGACGTGCCACGACTCTGTTTCTCTTTGATTCCCTTCTGCCGGACCATTTCGTGAGCGTTCTGGCCACGATTAATGGTGTACAGAGTGGACTGACTTTTTTTTCTGTTTTCTTTTTTTAAACACTGAATGAAAACACGAGCGCTATCGAACCGGAAGATAATTGTGACCCATCAACGTAATCTAAAGTTGAAATGAACACGATCAGAGGCGTCGGGAGAGATATCAAAATTTGTGGAAACGTTCGAGAATTAGGAAAGTTTCATCATCAATTCTAAATAATTCAATGGACAAGCGGTTGTCAAAAAATGTGAATTGTGCTATATTAATACCTTTTTCGCTACAGCGTTATTAAATGTGCAATAAATTATTGTTTCAATGACGATTTAATTACACTGTCATTTTATTTCCCATTTGTCAACGTAATTAAAAACTTAATTTCTTATTTTTATAAAATAATCGACGTACATAAATATTCAAAAAGGTGTGCAATGTACTTATACACGTGAAATGGCAGTTTCCAAAATACTGGTTCATTTCCAAAAGATAACACTAAGAATATCATATAATGTTTCGATTGACTACATAAATTGTGTTCTTCTATACAGGGTGTCCCAAAAAAGTTGTATTTCCTTGAAACGGGTGATTTGAAGTAACTTTGTCCTGTGCGAAAATGTTCTCATCGAGAAAAGTCGTGAAAAACTGCGATTTCTGCAATTTTTAACTGTTTGTGTTTATCCGAAACATTCAGACTGTGTATAACTAGCATAGGTCTACACAACGCATATTCTAAATATTCATTACGAGCTCAAATAAAGAAGGTATGAAAATTATCGGTTTCATACCAATATGGCGGCGTCCTTACCTGTTAAAAACGCTTGAAATCGCACAAATTTAAACACGCATAACTTTTGAACCCGTGAATTCCTAACGTTAAGACGGATTTTTGGCATTTTCTCGTCAAAATCTACGGGATTATATAAAAAAGAGTCCAGAATTTATGGTCCTCTAAGTTCAAGTTTAGTCTTTTACTTCGCAAATTAAGAAATCCAGTAAAAATAAAACAAATATTTCATGGACCAATCATTCTCAAGTTTCATTTTTGCTTCTTATACATGAAATGCATTACTGGCTTTCAGGCATAAAGAAATTATTCATCAGTCTAATTGTCCAATCGTTTGCCTGTGTTGCAATACGTAAAATCCATAGCCCAGTATATATATAACCATTAATTACTGCACTACTCAAAATTATGCATTTAGTGTACTATACTTTATGCAAAATACAAATTTTCTACCTGATTTGCAACAAACTGGAGTGAAGTAGAAAATTATTTTCTTTCTTAATATGTTTCATATTAGTTTAATTAATGTTTTCACTATTTCGAAATTTATTCCTACTCATTTTTGTCATAAATGCATGAAATAAATTTGCGAAATATAGAATGAAATTTTTTATGAACACTCGTTATTCAAGCAAATTATTTGATGACACTTTAAAAGAATGATTTAACAAAATCTGAAGCACAAACTTTTATACTCAATTAAGTACCAAGTTTTAAGTCTATTTTAGATATTTTTCATAATTTCCTAAATATTTCTCTTACGTTTTCACTACGAATCCTCGAAACCTGTTGATCACATGCTAATTTGTAATGACCTCGTGTGAATCAAATGCGACAGAGATTTACTGACATCATTACTGCAAATGCAAAATGACACTTCCTTAATTTGACGAAGTAGACAGAGTACAATTGTACGAGTAGATCCCATTATCCATAGAAAAAATTACATTTATTCGTTGTATTGCGTTTTATTTTTTTTTAAACTCCGGAATGCCAGAACTATCACTGCGAAGTATTTTATCATTAGATTGACAAATCATGATCATGTTTTATTAAAAAAAGATTTGAACACTGAATTTTACATACAGTTACGGTTAAGGCATGAGTCTGAATAAGATTAGTAAAATAGCATTCAAGTAATCAATTATAATATCTGTTATTTTATTTTCCAGTTTTATTTGCAAATAATTTCACTTTCACCTTGTTGGTGTAACAAACTTGAAAAATGGTACGAATCAATGAAATATAAATGTTAATATAGTGCAGTTTTATATGTTTTCTAATGAACAGTTAAAAATTGAAAATTTAATAAATTATTTAATATAACTTGAATTTCTAAATAATTATTGAGATTCTAGGCTAGGAGATGCATGAATACGTCGTATCAGCGTTGTACAGTTACCGATAATGCGCTTATTTCTAAGCAACGAAGAAGGTACATTAAAGAATTACTTTAGCGTGTCATACACAATTGGACCTTCAAATTATTCTTCCATCGTGTAATTGAATCGAATATAACATAAGTAGTACATTAAATCCTGGAATATTTTACACATAGTAGGGTAAGGGACCCAATTACTGTGGGGGTACCAATTACTATTCCTATATCAATTATACTTATCTTTAAAGCATAATCAATATTAAAAAAGAGATATTAAATTTTTTTATTAAAATCAGCTAATATATGTTATATATCTCTTTTTAAATATTAGTTATGCTTTAAAAATACGTATAATTAATAAAGGCACAGTAATTGGGTCCTTTACCCTATTTCATACAGAATTCTTGTGTTAGTTCGTTTTGGGAAAAAAATTAATTTTGCGTATTACTGACTTAATTATTTTGTTGGAGTTAACAACGAATGATCCACTACTTTCTCAATCGGGTGGCAATAAAAACATCAAGACTACCAATGACCGAATTAATTGTGAGATGTGCCTGCCTAGGAAATGTTCTCTTTATGCTTTACATTTACTATACCGCTTTACATTCGACTGGAATTACGAGTAAATGTATTTTATTAGTAACCATTTCGATTCGATAAAAGTGTAGCATAAAACATTATTGGATGAATGTAAAATTTTGTTTACTTTATTCAGCTGAAGAATCGTAGTCTAATGATTACTCTGTGCATTATATCAAATGAAATACTCGTAAATGTAATGTTCATTTAATTGCATATGGGAAAACATCTTTACTGGTTCTATTGCAGAACGATACACAGTTACGTTGTGTATTTTATAATATTAATATCGTTATATAAAATACTGTTAAAAATTATATAATCTCCAATGTCCACCATTTGCCTTACAATTAATTACTGCCTCGATTCTCCTCGTACAGCTTTCATATAATTTATTAATAACCTGGACTGGAATTCTTTGCCACTCGGTTTGTAACACCTTAAACAGTCTATACGAATTTTTTGGTTGAGTTTTTCAAACACCGAAAATTGATATGATTTATTTTACTTATAGTACAGATGAATGTTATTAATAATAATAATTAATTTTACTTTCTTATGATTTATTACTATATAATTATTGTAGTTGTTAGAGTTACTAAAACGTTTGTATTTGGTGTTATTTATACTTTAATGGTAGCGAATCTAAAACTCAAATTCCTAAGAATTGCTCCAGTTAGTTTATTTTGAAATTATGTATTCGAATTATTTCTATTTAAAGTAACGGTAGTTGAAAGTTAAAGAAAGATTTTAGGAAGATTGTCTGTGTTTAATACTAGTTCACAACTATCAAAGTTATCGTAAATGAACTATATTAAGCCAACTCCACTTGACGCACTTCAACCTAAGGATTGAAGATAGTAAACAGATTAGTGGTAGTACCGTTGCGTTAAAAGAGAAGCTATTTTGGACCTAAAATTCAGCAAATTCTGAATTATAAAGTCCAGATATGAACTTAAAATCATTTAGAGCTAACAAAATAGTTGACTCCATTACTAAATTATGTATGCTCATACGTATACAGATATTATAAACATATGGAAAAATATACTGCCCTAATAAGTGTAATATCGTTTACTAAATATTTATTCTATTTTTAATTTAAGGTATTCGACAGTCTTAGTTTCATATTAAAAGTAATGGACGCTCGGGTTTTGGATCGGTTGAACAATTTTTCGTTTCTTTGTAAATTTGTAAATGGATTTCCGATTCAAATAGTTATGCTCATAATTCTTATCACACTTAAAAAGAAGATCCTTCGTGATCTCAGCTGTTTTTTTCCTGAAGATGCTTCAAACTAATGTTTACATTAACAACCAAATTTAAATTAATCTTTAGAGTTTTACACCCGAAATACAGCCTTTACTCGATATATGTCCCACTTATCTAGCCGATTAAAGTCTCAGAACTATCCTCACTGCCGCGGGGTATACACCGTTAGGGGCCGCAAAGCTCAAGTGGTGTCGGTCGCCGAGGAGTGTAAGCATATTGTGGACATATATCGAGTAAACATTGTATTTCACCAATAATTTATTGAATGATAAATCCCCAGAAATATGTTCACAGAATTTGTTCTGAATTTTTACACCAGATTAATTTTTTTATGGATGTGCCTAGTCTGACAAAGTAACTTTCGTAATTTTCAATATACATGTTTCGAAAATTCATTCACATAAGTTTTCTAAATAAATTATAGGATCTTCTGAATGAGTGATGAATTTAAAAAAAAGTCAATTCTATTACCGGAAAATTTTCTTAATTCATACTTCATACGAAGGCATGTTATGCATACTCTTTTTAGATCGTAGTTTTCAAATTCTGTTTGAAATTTGATAAATGTATTATAATTAGGAGCACTTTTCTAACATTCGGTTAAGAACAAATTTTTCTAGAACCTATTACACGTTTCTGCAACGATATAAGCTATAGAACGAATAAAGTACCCAATTACTGTGGGGAGTACCAATTACTGTGCATATATTAATTAGACTTATTTTTGGAGCATGACTATTAAAAAAGAGATATTAAATTTTTTCATAAAAATCAGTTAACCCTTAGCACTTGAATGGCGACCGTAAGGCGCCACTAAAAATTGCTGTATCATTATTCAAAATATTTTTTACATTATTAAATTTGTTTGTATTTAATAAATTGCTAAACACTTCAGTATTGTATGGAGTAAATTGCACCATTTTCATATGTATAATATGAAAAAAATATATATTGAAGGAAAATATTCTAGGTCGGACGAAATGTTTCGTTTTGGAGTTAAAATAGCTTCGAGTGCAAAGGCTTAATATGTATGTTATACATCTCTTTTTGAACATTCATAATGCTTTAAAAATATGTACAATTAGTTTAGGCACAGGAATTGGTACGACCACAGTATTCGGGTCCTCTACCCTACTGTATAACAAAGCGAGAAACATATTTTCGTACCTTAAAAATTCGATTTCTTATTGAAGAATTTCAAAAACTCAGGGCAAACAATGCGTACGTACACTACCGCTCAAAAGTATCCGGACACTCCGCGGTGGATATGTCGATGAATCTCGTATTTAATTTTACTGTAGTATTGGTAAGTTCCACATACGTAATTTTTAATAAACGTAATTTTTTAAAACGTTAGGTATTTCATAAGAAACTAATAAAAATCGATTTTAGTCACCATTTTAGCTAATACATATTTCGCAAGTGTCCGGATACTTTTGAGCGGTAGTGTATGTATACCATGTCGCTCGTTTGCTCGGAAAAATAAGTCAGAAAAATTGGATCTTTCTAATACTTTCTACAAACAGAGTGAGTGAATTTCCCAAATTGAATGACGCGAGTGCTCTTGACATCAGTCATCACATTTAATCGAATTGGATTACGTCAACATTGACATACCTCGGTTGTATGCTTGAATTTGAATATAAATTATTTCAAAATATCAGAAGAAATGCCATACTTCGTAATACGATATTGCTGTAAATATAATTAGGTAAAGATTCTGTCATTTCTTTGTCATCGATGATGTATTATTTGAATTTATAACTGTATTGATGAAATAATGCACATGAGTCATGGAAAATATTTATTTTACCGATAACGACATATTACTAAATAACTTTCGATTGGAGAAATAATAAAATCAATAACGATCAATAATGTCATAAATCAGAATAAGGTTTGTTTCAAGGGCATGGATGAGAATTTATAATATTGAATAAGAATATTCCGGTTATAATGTATTGGTTCTATAACTTATCAAAAGTTTCGTTTCTTCGATAATGGTTTTAATATATGGATATATTACATCGACATTTTAAAGTTCTTTCAATCTTTCTGTTCATTCAAATTTCACCTGCTTATTTTTTTTTTTTTTGATAACTCCATAAAATCCGCAGTCCACTGATAAAAATTTAGAACATTCGAACTTGTTTTCCCTAAAACAGCAATTCTTTGTTACTCTCGCAGCAAGTGAACGATTTGTATATTATCATCTGCGACTATTCTACGCTTAGCTGGAAGGGAGCAACGATATGCGCGATCGCGCAACTACGACAATTCCGTTTAGTTTAAACGATGGCAGCCCAATTTTCTTGTTTCAGATAGGCAGACATCTTTTCGTGACGGTCCACGAATCGTTCCTTTTATCACTGTATCTTGACCGCCTTCGTAAATTCACGATTGCGTAACCAACCGGTGCAGAATCATCTTGGATCTCGGTCGACCCTTTGGCTGATTCTCCTGCAACCCTACCCTCGACTTTCTTCGCCTCCTTCGCCGCGTTCGGTTCTCCGCCTCTACCTTGTTCGCCATTCGCTACCGATCCAGCGGTCTTTTATTTGCGGTTCCCCGTCACATTCAACCGATTTAACGAGCGACGTTAACTCCGACGTTGGACCGGGCCACCTTAATTTGTTCGCCAGCGATTTTTACAATCCCGACAGACGCGTACTCATAAAATCTTCGTACGTGTGCGATGAAAAAATCACAGCAACGAACCGTGGCTATTTCAAGCCGCCGCGCCTCGCGAATGTTTAAGATAATGCTCGCGGCAGCAGTAAGGTTTCGGTTGATTCTCAGGGTTCCAAATACAAAAATATCAAGAACAGGATTTCTTTTTCTTGTGTACGATAACTTGTGGTTTACTTGAAAAGACTTTCTGCAACATCATATTGTATCCACTATTTAATATTTAGTATATTAAATTATTATTATTATTATTTTTATTATTTATATATATAATTTTTTATAGGTGGATACGTCAAGGAGATATGAAGGTCAACTCTGTTTTTTTAAATGGAACAGTATGGTGTTCTATTTGCATACATTTTTTTTTAGTGTTTCAAGACGAATACAATGACCTATTATGGAGGTTATTCAAGGTCACTCAAGATCAAATGCAATAGAAAATAAATTATCTCAAAGCACTCTTGAAGTAGTTTTGTGTCTTCTTTGGTTTTTGGCATACCACTCTTGTAAATACGTATAAGGACCACAGAACATAAACAAACATTCAATCACATTTTACGCTTGTCTGTACCCACAAATGTTATTCGTAGTTTGACTACCGACTAAAGTACGGCTTCGTAATATTCAATCATAGTGTTCAATTTTCAAGAATGCGTTACACAATAGCAGAGAATGTGGAAATGGTTATCGTTTATGGTGAATGTCATAGAATTATCAGGGAAGTGTGTCTAGGATGAAAAATTTCCCGATCGTACTCTAGTCGGTAGTCGAATTTCGAATAACATTTGTGTGTACATACAAATAAGCGTACAATGTGATTTAATGTTTGTTTATGTTCTGTGACCCCTATAAGTAATTACCATAGCGGTATGCCAACAACCAGAAAAGACACAAAGCTACTGGAAAAGTGCTTTGAGACATTTAATTTTCTATTGCAGTTGACCTTGAGTAACCTTGAATGACCCTCATAATAAGTAATTTTATTCGTCTTGAAATACTGTAACAAAATTTAAATAAAAAGCAATACCGTTCCATTTTAAAAAACAGAGTTGACCTTCATATCTCCTCTACGTCTCCATCTATAAAAAAATTAGCAACATCAGATTAGGAGCGCCTCGATTACCAAGTTTGGTCTAACACATTTTCTTCTATCTTCAAAAGCAAGCGAGTTATTCAGGTGACCTGTTTATAACACCCCACCCTGTATATTAACTGATGATGTTCATGACAAGATTTAATATCTCTTTTTTAAAAGTAAGTATAATTAATATAGGCACAGTAATTGGTACCCCCCACAGTACTCCGGTAACTTACCCTATAATATTTTCGGAATACTCACAACGTTTTGAAATAGGGGTTCATTTTAATCCATCATTTCGAAATACTGTGAATGGCTGCCAATAATTCTAAAATTACAAAGTAAACAACTAATATGGTTCTAAAATTATGAGGTTCCCAGTAGGCGGAAAATTATCTTAAACTACATCGTGCGCGTTACTTTTATCCCTTAATGTTACAACAGTAATTTTCAATCTGAAACTACACCCATAACTATGTACTATCTCGTTAATAGCAAATTGGCAACTACATGCGTATAATTGAAACTTCCACGAATACGACTTATTTACTCACTGTCAGTTGGATCCTCTTTAAGTATGCTCACCATGCAATTGAGTACCCAGAGACTATCATTAATACCGCTACCTCTGTAAACTCGTTCTTCAGACTTAAAGCATTCGTTATGATACAAGTCATTCTCGTTTCGCGAAACGATTTCACGCGCACTCCACGCATTAGAGACTCTCGTGTGTGTGAGGCGTACATATAATAATGAATGATTACTTCGATGTTGAGGTATGAATTATTAACACTTCCATGATAAATAGGGTAAGGGGCCTAATTACTGTGGGGATACCAATTACTGTGCCTATATTGATTACACTTATTTTTAAAACAAAATGAATATTAAAACCGAGATATATAACATATTATATTAACTGATTTTCATGAAAAAAATTTAATATCTCCTTTTTAACAGTCATTATGCTTGAAAAGTGAGTATAATTAATATAGGCACAGTAATTGGATCCCTTACCCTATCTACATTTATATCCAAATCCTAGTAAAATTATATGTTAATATGTAGTGTTATCTATATATATATGTGATCGTTTTAACATCGTATTCATCTACATTGTTAGTGTTACTATTTATAATTGTATTAATGTGTTTTTATATGTGCTATCACATATAAATTTACAAATTTTATTACTGTTAGTCGATACTTTGCATTATGGAATAGTTTTCCACAAAATATGATTATATAATTTGAAATTAAAATAGATGTGTACAAGTAATACAATTAATCATACCGAAATCAAATATCACTAACATTAGCAATTATGTTTTGGAATTCTGCCTCTGGGGGTAGAGCCGATTTTTCGACCTGTGTAAAAATTTTAACAACAGTTTCCACGACCTTATGCGCTTTACGTTCATCATTATATACTTTAATTAAAAGTTAATTTTCTACTACCACAAATTGGATAATTCTATACATTTTTTACTGTAAATGCATTTAAATTCTATTATATAGAAGAAGAATAATAATGTGTTCATTTTGGCAGAAATATAGGAATGAGTGGACAACGATATTTCATAAATAGAGAAGTAAAGAGTCAAAACAATGTATTATTGTTGTTATTTCTTATGTAGTTCTCAAACCAATTTGAAGATAAATTACATTGAAAACTTAATAGAGGCTTAGCAAACTTTCAAGAATGATCTTAACGATTCATCTATCGGTAATTATTCGGAAGAGGGAGATCCTTACCGATTTAAATGACCTTCAAATGACCTTGAACCTAGATCTAACCCAGACCTAACCTAGACCTAACTTTCTACAAGGAAAATACGTTGTCGATTCCATCAAAATCATATAATTTCAGATTTTTACTTCGATTTCGAGTTGTTAACAATTAAACTTCCACGAGAACACTCTGCTGCACATTAACTGTTGAAACCTAGCTATGTTGTTACTAATATATCACATCTAGGCATTAGTCGCTAGAACCTGTGCTGTTGATGCGACTCTAGACTTACAAAAAAAAAAAACAAGAAATAGCGATGCGTCAAACAAATTATTATTTCTCTTTATTACACGGTACTTCATTGCTCGCATGCCTACAGATTTCACACGTGCTACCATTTGTGGATCGGTATAGTTCGAATAGAATTTTTATTGCTAACAGGGGAAAGACGAAGTCGAGATTGTACATAATTGTTTCAATCTTCGTTCGATACTGTATTCGACAGCCGACTTTTAGGGTGTCTCCCACCTGTTGCTGAAGAGTCTGTATAATACTGACTATTTTAACATTACTAAATAAACATATATACCTACACATATATACAACATTGTTTATATGTTTCAGTGTTTACATCAACGGTACCATAGTAGATTAGGGTGAGCATGAACATACTGTTCGTACGTTAAGTCATTTGAAGTTCAATATATTATACATGGTTGAATTTGTCTTTTCATTAGCTATAATGTTACACTAACCAAAATACGGCGTTCTATTTAAAAAAAAAACGACGATGACCTTAAAATATCAGAAAATATGACCTAAATAAAAAAAAACTTCACTTTTTGTATTACTAAAAACAACGGAGATATTTTAGGTGAAAGTCTTAGATGCCTCGTCCTGTATACATTTTTCAAACATTTTTTCACGTTGGGTAGTAAACTAATTGTTCTAACTTCTGAAAAAAAAAACCAAAAATATTTAAAAAGTTATCGTCCTTTTAAAAGTGTCCAAATATTAGTGTGATTCACTGTACACAAACTACACAAATAAAAAATAGTATATTTTAGAATAGAAATAGCTAGCCAACAACGGTAGTATTGTAATAATAATAATAATAATAATAATAGAAAGAAGTAATGCCAGGAAACTTTCGTAGAAACAGATTAACAATTTTGCACTGTAGAAACTGTTATAAATTTTGGATCGCAAGTAACCTAAGTCTCGCTATAACAAGTTTACTGAATGCGCGATTAACATTAAAACTACTGGACCTTTCAAAATAATGCCTTTCAAATTTTCTCAATTTACGATTATTGTAAGAAATGCATATATAAGAAATGTATTCAATAAATTTGTATCTTGGAACATTAGACGTATTATAATAAAAATCGCCAGTAATCTGAATAGATATATTTTTGCCATTATTGCAAAGTAATTTTTACACTTGCAGTGTGCCTGAAAGATCTCATATCGAGTCTACTTTCGTTGACAACGTAAAACAATTTCATTCGCAGAAACAAGTGGTCGTCGAATAGTGTCTCAAAGCGAGAGTAAACGGAAAACAGGCATGGATTTTGGATACCGAACTTACCGTGTGTCCGTTCGAACCGTTTGGACCGCGTGTCCGTTAGAAAGTTAAAAACAACGATTAAATTCGCCAGACGGCGGCAATCAGGTCGCAGTCAATTCTGAACTATTTTCAATAGTGACTAAGCTGGCTCGCGTGCCTGTACGCGTAAGTAAGTACTTATGCGTGTACATGGCGTAATAAAATTACAGTGCGCGCGGTTACGGCGGCGTGGGCGGACTGGTCGCTAACAGACGACTGCCCTATTTCGGATTTAACACCTTTCCGTTGTTCACGGACGACAAATCCGCCGGGACCTGTGTCCCTGTTATCGCTTCGACGATTGATCCTCGCTTTATCGATGTCCCCAGTGTACAATGCTCGAAAATAAGCTCGCCGTTGCGTCGCGTCGAAGAAGAATGACGGTAACCGAACGTTTCGGGTATTCTGATACCACTGATCGAAACCATTTTTTCGCGCTGTTTGTCAAAATTGAGTTCTTTCATTTCAACGAATAAAGCTGTTTTCTCTTGTTTTAACAATACTTTATAATTGCAAAATTTCATGTTGTCGACAAACATTTTTCGAATAGCTTTTGCAAGTTAGTCGTAGCTTCCGTAATTCTTGCGCCGATGTTTGTTGTTTTACAATTTTTTGTCACACATTGAATATCTTGACACGTGAAGTAACTTAAACGCGTAATAATAAAGAATTATATGCAGAATCAGTTGCTAATGAACAACTACGATATTGAAACTAGTTCTAATAGTTTATCACGAAAATGTCTGATTAGGCTAGCTCTTAATTACTCTTGACGAAAATTTGTTTACGGCACCCTCCAGGATTGTTAGAATTAATAAAAAAAAATTTGTGCAAAGTTTGAGCTCGATCGGATAACGGGAAACCGTGTCTCTGGGTCCTCAAACATTAAAATAATGAATTAAATGCTCATAAAATAGTTTTTCTCGAATATCTTCTTTGTTATTAATTGTATCGAAAAATGTGTTGGACGAAACCTGTATATCTAGACAAGCTGCGTCTTTTATGTCGTATTATTTTTTTTCGTAGAATAAACGGTTTTCGGAAAAATTAATCTCTAAATCGACCGGGCGAGGTGCGACGTATTTTATTGCTTGCTTGCGTATCGTTTGTTTTACGAAAAAAAAGTAATACGACATAAAAGACGCAGCCTGTCCAGACCTACAGGTTTAGTCTAACATATTTTTCGATACAATTAATAATTTAGAAGATATTCGAGAAAAACGATGTTACGAGCTTTTAATGAATTATTTTAGTGTTTAAGAGCCCAGGGGCACGTTTTCCTGTTATCCGATCGAGCTCAAACTTTGCATAGATTTTTTTTATTAATTGGAACAATCCCGAGGGGTGCCGTAAAAAAAATAAGAGCCACCCTAGTGGTCACTCAGGATCGTCAAAATATATTTTTTCTATACCATTCAGTAATTGTTGAAAATGCACTCCTTACTCTTCTGTAAAAATATATAATTTTTGGAAATACATTTGAATCGTTCATACAGATTGAAAACGTTATTTGTTTCACTCTAGTATGCGAAGGATTAACATCGAGCATATAATCATTTACCAAAACAAAAAGAATCTTAAAAGTTTGCCAAAAGTAGAAAAATTTATTTCTATTATTGAAATCTACGTTAGAAGATGAAGAAACTTGTACATAATTCTATTTATGTCGGTATTATTAATTTATCTATTTTATTTATGAAGAAAACAAATATCTATTAAACGTATGATACGTATAAGCAGATATATTTTATTTTTTGCAGGCTTTTCCGTTTCGTACAAGTTAAGCACGTAAATAATGTATCTGAAGCACCACATTTCTTGTGTTCCGATTGTACTTCTATAGTTATCTTCGCAAAATAAGCATTCTACATCATCGGTATAATCAACATCTACATACAGGGTGGCCCAAAAGTCGCTAGACCATTTAAAATTCGAATTTGTTTATAAAAGAATAAATGTGAATTTTGAAACAATAAAAGGGGTCACTATGTTAAAATAGTCTAGCCACTTTTAGGCCACACTGTACAACCTGCTATTCATTTCAATACAATAATTAATAAGTTTTTAAATTTTAAATTATCAAAAATAATTTCATATTATATTGGCAAACTACTTATTTCTCGCGACAGTTTTATCTATGAACATCACGTATTCCATAATCTATTTGGTATCATTTTAAAGTGGAAAGGCCACTTCGAAAAATATTTCTTTTTCAGTTTTCCCCTTTTGTAGCTTCTTAATATCTAAAATTCCAACAAAATTTCCCGCACAATTTCAATGTAGATCTGAAAAAATTCTCAAAGTACAGAACGAGAGGCTTTGCATAAGTGGAGCAGCGCTCAGAGCCGAGTGTTCGCACAGATAACTTGGAGGTGATTGTCTGAAAAATTTATGTTCTGCAATATGAATGCAATAAGAAAGATTACCAGATTATATATTGTTTAGACTAGATAAAGAGTCACCCGCAAAGCGGTTGCATACATCCGGTATCTTTCAGTTACAGACTTCACTTCCATCGAACACGATTTTCCCAAAACAACGTTTTCCAAACTGGGTGGTTAAAAAACTCATTGTTGGTCAATTTTTATTAAACCCTTAAAATGTTTACAGTTTATTTGTAATAAAACTATCTTCAGCTAAGTGTACGGATTTTACAATTGACTAATTCTTTTAATCGTACCATCGGAGAAAAGTGTTGGACCGGATTCAACAATTATTTGAACAATAAATTTTTGATTCTTGAAAAATTGTCGATGTTTAAACTGCGATGATTTCGCATTTTCTGGTGATTATGATAGGTTTTCTTATGTTGTAGCAGATGAAGGACTGAAGACATTAAAAATTATTCATATCTATTCGAATTATTCGAAAATGAGAATGATGTACATTACTCTGTTCTGTTACTTATTATTAAATTAAGGGGGAAGTCTTGTGTAACAAAGTATAAAAATAAGCGAGTTTTATGAAGTTCTTTCCAGAAAAATATTAATAACAAAAGAGTTAACTTTCGTGGGATGTACATATACAGATGTAAGTACAGTCCTTAATCTATTGGTACACATTTTTGTAACTCGAATTTGTTTATATATTTATCGGACAGAGTGCAATTATGTCGACTTGTTCCACGTGTAAGCTGTTATTTGCGTGATGTGTAGCTCCTGTCATAGTTTTGCAAATGTAAAGAAGAATAATTCTTTTTCCATAATGTAGATTGAGATTGCAGCAACCTCTAGAAAAATAAAAACTTGAAGATTTGATCGACTTTTGACGTTCAGAAGAAAAGATACTACAATTTTTATCGGAAAAATTGACTTTATATTGTTATGAAAAATGTTATAAGTCACAGCGAACCTCTCGTATCTCTGAAATAAATGATTTTTTCACATAAGTAGGTTAACACTTTCTCGTAAAGAATATCAAAATGCATCGAGTGGTGCAATAAAAAATATGTTTCCATCGAAAAAAATTAGTGACCTTCATATGTCCTCTATGCGCCCACCCACAACAAATACTATTAACGCCTAACGAAAAACCAGTTTTTGGCCCATTTTCCCCATTTAATATCAATTTAAAATTCTGGGAAAAATCTGACACATTTCGGATACCAAGCCACATATTTGGAATTGTTTTCAGATTTTTCCGTTGCAAAGTGTGGTTGTAAAATACGAAAAACACGAAAAAAATCGAAAAAATGCAGATTTTATACAGAAATTGAAGAGACACTACTACAGATTTAATTTAGCAATGAGATATTGTCCTAACCCATAGTTGAAAAAATAAAAACCACTTTTTTCGGCGTTTTTCCTGTGAAAATATAAGTTATACTTATCTTAAAAATATATTATGTAATATTAAACATTCCCATGTTCAAGAAAACATCGTCCAGACTTTAAAACTTACACAGTACAAAAAAACGAAAATTATATGCACGATATATTTGAATATTTCGAATTTACTTTTAATGGTGTCGGTTGGTGCAGCGGCTATGGTTTTCGACGACGAAACCGCTGAAATTTTTTTAGACCAGGTTTGAATTCCGTTTAAGTCAATTTCTTTTTTTGCATTAATCAGGTCTTTTTCGATTCCTAACAGTATGAATGTTGCTACACCATTGTAAAAACATTTTTTAACTATGTTTAAACTATTTTTAAATAAATTTTCGGAAAAATATTTTTCGAGTACTTTCGGCCTCTAATCATTTCCGGGCTGTATTACTGCTCTACTTAACATTTGTTTATATGGAATAAGTGCATCGACTTGACTATCTTTTATATTGGGTAGTTATTGTCCTTGGAATCGTAGCTATTATGATGGGATGTCTTCTTTTGCGTTGACCCCCGAACCTAGCTATAGTCTTTTAAGTATTTTTGCGTACTCATTTCCATTGATGTAGATAATTAACGGCAACAAGTTTCGAAGGTAACAGAAAAATTGTGTTTAGTTGTTCTATTATTTTCTGAGACAACTATAATAACCTATCCAACTTCCATGCTAATTTACGTAAAATAGTGAATAATACTGTACCTATATACATAGGGTGTACGAAAACATGAGGGTATAAGTTTAGTGACAAATCGAGTACATTGAAATAAGAGAAAATATAAACATATGTTCAATGAGAACATACTTCCAAGTAGCCGCAGTTTTTGCATTGTACCGGTTGTTCACCTGCCTCCAGAAAAATTGCCTCGTAGTAACCTACTCCGACTCGAGATAAGCACCTTACGTCTTACTACCGGCGCTCTGACATATTCGAGACTATCAGATGTTGGGATTGGTTGGAAACTCCGTTTAACAAGCAGACAGAGCATGGGAATGTTATACAGGGTGCTCCTGTAAAAATTAGCACTTGAATATCCCTGTTATTTTTGAAATATTAACCAAAGTTTATCAGTATAAAGAGGACTACAATATGGCTATAACAGTTTTTTTATTTTGTAGATGGAAGTGTTTCGACGATTACAAGGTCACCATTATTTTTTTTTAACAGAAACGTATATTATTCTATGCAGCTGATAATCGACGCAGCTCGTCATTTCCTATAAAAAATTAGTAACCTATGTATGTTGAAACATTATTAATTTAAGAGTTGATTTTTGTTGATTTCTGTGTATCTTATTTCGTGTCGAGATAAACGCGAAACGATGGTAAATAAAATTTACAGAATTCAACAAAATTAAAGTTGATATATCTCTTAAATTAATCATTTCTCGACATACGTAGTACTTTACTACTTTTTTTTATAGAGACGACCAGCTACATCGAATAGTACATATATAGAAAAAAATTCGTTTTTATTTCAAATCAGGAAAGGTGACCTTGAAATCTTCGAAAATATTTCATTTACAAAAAAAAACTTCGGTTAATATAGTTTTTTCATATTTTCAAAAATAACAGAGATATTCAAGTCCTAATTTTTACAGGACCACCCTGTATATTATAGTATTATATACCAAAAAGATTAGCATGAGAAAATACTTATTGGACGTGCGAAATAGTTGTAATTCGGAAAAATATGATATTGGACTTTGTTTATACGAATTAGACAATATTGATATATGCTATTTCTTATTTCAATGAACTGAAGCTGTGAACGAAATTATGCCCGCATATTTTAATACATTCCGTGTTTGAAATTCTCAGATTTCTTCATACCTACGAAAAATATATCCACCCTTTAAGCCCTAATAATCAGGGACAACACATTTATTCAATTTGAATATGAAAATTATATGTAAGTGCAGCCATAATTTATTCACTTTGTTTTCGTTAGTCTCGTTTTTTACAAATATTTAAGCATTAAAGTAAATGTTTGTAAAATTATAACGTCAAGAAGAAATAAAAAAAGTGGTCGTAAAAGTTGAAAATTGAAATTTGTTCATGACGTATACGAAATCAAATAATCTAATTCGCAGAACCATCTCACCCGCATTACTATTACATGTGCATATGTACTATTGTAGCACAAATAAATTTCGTCATCGCACTAAATAACCATGGTCATCTCTCGGCTTTTAATCGTGGCGATTACGCGAGGACACTCGGACGATTCAATGTGATTTCGCTCAGAAAGAAGGGAACTATTCGATACTTTTATTTTCCGAAATCTTAGCAATTATTTGTATAATATTGTTGGCGTTGCTTGATAACACAGATAAAATAACGAGAATTTATTTTTCTTCTAACTCGACCTGTTACCTTTGTGTCGTCCTTATACACATATATTCTAGGGCAAGAGACCCAGTTACTGTGGGGGTGCCAATTACTGTGCCTATATTAATTATACTCATTTTGAAAAAAGAGATATTAAATTTTTTCATTAAAATCAGTTAATATGTATGCATATGTTAGATATCTCTTTTTTAATATTCATTATGCTTTAAAGATAAGTATAATTAATATACGCAGTAATTACTATACCCCCGCAGTAATTGGGTCCTTTACCCTAATTTTTTGAAACATAGAATTTCAACACGTAAAATGGTTAAAAAAGTGAGGAATATTTTTATTAGGGTAAATGTATGTGACTAAGGGCATAATGTATATTGAGAAAGAGATATATAACATGTATATTGACAAATTTTAACGAAAAAATGTAATATCTCTTTTTTAATATTCATTATGCTTCAAAAATAAGAATAATTAATATAGCCACAGTAATTGTCACCCCCACAGTAATTGGGTCCCTTACCCTAAATGTACAAAAACATCCAAAAGAACATTTGAATCTTTCGTGCAGTTTCAGAGGTAGGCCAAACATTTAAAACGATCGCTTGCAAAGAAGAGTAGTTAAATATATTAAAAAATCAGAGACAAAATCAGCCTGAATGGCAGCAAAAAACATTAGAAGGAGACTTTCGCGCAAGATGGAGAATGAAAAAAGAAAAGAAATCTCATTGATCGAAAACAAAATGTAGAAGCAAAGAAATAAACAATTGGACCAGTAAAAATTGAAAAAGTGATGTGGTCAAATGGGTCGAAAATGAATGGATTTGAGAAACTTACAAAAATGGCACGCGAAAGGGTCTGTAGAATTGAATTGAAGCGAAGATGACTCATGATGTAAAGATATTTTACGTGTGGTATGGCATTAGGGTTACTGTGTCGTGTTAAAGGGCAAATTAACCAGTGCTCATGCAAACAAATATTACGAATGCAAATTGACAGAAACAATTGAAAATATGCCAGTCGATGACGATATCAGTTTTGCGACAAGACTGAGATCCGAAAAACACGTAAAAAATACAATGTTATAGTAGAAAAATGACAATTCTCAGATATTTAAAATCCTAGATAGGCCAATGCAAAGCCCAGTCTTGAATTCAATCGAAAAATATGGACTTCCTTGAAGAGGCAATTAAAAACAAAAAAAAAAGAAATTGTACTCTCCAGCACCTTCGCCGAAAGAATTAATGTACCGAGTAGGGGAACAACAGGGATTAAAATCTCAAGAATATTGTAAAGATCTAGTAACAAATACGTCGAGACGATTTGCATCTGTCAGAACGGTCAAAGGATCTTCAATAAAATATTAAACATATTTCTTGGTGTATTTTGCAATATTGCGTCAGAAATAAAATAGCGTAACTATCAAATCAAATGTGACAGAATTGTAATTGTTTTTTATGTTCCAATTAACGTAATAATCATGTGCTCTACTTATTTAATATGAAAATGGCTGAACTTTGCTCCTGACTGCAGGTATATCTCGTATTTTATCGGACTATTGATACGCGTACCGTATTGTACCTGTTCGTATACTGACAATAAGTATGTAAACTTTATAGGTCTCGCGTTCCATTGTATTTGCACACTGCATCCCCAGGATCGCAAAAATCGTTTGAAGTCCTACGCACCTCCCAGATCATCATCTCGTCGTAACGCAGAAATAACGACGTTCCAGATGATCTAATCGCGCGGACGATCGACAGTGTCGCGCGAGTCGCGCGCGTTTACTCTTTCAGCATTAGCGGTCTGACGGCCTTCAACGGAGTTTTCTCGCCCTCGCGCGGTTCCACCGACCATGCTATTAGGCGACTATGCGACCAGGCAACCAGCGACTGCTCGCGCGCGTGTTCGCGCAACGCGAAAGGGGAAGGCCGGACAGAATCGCAAGCGCCGCGGAATCGCACATCGCACGGCCCGATGCGATCGAAACGCGATCCTCTCGATTCAGCCAAGTTCTTGGCTAACGGCCGGTACAACGCAATCATCGCAGGCACGTGCATGCACGCGCGAATCTATGAATGAATCGCGCACCGTTCACGATAGCGGTACCAACGAATCGGACCTCTTAAATTCCACGTATCTTCAACAAACTGATTGTTCCGACACTGTCTTCTATCGCCACCGACAATCGAACTACGTATTTTGGATACTTGTCGCTGCTGTAACTGAACACACGTCCTCGCGAAACAGAAATTTCATGAATTTTTATTTCATTGCTGTTTTAACGCTTCGCGTAGCGAGAGTTTAAGAAAACAGTTTCTCGAGTTCGCTCGTTGACTTGCTCGAAAATCGAGTGCTGTAAATCTGCAGAATCGCTCACCCTGTGACAGATGAACATCCAACAAACAATTCTGTTTTGGCAGTAGATTGTAAATAATTTTTTAGAGTACAGGTATTTATGGAAGCTCGCATCAATACTCAATACGTTTACAATATCATTATATGCCTTGACGAGTTTCAAACTTTTTGTTAAAAAATTGTATTACTGGTATATCGCACACATTAAATCCGCAATCTAGCAATCAGTTTTAAATCAAATTATCAGTAATAAATTTAAATATAATTTAAATTATCAGTGATAAATCAACTGCGAATCTTTATGCAGAATAAAAAATTTCTGGGTCAACTATATAATACTAATAATAATAATATAATTTAAATAAATATATATTTTTTCTTTCAATAATTTTAATAAATCGAACGTAATGTTATAATATTCTGAAGCTCTTCTAATATTTTTACAGGATATTTAACAAGTAATCGTAAAATAACGTTTTTGCCGTAGCTTCATAAAGCAATTTGTCAAGTATTATGAAATTTATCGCTATCCAGTTGTTTCTATAACTAAAGTGCCAAAGTATAAAAATGTAAAATGTACATACCCCATTGACAATCCCGGCCAGGAAAATTACGGATGCGACGAGTCTGTGAAGAGAAATAATATGGAAAAACCGTCGTTTGATTTAGGTATTATCAGAATTTAATGCTTAGAAGTATCATGCGTCAGAACATTTGTATGCGTGGGACCACGCAAGAATGAATTGTAACATTTTTTTATCCATATTACGTGCGAAAGCGATATCGTAAAAACGGCGATGAAATTATGTGAAATGTCAAATTTATTTCGGTTACAGAGGAATTGAGTGTTAGTTGATTAATTGGCAAAGGAAGCGCTCTTCGAAGTTATCTGTTGATAGAAAGCTGGCCACCATGTTCTTTGAAATCTTCAGCGTTGCGAACTTTATCTGTACAAACGTTTGGTGCAATATAAATCACTGCTCGTCGAATCATTTGTTCTTTTCGACCTCGAGAATTTTACAATACAAACCGAGAAAGAAAGAAAGAAGCGAACGAGCATCGAACAACGAAACAAGAAGAAGATCATACATATAGTATAAAGTGAAGCAACGGAGTCGGAAGACGCGAGGGTTTTATCTTCTTCCTGTCGAATATTTCTCCATAAATAGAAGATCTCGTAAGAATTTCGTAATTCTTCGTATTCAGTTATTCGGAGGAGCGCGATAAGTATTTATCGAGCTGACAACACCGAAATCACGTGACGAATAAAAAAATGGGCCGGCCGCGCCATAAACGTTTCTCTTTCGAAGGATAATCGGTCGTAAACACTCGAGTCCCTCGTCCTTGAGATCCACTCGTCATTCCGTCGGAACGTAGTCAGCAGGGGTTGAAAGAGCCCCCTCCGTCTGTCATGGAAACACTTGTGGCGCGTGCACCGAGGGCGACCGCGCACAGACCAGAAGTCCAGAACGAAATAAAAACCCGACGAAACGGTAAAAGAAGAAACGAGAGTCGGAACACGAAAGGGCTGGGATATGGGATCACCGCGAAAAGAGGAACTGCCGGGACACGAAGAAAACCGCTACTTTATTCAATGACGCGACATATATCCCAGTCGCGGGGATTATCAAAGGAATGTACTCCCATGCCGGCCGCCGCCGCGCCGTCGAGAAGAAAGCATAGCGAGCGAGTAGCACACCGTTCACCGAACGCACGTGTCACTGCGCGCAATATAGGTAGAGATCATTGACGTAACAACAGGTTGACGAACCAACACAGCCTCTGTCAAGAAGAAAAGGACGAAGAAGACTCGAAGAAGACTCTCGAAAGAACGAGGAAGCGGAAAAGACGAGGAAAAAAGAAAAGTGGAAGGAAACGGCGGCGCAGAGAAGAATTGTATAGTAAGCGAAGAGAAGGCAAGATGAATCGGAACTCACCGCAATCCCAACCGGGTCATGTCGACCTCCCTATTCCGCGACGGGCCTAGGGAGTCTCGGAGCCAGGCTAAGAAGAGCACCGCACGGACAGGCAGTCACAAAATATCGCGGGGAACCCGGTACCGAGTAGACGTGGTGTGTGGACCATCCCATCCAGGGAGGGCTCTGAATGAACTCGGGTGGAGGGAAGGAAGGTGGAGGCGGCTGCCGAGCCACGCCAGCTAGAATTCCTCCGCCGAAGGGATCGGGAGAGAGAGGCTTCTCTCGGCTCTCGGCTCTCGGTTCCGCGAGAGATCTCGTGCTATCCACACACACACACGCGCGCACACACTCTTCGTCCTGCCTCCCCCGCTGCTCGTTCCAGTCGCGGCCAGAGAATCGAACTCTCCAGCCTGTCTCCGCCAACTGCGGGACCAGAAGATACCATAGGCGACAGGGCGCAAGAAGGAAGGACAGAGGGAGAAGCTTCGAAGGAGCGAGGAAGGGAGGTGGAGGAAGGAAAGAATAGTCAGCGGCTGGAGAGGGAAGCAAGAAGAGAAGAACCAAGCAGAAGAAGAGGAAGAAGTCGCGGAAGAAGGAGGGAGGAAAAGGAAGAAGAGGTGGAGGAGGAGGAGGAGAAGGCGGAGGAGAAGAGGACTGGTGACCGGGTCGAGGCGAGCTCGGTCGCGCGTCGCACGAGGACTGTTTCACGGCCTCAGCCGATGTCGATCGCGGTGTAAGCCTCTCCACGGCTCGGCCGAACCGAGAGAACCGAGAGAATCGAGAGAACCGAGCGAACCGAGCAATCCGAACGAACCGGCGAGCAGAACGAGAGGGGAGAATCTACCCGCCAGCGTGACGCGCGGTGCGCTACAGCGCGCAAGGATACAGCCTCTCGCGAAGAGGAGAAGAGAGAAGAGCGCCTCCTCTGCCACCAACTTAGGCCTGTCGGGCTGGGTGAAGCAGCGACTGATCTGGAGGACGGGCCAACCGGGCTGCTGCCGTCTGTCTGGCCCTTCGACACGCGCTCCGTCGACAGGCTGGCCGACCAGCCACCGCCGCATCGTTACACCCAGCTCTGCCGAGACACGGAATACGAGCGTGTTATCGTTCGAACGGACCGCCGCCGCCGCTGCCGCACAGGTAACCGGGACAGAGTAACCACGGACCTGTACCTCTGTACAACGAGAAGGTGGAGGAGGAGGTGTCCCGGACGGCACAATGCGGCCTAGGGCCGCGACAACGTCAACCACTGCACCCTGCAGGTTACGTCCGTTCCCGGTTGTCCTACGAGTCACCTGCGTCCTTGCCCTACTGGTCGTCACGTGGATACCGGTCACCGAGGCTGTGGTGAGTGACTCCTTTTAATATCGCAGTCGCATACCGTTCGTTCATAGACTAACCACGCCAACTGACAGAACTGTCGGATCACGGTTTTTGCATGTCCTCCCGTGAACACGAGATATTAGTAGCGGCGCCTGAAAACTATCATCATGACGAAACAAGTGTGCTTTATTCTTACCTCGCTGACCTCTATGGTGTTGACAGTCTAAACACTGTGCGTTCTCGCGACGCGAGACTCAACAGCGAATTATCACACCGTACGTGTAATTTATTTCAATTTCAAGTTGCCTCGTTAATGCGCTCGCTCGAAGGACCTGTTACGCAAGTTTGACACGTGTGTATTTCGAACACCGATGGCGGGAAACATGTTTGATTTGGAACCGTTATCCGACCATCATTCATAGAAATTTTACCCGAATGAATTGTTAGTTTAGCACGCGTTACCAAATTATTTCAGAATTATGAGAGCAAGAATCGGAGAACGAGAGGGGGAGAGAGAGAGAGGGGGGGGGGGAGGGAGGGAGGCAGAGGGGGAGAAAGATACAGAAAGAGAACGCGCGCGCAGAGAGAGGGAGTGAGAGAGAGAGAGAGAACTCTCTCCACACGAGTTATCGTGAAAATTTTCACTGCGCGAAGCGCGCTCGATTAAAGTTGGCATGCGAGAAGTTCTCTGAACCAACTCGTCAGCACTACTTCCGGTAGATTGTGCCGAGACGTTGTTATCGCTGTCATTCTGAATATGATGTTTGCGGCTTTCCTTCGAGTTCTGAACCCCCCAGAGACCCAGCAAATCGATCATTGGACGACCGTCGGGTGTGGGTACGTTTTATGAACGTAGGTGAGGACAATTTACCAAAAGACGAGATAATGTCCCGAGCATCTGGAGCAACGCTCGTCGTTCTACTGCTTTCAGAAACATAATGCGAACGGCAATTCGTGGCTCGTGCCCACACGACACGCGTGGGAACGCCGAGCCGCGCGCCGGCTATGTGTTCACCGTTGATCTACGTTCAATGTTTCGATCGTATCGCGCACCGGAAATCCAAGATGTCGCGTTTACTGCTTGTAAGACAGAATTTTCGACACACAGTCGGAAATTGATTGTTCTACAAATGAAAGATGAGATCCATTATTTACTCGATCGAACCTGAATTTCACTTTAATCGAATATTAAACGTTTTCAACAATACTGAGTCTACATATAAATTCGTTTCTAAGAAACAAAAACGACTATATGAAATACGATTTAAATTGAATTATTGCAACATTTTCATGGAATATACCTTTTTACACTTAAGTAGATATACTTTTAACACGATTAAAGTTTTTCAATTAGTTATTAAATATTCATCGATGAAATTGGAAAAATGAAAGCCTTTGGTATTTGAGAATTATTAGATTACACATAGTTATTATTGTTATTATAATGATTATAAGTGACATAACTGTCTGACGTAACCATTGGCTTTTCGGGAAAATCGGCATTACAGACGAATACAATAAATAGGAAATATTCAAATTTTATTGAGCAATGAACGTCGAATGAACTTTATGATGAATACTACAGTTAATTCCTGAACATGCTTAAAATGTAGGTCACATTATCTTTACTTGTGTGCATTGGTTCCGAATTATTCGTCGAGAAGTATCACTATCCAATATTTTCGCAAAATGAGTTTCATAATCTGAAAACATTGAACTGATTTTATTCACTTCAAAGCTCGTTGAAAATTCTGTTTCTCATTTCAAAGCTAAAGCTGTTTGTTGTGTAAAATACTACTTTCCAACACTCTGCAAACGAAATGTACCGATGTGTAATCCGATATTTGCCGAAGAAATTCAATATTTGTTTCTAAGAAATCGAAGATACGAACCTCCTCGCACGTTCGCTGCCATCATTTGTTTTAACAACAACCTACATAGTTATGACATTTAATTTAATTCTAATATATTATATACAAATTACAAGTGATATTTAATTTAAATATTTAGGTTAACTTATACTTAGCTCTTATAAAATACGAGGAAAAATATTGCCATAGAAAAGTTGACAATTCTCCAAGTGTCATGCGTTGTTATTTTATATAATGAGATGCAAATTAATTTGATCTTCTTTACGTGAAATACAAAATTCTGATCGTCACACGTTTGTGACGATGGTAGCAAACGTATTAATAATACTTGTCATTGTTTTTCGATATCGTTGCCATTATTATTAAATAAAAGAATGGAAGGCAAATCAATTTTCAAAATATTATAGTTTGATATGTTAAAAGTGCATTAATATTTTAAAGATTTATGAGAGACTATGTAATATACATATCTACATATGTGCATATAAATTTTTTCCTCTTGTTGTAGATGAAATGAATCATTTTGTTTTTTGAAAATAAATTTTCAAAATTTTCTGAAGTTTTTGATATCCATAGCAAAAATCACATTTTACACAATTTTATCAATTGTTAGATGTTGAATGCAAAAAGTAAAAGTTAGGATAATACGTGTAGGAAGGATGTGTTCATCTACAATAGAAATCACACCTCCCCCGCTATACGAAACTGGATTTCGTGTGTGGTTCGTATGTGATCTCACAGACTGTTTATCTTTTGACCGGAAATAATGAATAATTCATACCGAAATAATGTTCCGATTAATTAAAACTTTACGCAACAATGTTACTGCATGCGTAATCAATTCATATTTTTTCAAGATAGATCACTTGCCAAATAATAGTTTTAGTTGAAAATACATTTCAAATCGAAATAATTGACGATCACGTAAACTCTGAATGATTAATAATCATTTCATAACTCTTCTATCTTGTATGAAAATCATGCAATGTTTTCTTTGAAATATCTCTGCTTCCGCGCATATATCTGCAGGGAAAAGTATGTTTTGTTGTTCGGTAGTCGTTTGTATGTCTCTGTAATATGAAAGATTAAAGTGTATTTTCTAGAAATACAATACATCATTTTAAATAACAGGTACAAACGTTGATAATTTGGCGTAAATTATTTTGAAAGATTTGATAGCTCTTTGTTATATTGTTAATTATAATTTTTATAATTTAGCATTCCACATACGTTGCAGTAGTACTTTCAGTTGAAATTGAAGTTGTGATTTTTAAATTCTCATTTTAATGCTTATACGGTTGTACATTGTACGCGTGTAACAAATACGAAATTATAATTTAATTTGATTTAATAACTAGCATTTTAAGGAAGTTCATTGCAATTGTATAAAAGTCGCTCATTACGCATAGTGCGTTTCAGAAAATGACATAGTTATTACTGATGGTTATACTTCCGTATGCTGTTCGTAAAGTAGTTCAAAGGTAATTGCACCCTTTATATTTAGAAATTACGTCGATACACATGCGCTGTACGCACAACGTTTATCACAGCACTCACGAGAACCTAGTTATTAAGATCACAAGTACCATTGACTCCCGAATGAACGCCTGTCATAGTAATCATTCGTACGTGAGATTTAAGAACACACACACACACCACCCGATTCCATAAAACTTATAGTATAACTTATATACTTATATTATAACTTATAATATCAAGTTACCTACTTACCTAAATCAGTATTTTCAATCGTCTGCTGCTTGTGTAAATGTCTCTCAATCAATTATTAAGCTAAGATGTTAATACTTAAAAGTTCGATACCTCATTCCATTTGACTTGTGTGAACAATTGTGATACAATGACAACAATTATTAAGTTACGTGCTACTATTAATTTTATTCGAAAAGGTAGCTTTAAGAGCAATATCTAAAAATTTCCAGAGTTAAACTTCGTTTTAGTAACCCAGACATTTTTAACATTTTTATATAATCCAGTAGATCTTGACGAGAAAATGCCAAAAATCCAAGTTTTGATGTGAGGAATTCAGTGTTTCAAAAGTTATGCGTGTTTAAAGCTGAGCGACTTTAAGCGACTTTAAAATTTGGATTTTTCGCATTTTCTCGTCAAGATTATATAAAAATAAAGTTAAACATTTCTGGGTTGCCAAGGTAAAGTTAAGCCATTTCTATTACTACTTGATATTAAAAAAATTTTGTTTTTCAGAGAATGACAATTATTTGAACTGAAAAATATTATCCCGCGAGTTTAATCTCCAGAGAGCCGAGATTTTTTTATTGAAAACTTGAAGTTTCTTTACGATCTCCACGATTATTTATTTATGTTGTACGTGTTACGCAAAACTCTCAAGTTTGTCTCTGCCCACCATAATGGCCACCACGGCCTATTGAAGGTTAAACATCATTTGACTTTTATGTAAATGTAATATCTTTGACAGCTGTAATAAAATCTGTTATAACAGTATATAGTTTTGTTCGAAAAAACTATTTCAAAATTTCAGTGAAATCGATTCGATAATCCCCGAACTATTCTTAATATTATGCTGAATAGTACAGTTTCGAGAAAAATTTGTGCAAAGTTCCGATTACGTTGTAGACATTTTTTTATTTGATGTAAGTATCGATTTTATATGCACGCAAAGATACAAAAGGAGGAAAAAGAATAATTGAGCCTAAAATGTTTTCGCAGCGACGCGTTTCCACCCGTAACATACCACCACGTAACATCGTATCCCGTTGAAGTCACCTAGTAAACAGGCTAGTTGGCGATTTCGATGCCCGAACAGAGGCGCGCACCCTTCGCGGAAACATGAAAGGAAAGAACTTGAACAGTTTGGGGAATGGGTCGCAGTAGCTGGAATGGGGGCGACGTAAATGCTTGGGTCAAAAGGTTTAGGCACCTTTTTTGCTTCGTTTCGGCCGCTGACAGTGGCCTGCTACAGATATCTATGTGTATACCAGTCATTCAGAATCGTGAGAAATCGTTGAAAAGGGAGTCCGGTCACCGTTCCCCACTTTCTCGGTACGTTTGGAAGAAATGTTTTTCACCAGCACAACAATATAACAGTATAAATCTGTCCGCTGGTAATTGTGCACACATAGACGAAATGTTGGATGCTTTCTCCGGAAATCTATAAAGGATGCCGTTGTGTCAGCAGCGAAATACACACGTAAACGGAGATGGGTAGGCTGACGGATGGTGGACCTTTTTGGGTTTTATTACGTTTTTATTCTATGGTCTAGGGATCCAAAGAAAAGGATATAGTATGTTCTAAAAGTACATTTACTTTTCGAACAGACCTGGGCAAAATTTCGAGAAAAAATATTTAAAATACTATTCTAAATAGTATAATTTAATGTGGTTCAAATAAAATACTACTTTAAAAAAAAATTCGGCAAAAAAATATTTTTATTTTGATAACCAGATACATAACATAAAATATTTTCATGTTGTACTGCAAATATGTATTTCAAATATTTCCTTACAATGAAAATAAGTTGAGGAAATAGTTAATATTATAAATTATAATTTTTAACATAAGAAACTAAAATAGTTAACAAAATGTTACTTGTAGTTTAATTGCAAATATTTGCATGTAACATGTTGAAAAACAGACGACAATGTCGTAATGACATTACACGCAACAAAATATCAGAAAAGTATAAGTTACTATCAACTATTTGAAATACTATTTTACACAGTCCTACAAGATAAGTCTCACTATTTTCAATATTTTCCAAATAAAATACTATTTTTAAATATTATTTCAAAAACATTTTCTTATAAATAAAATAATTTATTTGCATGATTATAGGTATGCTTTAAAAATTAAATAAACTATTTACTATTTTCTATTTCAAATACTATTTTTCCCAGCACTGTTTTCAGATATTGATAACTGCATTGTGGATTTTCACGTAATTTTTTGTCGAAGTAACTCACAAAAACTGTTTGACATTTTAGTCATTTTAGTTTTGTGTTTCGCGTATGCACGTTTATACATGTAAATCCGTATACTTAGGGAATATCTTACAAAACTTCCAAATTTTGGAGATTGCAGGATCCCTGTATTTCATATCGTTTATTACGTTTCTATCGTCTACATATATTAATATTATGTATTATTGCCCTTGATATAAAAGACGATTATTGTTGCGCTTTATTCACACAATAGTATCCATCTTGAAAGGATTAAGAACATTGCGACGATACAGACAGATCACAAGTGTCAATATTTACAGAACGGCGATTTCAATAAAAAAATTCATACAGTTCCTTTATTATTCAGTTTTTCGAAAACAAACAATTTTTACACATCTGTGGAACTCATTAGAATAAATTTTAACCAAAGGAAAACAGAAATAAAGAAATAAAACTTAGAAATTGGTATAAACGAATATACACTACCATCCAAAAGTTTGGAATCACCTGCTGATTTCCGTAAAAATCAAATATACCGATAAATTTTGAAATGATGCATCGTTGTTAAATCAAATATTAACCGGTTGAATTATGTTTTAAGAGATTTCAGATATACAATACAGTGATTTCTCTATATATGTCGCCAAGGTCTGGATGATAAACGTCGCGGAATTATTCCCACTACCGCGGTGTATGTATACTCCGTGAGAGGCCTCGGATTCCGAGGAGTGTAAACATAACACAGCTCGGGTATGTCTTCTGGATGATACACGACGCTGGCAAAACCCGTGTTGTTGACATATATCGAGAATTCACTGTATTCTTTTCCTTCGATAGTGTTTCGTTATATTTTTGTAATAATAATACCGATAAAAGATTTGGAAAAATATTTATATGAACAAGTGTTCGAGATCGGACAAAAGTATGCTTTCGAAAAGTATGAAACGGATCTATTTCAGAGATTATAAGGTATGGCTACTTTATCTTGACTAATCGAGAAAACCTGCATTCGAGACACGCGATACAGTTCTGGTTAAACATTCGTAGACGTGGGTCGTTATTGCTAAATTATGCGTGAAAGAACAAATTATCCGATTCGTCATCGCTATGTTATACGATATGTATAACCAACATGTAATTCATTCAAACGGTTGGAACGGTTTCGATTGTAAACGTGCACCACTTCAATTCTATTAATTGTATCAATTGTCTATTAATTGTAAAGGATACGTAAGGATCATTTATAACGAGGAACGAAAATTATGAAGAAATTAAATTATGTATCAGTTTATTCTTTGCTACTTGAAACAAGACATTCTATTGACATTCTATCACGTACTGATTTAATTAATTTTTGAACGAATTTTTTAATTTTTCGACGATTTAATTAATTTTTGTAAATACTAGAATGGAACTTCTAAAACGGAAGGAAGTCGATTCAATTATTATTGTGCGTGAGTTATGCATTAGGGTAAGAGACTCAATTACTGTGGGAGTACCAATTACTGTGCCTATGTTAATTATACTTATTTTTAAAGCATAATGAATTTTAAAAAAGAGATATTAAATTTTTTCATTAAAATCAGTTACTATAAATGTTACATATCTCTTTTTGAATACTCATTATGCTTTAAAAATAAGTGTAATTGACACATTGTTTGCGGGACATTTCGCGCGCGGCTTTCAGCCTGGGCGATATTTTCGCCGCCGCGTAAGTAATTAGACATTTTTAGAAATCGCTATAACTTCAAAATAACGCTATACGTAACAAAAGTAGTTTGGCAATACAAGTATGTGTGTGTAGAACTGTCGCGACAACAATGTGTTAATATAGGCGCAGTAATTGGCGCACCCACAGTAATTGGTTCCCTTCCCCTACTCTGATGGAACCATTGAATAAAAAATCAGGCGTGTTTCCATTGAATGAGAAATATTATGAAACATTTTACAACTTTGTCTACAATATGTAGGTTGTTATTCCTCTATAGGAAGACGCCTGATAACGATAAACTTTTCCTGTTGTTGTCGCTTGGAGACAATCGCTTTGCGAGGATGCGCTAGTTGTCAGAAACAATCCAGCAGTTAACAAGACAAAGATTTACCACTAACAATTCAATGGATCATTTTAACAAATGTTCCTGTAAATTGTAATAATTTGTCGCGTTGTAGCTTTTAAATTTGATTATACACAGTTAATTAATTATTATATACTTTTCTGTAATAGTCGTCTATAATTTTTGTCTGTATTGTCATTCTGACTTTACGAAAATGTTAATAACAGCAGTCGCGAATGTTATATTATATATACGTTTGACATGCATTTATACACAATAAGTGTTCAAATATTTGTAGGATTAATTCATTTATGTATACACTGATCAGTCTTCCATTCTAATCGTTAGAGGTCGATTGAATTTTGTTAATTCAATTAACCTACAACAAAAGAGTTTCTTGTAATCTTTTATTTTTGTTATTCTATTTATGCTCTCAATTTAGACTAATGCATTTTGCTTTAGTATTTGCTTCTGATTTAACGATACATTCCGTTTTGATCCAATAGCTTCCTAAAAAAAAATGACACATTATGGCTTATCGTGAATCTGTCAAAAGCACATCGAACACTTGTCCTGCATAAGATTCTAATACTTTGATGTCAATACTTTGGCTACAACATCCGAGCTTGAAACAATGTTTTACACTTTCGGTTTATTTTGATTTATCCTTTCGACAATTAATGTACCTTGCAAGTTAAAATGGGAAATGTCAATAAATTATCGAATTTCGGGAATGAAGCACATTTTTGTCGTGGGTCAAAAAATTTAGCCGAACGTATTCAATGAATCGTATAAAACAATAAACAATCGGCTTCGATATGTGGAATAATTTATACGAACCGCGGAAACATATTTTATACCTGATCTGGTCTCGAATGTCCGCGTGAAGCCCACGCTTGCATTGTAATAATATAATTCACACGATCTTCCCTCGATATTTACATATATTTCCCATGTTTCCGAAATGTCCGTAGCCACCCGATTTCCTGATTTACACTCTCACCTGAATTTCACATCGCTAAATACGTAAGGTTGCTCCACCCACGTGGCTACAGGGGAAGTTGGGTAAAAATAGGGAAGAAGTGTTCTGTCCTACGATCTTGTAGACGCGGCCGGCATGATACTTTCACCGTCTACCGACCTGGAAATACCATTCGCTGCAACGCGTCTCGAACTACTTGTCCCCTTCTGCTCTTTTCTTTTTTAGAAAAAGTCACGTTAGGTACAGCCGCGTTAGAAGTCGACAACTATTTCACTTTTAGTTGATTCAATTAACAGTCACTAGGGCAAGGGACCCAATTACTGTGCGAGTACCAATTTCTGTGCCTATACTAATTATACTTATTTTTAAGGCATAATGAATATTAAAAAAGAGATCTACAGGGTGTCCCAAAATGTTGTACTTTGTTCTTGAAAAGGCTGAGTCCCTGGGTCATTTGAAATAACTTTTTCCTTTGCGAAAATGTTCTCCGCAGCTTCGTTCAAGAGTTATTAACGATAAACACGGACCAATGAGAGCGCAACTATAGCGGACTATAGCGACTCGACGAGAGGTCTCGTTGAGCGTGGCATTGGCATTGGTTGACCCGGAATCCGTCCACTGTATCCGCGCTCTGATTGGACCGTGTTTTTTCGTTAATAACTCCCTAACAATGCCGCTGAGAATATTTTGGCAAAGGAAAAAGTTACTTCAAATGACCTTAGGAATCGCCCCTTTCAAGGAAGTACAACATTTTTGGGACATCCTGTACAACAGACTGCATATTAACTGATTGAAAAAAATTTAATATCTCTGTTTTAATGTTCATTATGTTTTAAAAATAAGTATAATTGATATAGGCAAAATAATTGCCAAATAATGCCAAATAATTTTGTGTAATTCGTACCCCCACAGTAACTTACTCCCAGCCCCTCCTCCTCCCTTAACCTACAAGAGTTATATCGGATGGAAGCATACGTTTATTTTGGTACTCGTTCACGGCTCTTTTATCTACAAGAAAATCGGTAAAGATTTCAATGAAGAGTAATAGTTTATACAGGGTGCCCAGTTTTAATCTTTAAATGACAGTTACTTAAACACTATAAGTTATATGAAAATTAATTTAGATAACAAGTGAATGGTTTTGAGGGGGCCACAATATGATACAAATAGTTTTTTTTTATAAATGGACGCGTAGAGGTCACATGAAGGTGATGTGCGTTTTTTAAAAATAGAATCATACATTTTTTAATGCTCTAATACAGTGATGGACAACCTGCGTACTATACTGAGCCAAAAGTGGAAAGCTAATACTACGAACGAAATATTAAATACTTCATCATACTAATAAAATAATTTCAGTTTTTTGAAATGTACATATTTGTTATTCCTTACATAGATTTACAATAAAACGTTTTTTTTTATTTGATCTATGATTTTTTATTATTATTAGATAAAATTAAATAAATCATTCAGCTAATTAAATAAATATTCAGCTAACAATTAATTATGTTAATGAAGATTTGCATAAAAACCTTTATTTAAAATCATATAATTTTTTTCAGCAAATCAATTCATCTTTGTAGTCCCTTTAAAAAAGTATTGAGTCGAAAATTTATTCGTTTAGAAGTTATGATTTTTGTCCCGAACGCCCGCGGGCCGCCGGATCCCGATCACCGTGACCCCCTCAAAACCATTCACTTCTTATCTAAACTATTTTCTTTTTCTAAAGATAGATTGTAGTATTCAAGTAATTTTCATTTGAAGTGACAAGAAGAAATGCAAATAGCATAGATCGTGATGTTTATAAAAGGTGGTGCAATTTTAATTAAAACAAATTTTGTTTAGAACTGTTCGTTTAGTTCCGATTTTTAAATAAAATGCAAAAGACTGATGTACTTAAAGCCCAATAAAACGCCCACTTTGAACATTTTATTCGTTTGGTACAGTCCTTTCTTAAACTCGTACGAATGTACATTAGACGACACGTGACGCAGAGCAGTGAATTCTTTCATGTCTGTAGTTCATAGTATAAGTTTTGTTCAATCATAAAATATAAACAGTTCTAAATAACATCCATAAACTATTCGGAGTAATTATCATATCTGTAAATTATGATATGCATATTAAAGTAAATAGTACGTTAATAACATATACTGTAACCTTTAGTTTTTATCTCTTAGCAATAAATTCCATGTGAATCAGTTTCATACAAAATACACATTGTTTTGTCATTTTTAATAATCAATTGTCATTCTCCTAATGGTGAATCAATAATCTTGGTGTTTTGGTCCGGTACCTGTTTGACTACAATTTAATTAATTTACAAAAATTTTTCAATATTTTTATATTTATATGTCTCAATAAAGTGTTTGAAGTATACTATTATCTTATACTTTTGGATTAAAACTTTTAGATATATCAATTAGTTGGCAATTAATATAGCCTCAAGAATTAAACGGAAATTCCAAATGTTCAATTTAATTATTAATTCTGACTGTTTACATGTAAATTATATAAATGCGTGGAACAGACTTGTTATAAATGCTAATCTGTAAATTTTATATACGGGAGCATAATTTTTTTACTGAATTCAACAGAGTTCATAAACAATATCGCAATGATGTTATGGTGTGACTATCACGTTTTTCTAATCTGTCCTTACTGTGAAATTAAAATCACTATAATCATTATGGCCTTCGCAGCGCGAAAACCTTTTAGTGCTACTAGCTGAGAGCACGTTAATAACGCGTCACTTGTAGTAAAACGCGTTACATGAATGACATCACATTCTAGAACGGTTGTATGCAAATATGTCATTGACCGTAATTAACCTCTTTATGTTTATGGTTCACATCGACTAATTTTTTCGATTACACAGAGCACGCAAGTAGTTTTGTTAGATGAATGTACTACTGCAATGTATTCATTACAATTGAGCACGTATTTGAAGCTGCCAACAAGCACCTTAGTTGTGACTTCATGCACCCATCATCGTACCAAATAAAAACGAAAATAACAATCGAAAATAACATCAACGAAAATAGAAATTAATGTTTAGAGATTCTTACACGATTTTGACACGTTACACTTGAAACCTATACAGACAGATTCATAACACTTCAATTTTGCCTGAAACTTCATTCATAGATTACAAGTTTTGTGCATATGTCACATGCACGATTATCGAAAACTGAATAAAATGCTTAGTAAGGTTTTTGTTATACAGAGTGTCCAAAAAATGTTGTACTTCCTTGAAAGGAATGATTCCTGAGGTGATTTGAAGTAACTTTTTCCTTTGCGAAAATGTTCTCCGCGGCTTTGTTACGAAGTTATTGACGAAAAACAAGGACCAATCAGAACGTGGCCACAGCAAACGGATTCCGGCTCGGCGCGATGTGCCCCCACTCTACCTTTCCCCTTCTACCGCGCTATTCCCCTCGCTTCCGCCGCGGCCCGGTCACGTGACGCGTTTCGTCCCGGTCCTGCATACCCCGTTACTTGCAAATAAACAATTTTTACACATCTGTGGAACTCATTAGAATAAATTTTAACCAAACGATAGAAGGAAATTCACATCCTTTCATAACATTACTAGCTAAAACTTAGACATTGGTAGAAACGAATATACACTACCATCAAAAATTTTGGAATCATCTGCTGATTTCAGACGGTAGGGTACATATAAGAAGTATTCTTACCAGTGTTGCCAGATCAAGACTTGTGCCCCCACTCTACCTTTCCCGTTCTACCGCGCTATTCCCCACGCTTCCGCCGCGGCCCGGTCACGTGACGCATTTCGTCTCTGTCGTGCGTATTCCGGTACTGGCAGAGAGGGGATAACTTTTCCCCTCGATTCGTGCTCCCTCCCCTCGTCTGGCGACACTGCATCAACAGGATTTTACATTTAAGTACGAAAGGTGGAATACCTCGTGAAAGATTGAAGTTGTTAAAAAAGTGTTCCTACAAAAGTTGTTTGGCATAAAGGAGCATACTATGCTATAAATGACTTTTGTGTGGGTGAAGTAGTGGAGGAAATTTATAAATCAATCTAAATTCTTTTAAATGCGACTTTATAGTTTTGGAAACGAATCCAACGACATGCTATAGAATAATATCATTCGACATAGGGAAACCATGAATCAGCGTATAATTGTATTTTTACACTAGCAATGTAAATTCACTTAAACTCTAGTCCTAAGTCAACGGTGTATTGTTTATTCAACGAAGACATACAATAATAAGATACTCGGATAAGCGATGCTTAAATCATTAAGATTCCTTTTTTTTCTATTTTTTAGAGTGTAGGGAGGTAAAGTGTTTTGTACACCAGGGGCCGTTTCAACCTCGGGAAGCGTGGGATTCCCCAATTAGAGGTGTTTGTATTACTGGGTGTACCCATTAAACCTCCTCCCTGCTTTCCCCTTTTCGGTGACTGTTTCATTAAGATTCTATTCCACTTTTAACGTTGACTTCGCAAGTGTTTCATTGATAGAATACTGTAGTAACGTTGCGAATAGAAGATGATTGTATACGGTCGATCGGTTCATTATTCGCATACTATTGAAACTGTGACGTCATCCAAACAGTTATGTGATCACAGCACACAATACGTCTATTTGCGGTCTGCTGATTTGTAAATTTGAGAAAAGCGTGGTTAGGCGTGCTGGAACGTGACAGCACATTAATGAGGATGGAATACGCATCATTGGAGCGTCATGGCTGCTTCACCTTTCATTTATCAGCAAGAAATAACGGACAGTCTGTGACATCAGAATCTGATCTCATTCGTGACATATGCAGTAGCAACTTTCAATGATCTCTTGTCAGAAATATTTGTAATTAAAATAAAACTATAAAGCTACATCTGTGAGTACTAATACGTAAAGAAGTTCATTATTATTAGACACTAAATAACATAACAATGACAAATACTGTATTACTAAAAGCTCAAGACTTGGGTTAAGGGACCCAATTACTGGGACTATATTAATTATATTTATTTTTAAAGCATTATGAATATTAAAAAAGAGGTATATAGGTATAAGGAAAAAATTTAATATCTCTTTTTTAATATTCATTATGCTTTAAAAATAAGTAGAATTAATATAGGCACAGTAATTGGTACCTCCACAGTAATTGGGTCCCTTAGCCTAGTTGTATTCGTTGACAGGCGTAGTTTAGGATATAAGAGAGAGATTGACAATTACGACTTGCCCACTAAAATGTTGCGCGATATTGGTTTCATTGCGCGAAGGCTGCGCGTGACATCACGGTCTAAAATTATTTATTAACAAACGCGTCATTTACCGTTACCTCATATCTTTAGTTGTTTGATTGTTAAGGGGCAAATGCATGTTACGGTCAGATTATGAATTATTATTTCAGCCTTTTGCTCGCATGCCTTCACAAATATCTTCTGGAGAATGAAATATCTAACAAACTAAATTTATCCAAGAAGTATGAAAGTACTCTAAGAAATAGAAAAATCATTCACGATAATAAAAGGAAAACCAGATACTTCTCCAAGATTTACAGATTTTATTATACCATTTTGGTTCATTTATAGTGATTAAACTGTTCTCAAAGGTAAATTCAACAAATATTGAAATATCAGAATTAATTGATTTCAGAGCAAAAGAGTAATTTTTATTAGAAATATCAGTGACTATTGTATCTTAAAAGAATGACCTTTTATTAATAGAAATCCAAAAACGATATTATGTATCAATATTACGTATAAAAGCAATAAAAAGTTTAGAAAGAAATTTCCAAATTCCTTTTCGCGAGAAATGATTAGCAGTGCAATCTTTCTAGAGAATATTAAGCAGTATATTATATTAACCTTTTACTTTTACGTAACTTTTATTGTTTAAAAAATGACGGAATTACATAATATTGTTTATAATCATGCAGAAGTTCCTAACTTGACGCTAAACACCAAAAGCCACTTCAATGCAAAGTAAAGAATACAAAATTCTTGTATTAACGAACAAAAAAGTATAGATTTTATCGATACTATCTATGGTTTTTCAGTAGTTTAAAAAATGGGGAAAGAATTCATCTTTAGAAATAATACAACTTTACTTTCTAAGAATTTGAATATTTATAATTTTAACTTTAAATATTTATAGAATTTCAATATATTAAAATATCAGAAAAATAATACATTCCATTGTATAAAATTTCTATAGGAAATAATTTGTTAAAGTTTGAAGTTGAACAGATGAATAGTTTCAGAACGAGGAGTTTCGAGGAAGACGCGTTTTGAAGTATCAGGTTAGTTATCTCCTGTGACGTGCAGTCATTTTCAATGCCATAACTTTCTTAAATGCTCGAATTAAAAGAGATCCTTTTACTACGGTATATCCTGTACATACGAAAAACGTAAAGAAAATGCAGAAAAGTGTTCTCAATTTTTTTAAACAAACGTGATGTTGTACCACCATGTCTCAACAATTCTAAAATTATCGTGCACAACATATGCAAACAACTCTTTCTCAAAATCGCAGAGATGCAGAAGCTGAATGAGACGTTGGATAAGTCTCACTGTGTTCGGCAATTGTTTTAATCAACGGAGTGTACAACTGTTACCGTTGCGAGTGCTGATGCCACAAATGACATCACGCTGCCGAGGGTCGACACATACAAGACGGGTTTCACCGGGACCGGGAACGGGGCACGTTTTCCCTATGCCATACAGACTTGAGAGGCGCTCAAGATGCTCGCAACAAAGGCCAAGTGCCGCGCACCACGGGGGTTAGCTACCAGAACCCCAGCACCGTTTACTCCCCGCATACCCCTGAGGATCCTATGGTAGAGCCGACCGGGCCCGGCCCGGGGTTTCACGAAATATTCTTGCGAAGAATACTCAGCGACCCCGGTCGCCGTGGCGAAGGGAGAAAAACATTATAAATGTTGTATTATTTTAAAAACTACTTCACCGATGATGATGACCTATCAATCGAACTCAATGGATTTTCGATGTTTTAAAAATTGTTGGTTTTACAGACGCGTAAAAATACGTGTCACCCTTTTTTCATTATATTATAAGATCTAGCAGGTACATTGGTAAAAATTTGAAAAAATTGAGGCTATAGCCCCAAGTGTCTCCTTTACGGACCTGTTTTTAAAAAAGTGGAAACTTTAAAATTGACGAAATTGAAGTTATTTCAAGCGACCGCTGCATCGCGATACACAGCCTCGCACGGTTGGCCCTGTGCCCGGGAGGCCATAGGCCTAACAGCCTCCCGGGCTCTGCTTCTACCGTGCGCCAACCGTGCTGCTAGGCTATGTATCGCGGTGCAGCGTTCACTTCAAATAATTTTAATTTCGTCAATTTTGAAGTGTCCGATTTTTTAAAAACAGGTCCGTGAAGTGAATTTCTCTAACAATTCATAATTGTATTAGATCATGTGGCAGTCGCATATGTACATGGTGTAAGGACAACAAGTACAGCTGCTCGGTTGCTGCTCGTAACCGCTCGTCTACCGTCAAAAAGAAGGCAATGTCGCGGTGCAGCGTACACTTGAAACCATTTTAATTTCGCCATTTTGAAAGTGTCACCATTCTTGAGAAGCCCACCGTTAGGTATGCCTATCCCCACCACAGCTGCGCCCGTAGTCCCATTGTTTTGGCTTCGACGTCACCCGCTACATGGTATGTGTGACCGCTGTAGCCAATATCTCGACTGTAGCCGAAAGTACGCGTGAAACGAGGCCTGTCCCTTGCACTCTGATCCAATCGGCCGCGCATTCGTACCTATGCTCTGTCCAACGAGACCAAGGCAGTGAAGCACCCAGCGTGCGTCCTTTGCTAATTGTCTTGTAAGGGTAACTTCAACTCTGTCGCACTCGAGCGCCTATGTTTACGTCTACTGTCTCGTCTCATTGGACAAGATATAGATACGCCATCGCATTCCTGCCAGGGAACCTTCCATCAAACCATGTTTAGGCTATCATGGACAAGAATTTAGCAGTTTTCCATATACATACATTTTTTCGCTAGCGACCCTTACTTCAGAATGTCTAAAGAATATCCAGCAATTTTATGAACCTAAAATAATGAATAGTACAATAAATAGTTTTGCGGCTCCGCGAATTACAAAACGAAATTTCAAAGAGAAAGATGAAGAAACGTAAAATGCAGCCATATTTATTCAAATTTTTTCACACTTGAACCAGTGGTAAAATTTGCAAAACAAAGATATTTCTAATACTTTTAATTAAGAAATGACATTCACCAAGGAAAAAATAAATTATTTGAGAACAGCAGTCTTTTGTGATAACCCGGCTCAACCCCCGCCTCCCATTTTCTCTTGGACCACAACATACTTCAATGTCATCAAAATTCGAGACATAGTCCCCAAAAAATGATCGAATTCACATGGAATGATCCCCTTCCTAATGTGGATATTTCCTTAAAAAAAAAAAGTAACAACTATTCTCGTTTTTGCAATATATGTATGTATAATTTACATACGATACAAGGATGTATGATGTTTCACCAAGAGGTAGGAAGGTTTCCTATTTCCATGGTATTGTAAAGGGGAGATACCGATAGTTTACCTAAGGAACCGTGAAGGCCCTAAAAACATTTTTTTTGTGCCATGCACAGCAGGGAACTGTCAACGCGCTCCCGAAAGGCCTTCTGGAAATGGTCAAACGCTCGAGATAATGACCCAACCGGGGCGAGCAGAAATATAGTTTGGAACACTGAAGCCCCGTCGACTCAAACCCTACACCCTGGTTTCGAATCTAGCGGCCAAACGTCCCCGATCCCGTCCCGGTCTTGTATGGGTCGACCCATTTATTACGAACGTGAATGAAACAGTTCAGCGTGGCAATCGAAGATAACAAAGTGCCTCTTAGGAGGAGAATAGAGAGTCTGTTTATAAGCGTACCGATATCACACTCTGTTCCGCTAATAGGCGCGCACGCCTGCCACCGCCTCCGCCTCCGCCTCCCACCCCCTGTTTGAACCTAAATTCACGCCCGATCGTGCTCGGCCTCTGCTTCTCAGCAAACACGCGAGGGGAAAAAGGAATTCGAAAATTAATGAACCGCGTGAAGAGTTTATCGCCAACGAGCCTCTTGTCAGTTGACTCGCATATATGGAAATCACTGGAAGCTCGGGACACGACGCGACACCCGAAGATAGTTCGTTTCGTGGAAATCGACGATATCGACCCATTAATCAACCAACTGTAACAACGATGTCACCACTGTAACAGTTAGGTGACTGAAGCATTAGAACTGACAGTGCCCCTGGCAAAAAGTACAGTAGAGCTTGTCGTATCCGAAGATCCATTGTTCGAACAGTATTTAATGAATATAATAGAATTCTGTTTATTTGTACTTTACTAATCTGAACGAGGCAATGTTCGGTTCCATTATATTATATCATATCATCGAAACTGACAAATGCAAGTCGAGAGACGAATTAGGGAAATTTTATTATACAATACACGCAGTCATCGAAACCATTTTGCCCTACGATATGTTCGGATAAAGAGTGCTCTGTTGGATGACCAACCATCAAGGGCTATCTCGTTGTTCACAATAACTCAATTGTTTTTGGTACTTTGGACACTAGGACATACGCATCCACGTAACTCAGACTGGATAAGGCATCCTCAGGGTAGTCATCCGAGCCCTCACCGTATTTTTCGCAGTCCGTGCTAATTGTATATATTCGGATACTAACTCTAAGAATTCGGCATTTACAATTCAGAGACACAGCATTCATTTTCCGAAATCCTCGAATAGTTGTCAACCGGGAAGTGATCGCGAATAATGCACAAGTGTTACATTTAACACGTAACACGCGCATTTTACGTGGTTTACCCGTGACACCAACATGAATTTTTTATTATGCGATGCCGGTCACCGGTGGCCCCACGGCGCTGCAGCCAAGGCGAGTGCCGGTCACCTGTGACCCCTACGATGTCCGATTGGTCCAACCCGGAATCCAACAGCTCTACCACACCTTAACCCTTTGAACTCCTTTGTCGAGTGTGACTCGACATTTAAGAAGTGTTTACAAAATTCCGGAGTGTAAAGGGTTAAAAATTTCTTTTGCAAGTACGAATTGTTTACATGCAGTGTAACCAATACGTGTAAATTTATTTAAAATCTAAAGTATAAATCAGTGCTGGGCTCGGTTGGGGCTCCTGAAACGCTTGCTTCCCCCACCATCCTTTCTTTCGTGCAGCGTGCAATTTCGTTGCGTTCGCTGATGTCTCGTGTCTTTGTTGCCCCAAGATGGCGGTGCTTACTGGAAGAGGACAGTGGGCGGTGTGGTGGGGACCGTCTTGTCTCGATTGAAACAAAAATGCCCATCCTTGATATGGGGTGTTTTGGAAATTGTATTACAAGTTCAAAGTAAGAGAGTCTTCATACGAAAAAGTCGAAACAATCGGGTGAAATGTTTTTGCATGTCTATTTTTTCATCAAATTCAGTACGAATACCCATTGAGAAAGCGCAACATTATAATTTTGGTGTTACTTTCGCGATTCCTATGGAAATTCAGACATTCCTATGGAAACTTTTATAACATTTATTTGTAGCATCTCTGATTTTCTTAATTTCATTATCTTTAAAGACGTTATAAATAAAAGGTCATCTTGCAAAATGAGTATTAATACAATATGCATCGAATGATAGGTCGCTACTAATAATCGATTTCGTAGAATTAAATTATCGTATGTTTATTGTTTAAGATTTGTTTTTACGAAGAGCATGTCATATATGTAGAAGAATTGTTGAGTTCAGCAATCATGTGACAAAATGCGTGTAATTATTCATTCCGCCCGAAATCTATTCCTGGAAGATATTTAGGAAATATTATCGTTGTGTAATCATCTTCTGTCACAGTATGTATTTCTGAACCACTTCTATTCAGAGAATTAAGATAATATGCTCGTTCATTTTATTCTCTGAAACACTTGTCATATTTCTACAAAATAACATTAAATTTAGTAAAATATTATATTGTTTGTAAATATATTATTGCAAACAAAATTAATACAAAATATTTTTACGTTGATTTACAAAAACAAAATGAATTACATACTTCGAGCAATTAAAATCAAAATGAAAGAATGTTATCGGCGGCGATAATAACCGAAAAATCGGAATTGATGAGTTTGTAATCTTATATCTGCATTGCCTACTTTTTTCTGACTGTAATATAATAAATGATAAATGTGTTTTCTGACATTATTAAACACGAAATGACCATAAAAATCAAACAGACCTTAGATATTTCTAATCTATGATTCCAAAAGTATATAAAGTTAAAAGTTAATAAATATTACTATTTTTGCTCCACTGTACGGTGTATGAAATTTTCAGAATTGTTAAAATTGTAACACTTTATAATATTCGAATGACAAGACCACTTCCAATTTTCTGTATACCATAAAAATTAATTACAAAACGTATGGTATCATACATTCGAGAACAATAAGATTCAGGAACTTTTAATATTTATTTGCAATTAAATCTAAAATGCCTTTGAGCCATACGTAATGAAAAAAAAGTCACATTCGTTTTGTACATACGAATGGAGTATTCAAATATAGTGTTAAATGTATATATTATATTCTCTTCCGTTCCCAATATAACAACTAAGTCATATCAATAGGATGATGAATTACTTCATAAATATGAATTGAGTTTTCACCACCAGTGAAAGAATTGAAGATATTTAATAACAACATCATAATATCTATGATATCTAGATGTATGCATATAAACTATTCGTAACTTTTCTGAAACGTTTAAATAAATCTTATTAGAACAATACTGTTTCCTATCACTAATAGCAACGTAGTGATAATACTAACATGAATATAATATGATACTGCATCGTGGCATACATACATAGATTAGATATTTTAAAGTAGATGCAATTTAATTATGTATATAAAATATTTTAACTATATATACAAACTTATGCAATTTTCGACTTTTAAAAAACAATTTCTAACATGCAGATAATATCAAATAAATTATTTTCTTTACAAAAGGTTCCAATGCATTTAAATGTTATAAACATTTGCTGCTTGATTGAATAAGTATTTATGTACGTTTCCGAAATTCACTGGTTAATTTACACAATGTCTCACCGAATCGGAACATTTCAGTCACCACTTTATACGCATTCGATGGTAACTTATGTAACTAGAGAGCAACGATATAACAGTAATTACGAATAAGTAACATGCGTTGTCTTTCATAAATATTGCTTCCTATAAATATTGCTACTGCTTACATATTTGTGTACATTATTACGAGCACATACAAACTCCTTGTAAAACAAATATTACTCTACCTAGGGAAAGGGACCCAATTACTGTGGGGGTATCGATCACTGTGCTTATATTAATTATACTTATTTTTAAAGCATAATGAATATTCAAAAAGAGATATTGAATTTTTTTCATTAAACTCAGTTAATATACCCCCACAGCAATTGGGTCTCTAGTCTTTCCTACTTTCTAAGTTAACATTTCAAGCTGTCGATTCACACGAACAACTGGAACCGACATACCTATAACTCTGTAATATCATCAATTTAGCATGCGCTTACAAACTCCAGGAATTCGCTGACAGCACAGATAGAGGCAAACTAGCCCTATTAGCATGACGAAGGTAGCAATGAAGCGCGCATCGGGCGGAGAATTTGCGGATTCCGCAGAATTTATCAATTAGTAAATTACGTATGTATATCAGGCGCGAGTAACGATGTCACAAGTATTACAACGGCGTGCCTGATCTATGTAGGACGTTTAAGGGTGGACGCAATCTATCTCTTACGAAATGTGTGACTTTGATATGCACTATCGGAGAAGCTCTGGAGTTCAAGGGGTCTCGGTGCGTAACGCTCTCGCGGGATTGTAAACTACACGAGAATTGTGGATCGAACATATTCGATTCTCATAGCGCATTTCAGCCCCCAATGCAAATGCATGTTAATAGAGTTTCCTCATGCGACGCTTCCGAAAACTCGAATAGTTTCTAGTTGTTTCATTTGCAAATGTCATTTTCGACTTTCTTCTTCAAGTTTAATGTGCACAAAATGTTTACAAACTGCCATTTGTTGTACGCTAGATTCCAAGTAGGGTAAGGGACCCAATTACTGTGGGAGTATCGATCACTGTGCTTATATTAATTATATTTATTTTAGAAGCATAATAAATATTTAAAAAACATGTATTAAATTTTGTTCATTAAAATCAGTTAATATGTATGTTAAATATCTCTTTCTTAATATTCATTATTATTAAAAGTAAGTATAATTAATATAGGCACAATAATTGGGTCCTTTACCCTGTGTGGACTTACAAATATCAAATTAGCGAGCTCCTATCATATGAACTGTGTTGCGTTATCGGAACCATCATGTCAAGTTCCATTCCAATATTATATTTTTGTAAATATTAAATGCTTGAAACGTTCAGCTTGTTTCTCCTAAGTATCACCACAAATAATTAATTTATATTACGACTTTTAACGGTAGCTATTTAATTTTATACGAAAATAATTTAAACGACTCCCTTGGAATTTTAACATATCGTTTTGTGTGTATCAAAATTCATGTTTTTCTTCGAAAAAAGATCTTTTGCAATTCTTCGTTTTGGACAAATTTTTTCATAAGAAATCTAACAAAAAGATACATATTTAAAAATAAATGTAGACCCTCTTATATTTTAAATTAATAGTCACCTTTGGCAAAATGCATGTTTCCTTGCACTATATAACGTTTATATACGAAATTTATTGTATATATCTTTTTGTAACAACGATGCTTCGAGTAATAATGGCCCATTTATATTTAAGCGCGAAAACACTATATTGCCCGTGTTTGCATAGAGAATGGTTTCTGCACACAATTGCAACTTTTCTATCCAGGCTACATTTTTCGTGAAGCTGTCAATAAAATTTCAATGTTTCGAACGGGGTCAAATTCGAGAATGTTGATAAAAATTCGGCCATTAGAATTCGTTTCATACGAACATGTTAAACAAAAATTTATTCTCCTCTTGAAAAGCTAATTCGTTTCTTGCCAAGCTACTTTAGAAGAGGTATCATTTTCAAATCATATTGTATACCAAGAGCGTTATAAAATTTGATAAGTACGTAAAAATTGCCGTTTTTCCCGGTTGCAATAATGGTGCCAACACTATTTAGTTTTTCTATACCGTATCTACTAATGACAAAAATATCACTTGGTCTGAAAATGGAATCCGTTTTCAGATTGGAAATGATACACGAGACTGGAAACGTGTTAAGACGTGTGATTTAAAAATAAAATGTTTACTCATTTGTGTACATGTTATGTCATTTCATTTAGAATGATATAACATTTGAATAATCGTTTAAGATACAATGAACTATGGGTCGTATACTTCGGTGATAATAATAGCAAAACCTAATTATCATTGTTTCAGTACGAACACATGTATGTCTAATTAAAACAGAAAATGTGAGATCGCAGAAGCATTTAATAATACAATGTACATAGATTATTAAATAAGGCGACATAAAAGTAAGACTTAGCTCAGCTGTATTTATAGCTAACCTAAAATCGTTACCCACTACACATACCACATGCAGCCTTTATGGCATCTATAAAAGTGCACTCGGACGATCAGACGCTGCATTCCAAATGAATTTATTTCGTTTCATCCAGTTCTCCACTAATTAAAGTCTTGATTGGCTAACACTATTCGAAGATATACACTCACGATATTACGATTTAACAATCAGTAAAAGATCAATAATTATTAATATATTAATTACTAATAGTACTAAGAAATTAATTAATTAAACGTAGACACATATGTATACAGGGTGTATAAAAAATGTTGTACTTCCTTGAAAAGGGCGATTCCTGACGCCACTTAAAGAAACTTTTTCCTTTACGAAAATGTTCTCCGCGACTTTGTTAAGGAGTTATTAACGAAAAACACAGACCAATCAGAGCGCGGATACAGCAGGCGGATTCTGACTCGGCCAATGCCAACGCTCTGATTGGTCCGTGTTTATCGTTAATAACAAAACCATTTTCGCACTGGAAAAAGTTACTTCAAATGATTTCAGGAATTATCCCTTTCAAGGAAGTACAACATTTTTGGGGCAGCATTGGTTGACCATTCTTACAATAGTATTAAGTTGGTGCAAAAGTCCTTACTTCAACAGTGCCAAGTTAACATCGCGAAACTATAAAAGCAAAAATCATTTGCACAAATTAATAGCGTGAACTATGAACTTATGACGGTATAACACGCGAACATGACAAAGGTTAAAGTGACGAAAACTGTAATTACTTTCGCGCCGACCTATACTTAGCAAATAATGCTTCTCCGTTTCAAATTTCGAAGTAAAAAACAGTAAATAAACTCGTAACACGCGACTCTGGTAATGAACTAATTAATAATCTGTTGTTGTCTGAAATGAATAATAATTCCTATATTAATATCATTATGTTATAATATTATTAACCATTATTTGAATAATTCTAATTAGCAGGTAATATATAAATAATCAATGTTGTTAACTGTAACATCGCAGTCATGTGTCAAATCACAATAGAAAGGTCGTTCGTTACTACACGTTCTAACAGAAAATAATTTTGTCAGACAACTTTATTCGCATTTTACATAATTTGTCCATAGCTTTTTATTAAAAAAAAAAATCGTCCTCCACGAACATTAATTAAATCACTTATTATCGAGCACTCTTGAAACAGTACATGGAACGATTATAGAGCAAGTGCTTTCCATATATCAATTGTTTAATTAAGTAACTCCATATATCAATTGTTCAATTGTTTAATTAATTGAATATGTTTTGTATATATTTGTTATATATCTCTTTTTAATATTTGTTATGCTTTAAAAATAAGTATAATTAATATAGGCACAGCAATTGGGTACTTTAACCTATTCATGAAAAATTCGTTGCTACTTTAGAGTAAAATTTTAATTTGTAAAAATTGTGATAATTATCGTGTATACGCTACTGTTTAAACGTTCATTTGTCCGCCACTGTTAAGTGTCCACAACCCCATCGATGATTCGCGGACTGCCCTCGTAGAAAAAATCTCTGACAACGTTCTGAGACAAATGGACGATTAGAGCCGATGACAAAAGGGACACAAGGAATTCCTCGGGAACGGGCAGCGGCAGCGGCAGCGGCTCCGGCTCCGGTCGCTGGATCAATCCCCAAAAATAGGGTGCGCTACCGGCCGCATATCCGTTTCTATTTCCGCACGTATCCAGCCGGGATGCGTTCGGAACTCTATGTATATAAGCTGGATATTTTTTCCTCTCTACTCACGTGTCGCCGATAAATTAAACCAGGAAGAACTAGCGCAACACGTTCACGCGTTTCGTTGCACACAAAATTATGGGCTAGAGCGACGTTGCCTAAACTCTTCGTTTCGTTCGCCATGAATACCGCTCTGTCCAACGGTGACATAATTTCAGGAATCCCGATATCGCGTAAAAATAGTCCTTTCCAGTTCCGTCAGATTATACGAATAACTGGAAATATGAATTTTACAGCGGGTAAAACTAGCAGAAAGGTTATATCGAGCTGAGAATATTTCCATATTTTAGGAGAAGGGACCCAATTACTGGGGCTATCAATCACTGTTCCTATATTAATTATACTTATTTTTAAAGCGTAATGAATATTAAAACAGTTAATATATAAGTTATGTAATTCTTTTTAATATTCATTATGCTTTAAAAATAAGTATAATTAATGTAGGCACGGTAATTGGTACCCCCACAGTAATTGGGTCTCTGACCTATATTCGTAACAGAAAAAACTTTTGACAAGAGTTTTATAGAGTCGTGGTAGAATGACTTAAAATGTCGTTTATAGCTATAATAAGTATTATATACAGCTCAAAAGTGTCCGGACACTTGCGAAATATGTATTAGCATTGCATAAAAGTTATTTCAGTGCCTAAAATAGTGACTAAAATCGATTTTTATTAGTTTCTTATGAAATATCTAAGGTTTTAAATAAAAAATTACCTATGTGGAACTTACCAATACTACACTAAAATTAAATACGAGATTTATCGACGTATCCACCGCGGAGTGTCCAGATACTTTTGAGCGGTAGTGTATGTCGAGATTAAACGTTTTTTCCATTAAAGACAATGTCTTGTTAACTAAAACTCAAATAAAAATAAAATAATCATTTCCACGAAATTAAAAACATGTGGATCTTTCGTAAAACCCTTCAATCTTCGCTAATATTATAAATTGTAATGTCCTATATGACTCTACGTCGCCAGTTTATAAAGAATGTGATACGTAACCTAGGTTCATTAGATAAATTCTATTTAGACATAAATATCCGCAATCCATTATAATATTGGCTAACAAATTTTAATCTTAGTATGCTGTTTTGGTTATTACACCTTCTATAAAATGATTAAATCTTATTGTAGCAATCTTATTATGACAAAAACATTAAAAAGTTAGTAATATTGTTAAAGGAGAACCGAAAGATTTATAAGGTTACGCTGTTACTTGCAATTCATGCCAACCATTTTTATTTTCCATAAAGATTCGCAATCTACAAAAAACAATTTACGAGAAAAGACTTTGCAAGTATTTAACATTTGTAGCATTTAGTTGTGTCAGATTGTGGTCTTAAAAGTTTTCTGCGTTTTGGAATTTTCAGAATTGATAAGAGTGATCATCGTGTAGTTTTAACTTTTTTTCGTATAGAGGACGACACGAGCTGCTGATTCTTCTACATTGAATTATTGACCGTAATCACTTGCTGACGTATTAAGTGTGTAACGCGTTATCGCTTGAAACTTCCGTTTACACCTCGATACATGATCTTCGAGCACCACTTGCTCGCATTGCTTTCAGACATCACTGACCGCAAATAGTTTCTAGTGCAACAATTTGCTTTTCTATTACATAACAATGTATTTGCAAAGATAAATATTTTATTGAAATAAATATAACGATTTTTCGGCGAAATAATTAAAGAAATTTTGTTCAAAATAGGTTTTATAATTTGTTATAATATTTCATTCTATTACTTTTTAGCGTGCGAAATTAACAACATTTAACAAAATTTTGTATAATTTCATAATTTCAAACAAATTTTAACAATATTCTAGTATCACAATTTACAAAACTGACTATATGATTAATACATTTACTTTACATTTAATACTAGTTAATATTCCAACCACATTCAGTCATGTTTATATTCCATTGTTTCATTCTTCAATGATTATGACATTTATGGTATTTACATTTTGAAGAAATAGGGTAAAATATAAAACTGTAAAAGATTAGAAAAATCTGATAATATTATTCTGTTGTTTTCGATGTATCGAAATAATTAAGGGGCGAAATCTATCTATAATTGATTCATAATTGATGCAGCACATAACTATTTGCATAAACATCCGCAGTCTAGTAATTACAATGTAATTCAAACATAAGTGTAAATCAATTGTAAAAAGTATAGTTGGTACAGTATAATTATACCTTTACAGAATTTAAAAAATAAAAATATTCTAATATTGGCTATAATGAAGAACCATTATGACGTATTCCTGTTATCCTTACGTCCGATAGACCCGTACCACCAACAGTAGGAAGAAATAATGACAATCGATGAATGATCGAATGGTGAACCAAGCCTATGGTTTGCAATTATTGATGTCACAATAGGCGCCAACATTGCACTTACACGGTCAGAGTCGATGGAGTTAAACTTGACACTCGACCCTTGCGCTAGAAACGCGCACGACCGATTATAGTTGGCATGGAACGTTTAGGGTTACACCGGAGTTCAATGCTAACAGTAAGTGCAACCGTCAGCGATGGATGTTTGTCGAATCGTCTTTCCTAGAACATGGAAAGCTTTTATTCCGAAAAATTATTGTTATTTTTAGGAATCAATGTCTGTAATTTTTAAGTCATTTCAGTCTATATATTTTTAGTCAAATTGGACGTTACGTTCGTCACATTAGATTTTTGGAAATATCAGAATTTTCACTGGGATTTGTTTCAAAAGCAATATGAAATTAGGGTGAGGAACCAAATTACTATGGAGGTACCAATTCCTGTGCCTATATTAATTCTACTTATTCTTAAAGCATAATGAATATTAAACGAGAGATTTAATATCTGTAAAAAAATCTAACATCTCTTTTTTAATATTCATTATGCTTTAAAAATAAGTATTATTAATAAAGGCACAGTAATTGCTACCCCCACAGTAATTGAATCCCTTAACCTACTGGCTTTGCTATAAAAAAATATATAATTCTATAAATGAAAGTTCGTGTTTTCATTTTATGTAGTGTTTAAACTGAAAGAAATGTACGCTCTTGCGAATATTAATGTTAATAAGCATATGTGAGAATAATTAATGAAGTCGTTAAAAATTAAGAGAATTGAAGGTATTAAAAAATGTTGGTTTGCGAACACGAAACTACACGCGTGATAATATTTATATAATCATATAAATACTAGTGCTGAATGATACATATAAAATTTCGGTCATTTTGTAAAGAATAAAATAATTATTAAATGGAGCTGGAGTATGAGAAATACACTTCAAGTTTATGAACCAATACAGCTTTAATATACACAGTACACAATATACATGTCTATATTATCATCCAATGAATATTCTTAAAATGATTAATTTCTGTATTATATGTACAAACATATGCATAATAATTGTATCTGTAATTACACTCCATTTGCACGCGCATATTGCATTGAAAGTTACAGAAATGTAATGTTCGTTTCTACAAAATTTTGTTATAATAATTAGTTGCTTCATTAAATCTTTTCGAAACTGAATTTTAAATGATAATTATCGCATTTAAATTCATGATGATTCCGTGTTCTGTATTCATTGTGTTAAGCCCCGTCGACGGAGCTTTATTACACAAAACAATGCTTCTCTGGAATCTAGTTTGATCATGCACAGGATGTACGGAAATGTTCCAAAACAATCGTTTCCTCAGAAACTCGTGTCTACATTTTGTCACTAATTTAATAAACTTTGTTCATAATATCTCTACATTTATATTCTAATTGTTCAGTATAAAAATGCGGTGGTCTTGTCGATTAGAATCTTCCCCTCAGAGTTCACTGATCTTCAGTTATGTTATTTGTGTCGGTCGGCTTTAATTTACGAGGTATTCGTAAAAAACTTTTGAACCAGTGAACTCCTAACATTAAAACTTAGATTTTTGGAATTTTCTCGTCAAAATCTACAGGATTGTATAAAAAAAAGTTAAAAATTTCTGGGTTGTCCAGGTGAATTTGACCCCGGTTTTGATGTTTAAATCGGAAAAACAAGATTCACTGAATGAGAGACTATATAGATCACAAGGTCTAACATAAAATTAGGAGCCTAACATTAAAATGTTCTAACATTAAATTTTAACAAAATTCGTTTAACTAGTGACGAAATTTCGATATTCATATTTGAAAATACGGATACTTTTGGATAATCTTTTAAGAAATTTCTCCTTACAAGTAAAATGCGATACGATGCAAAAAAGGTTGATCTTGAATTCACCGTGTCCTCGCTGATTACAGCGTGTAGATGCATCTGCTGAAAACCACGATGCAGCACTTCCTTTAAACCCTGTACATAATAACGTGCATGTTTCTAATTTATATCTTATTGAACAGCATGAAAGTGCAACTTTAATGGATGTGTTCAAATACGTTTAGGTCACACTTTATTCTTACTATCATAAACTCTGTTCGATACACCACGACTTGACCGCTAATCTTGAACATCGTAAATCATTGATATTATTGTAGCCAGTCATTCATTATCGAGATATATCGCGATGCATCGTCGACTGTCGACTATAATTCTTTCGTTACTCTCACATGTAATGAATCCAAACAATTATGACAGTATCGTCATTACCGTTATTACTATGTACATTAGTATTCACACGGAAATGATTAGCCATTTTTTTAGCCAGATTTTCCTGTATTTTTAACGCCAACCATACCACGGCCAAATGACCGGTTCCACATCCGTTATTTTATAATTATTCAAATTACGAGGATACTTACATTAGAAATTATTATATAAATTGCTTCATTCGAACATATATTGCTATAAAAATTGTGTAAAATCTAAATAAATTCAGTCTTGCAGTTTCTACAAAACATCGTAGGTTAAGGCACCAAATTACTGTGGGGTACCAATTACCGTCCCTATATTAATTATACTTATTTTTAAAGCATAATGAATATTAAATAAAAAGATATATAACACATGTATTAACTGATTTTAATGAGAAAAATTTAATATCTCTTTTTTTAATATTTATTATGCTTTAAAAATTGGCACACCCACAATAATTGGATCACTTACGCTATATCGGTCACATTTTGTGGTCGATACGGTTAGTGTTAAACGATATTCTTTGCTGGGTCGTTCTTCAGCTGTGAAGGGCAAAAGATTTTTTCAATGCGCATTATAAATATTTTACGTTTCACGAATAGCCAAGATATAGTGTACTTAATATAGATGGCAAGAACTTTGCAAAGAGCCTTAGATACGTTAGGAGTCTCGAGATCCTCAGGAAATCCAGAGAAATCCGCGGATTTCAGTGGTTCTGTAGAATAGGGGTCTCGGGAAATTTGAGGAATCTTGAGAATTCTACGAGGTTTGAAGGGTTTAATATTTCAAGTCGATCTCTAGAACCTCCGAACGGCCCAAAATTCCCAAACCCCCCTAGATCTTCTGAACGTTAAAATATCTTAAACTCTGAATGCTCCCTAAGATTGCGTGGCTCCATAAAGATGTGCGTAGCCTCAGATTTCTACACACCAGTAGAAACTACCATAGCTTTTGGGATTTAGGATGAACATGTCTAGAATGATTAGATTATTCTCGTTTAGATTTAATAAACATTACATAGATTCCTTTGCACCTAAATGGCTTCTTGTTAGACCTTTTGTCATCAAAGCGATCGTTACCCTATTACATCATAAACTTGGACATCGCATTATAGGATTCGGTGAGTTCTGAACATAGAAGTCCGACATACATTGTTATCTGTAGTCTTGATACTGGATTAGTTGATTTGCAATATATACATTTATGACGGTTTTGATCATTATTAATATAGATTATCTTAAGGTTTTAATAAATAACTATGGTTTATATTTAATCTTCATAACATCTTAAGAATTCAAAGTAATGTTTAATGATTTAAATGACACCCATATTTATATAAATCCTCTCGAAGATAGAAACCAAAAACCAGCCTCCCTCCCTCAACTGAAGACTCTCATCAAAGGGTGTAGCCGGGTAAGGAAGTCAAAAGTGCCCCAAATCAAATTGAATTTGAAGTAGGCCATTCCATAGCTTATCCAAAGAAAATACTTTCTGCCATTTTCAACCTCATATATCGACATGAGGGGTAGTAATGGGGCTATCCTCTTCAATTGAAAATTCTGAAATAAATCAGGCATATTGTAGCTATTAGAATGCACATCTATGAATTTTTCAGAATTTTTAGCTTTGAAGCCAAATTTTAAAAAATAAGAAAAATTGTTAAATGACGATTTTTTGTAGAAGTTATGAGATACTACATTTATACTTTTACAGTTTGTTTGTAAAAAAAACGATACACTTTTACACTTTTACAGTTTCACAGTTTGTTAACATATAACTTTTTCAGATTTTTCAAAGTGGGAGCACATAATTTAAAAACTGTATTGTATTATATATCTTCAGTAGAAAAAATTTTGTAGTGAATTTCTGCCAGCCTTACAACTTGTGAGAGATATCAAGCATGCGATGAAGAATAAATTATGGCAACTATATGAGAGCAACACCCAATGCAATGGTGTGATAACCATTTGCACAGTCACAGTAATAACGTTTGGTTCCAACACAAACTATTGCATCAGATGTGTGTATATTGTATAATTTGTTTATCTATGTGCTTTCACTTTGAAAAATTTGAAAAAATTATATGTTAACAACCATAACGAGATGCTAAAATTGTAAAAATATAGACTTCATATCTCATAACTTCTACAAGAAATCGGCATTTCAAATTTTTTTTTATTCTTTAAGATTCGGTTTTGAAGCTAAAAACTCTGAAAAAATTCTTAGATGTGCATTCCAATAGCTCAAATATGCCTGACTTTTTTCCGAATTTTCAATTGAAGAGAGTAAGAGAAATTACGGAAAAACCTTATTGTCTTTGTCACCCCATTACTACTCCCCGTGCCGACGTGTAGGGTTGAAAATTGGCACACAGTATTTTCTTTGGATAAGATATTTAGTTTGGGGACACTTTTGACCTGCTTATCCGGCTACATCCTTCTCCCGCATTTTTAAACATTTGGGGCATATAAATTTGGGGCTTTGTAAATTACCGATGCATCGAACGATTCCAGAATCCCTTACCAATCTTCCAATTATGGAGTTTTCGCATACTGGATGACTCACATTTCACCAACGTAAGAAGAAAGCAAAACTGGCCGAAAAGAGAGCAGATTAATGATAAATTTGCATATAATTACTTCCTCTTTTCGAGCAAGAGATCGAAAAAGCAAAAAAGCATCGGCGCAATGCGCGAATTTGAGCTCGGTGTTAAGTAATAACGTTCGAGGGTATCGATGGCGAGATCGACGCCCGAAGCTCGTACATATTTACCGCGCGATTACCGATCGATCAATCACGAACACAAACGAACCGCTGTACATACGAGACAGTTTATCTGTGTGACGCGCCAGACGCGGTTTCTTTTGTAGGGCTCTGCATTCTGCCGGCAGAATATAGCGATCGACGTATCAGATGGCCCGATTATAGCGATACGACGAGTTTCGGCTGTTCTAGCGATAGGCGTGACGGACCTTTCTCAACTTCTGATAACCGTAAATTAAGTTATTCGCGAGACTTAATCGTCTCTTGAATTTCCGATACCTACCGGAATGGTTTCCATGCTTAAATCATTTTGACCGCATATGATTTTCTCGATTTTATGCATATTTTTCGCAAATATTACGGGGTATTGCTTACTGTTTTCTCAAGCCATAGTCGAGCACTTTTCTCATTAGTTTCACTATCAATCAACCATTTTGTTTTCTAGCCCCTTTCCGTAATGACGAGTCAGACTCGCGATGAAGATTTAGGTCGGAATAAAATTCTACTTTTTTGCAATCAATATTTAGAGCAAATGCATTCAAGTAAATGTAGATTGTAGTACAAATATAAATTTTCCTTTAGGAGTTATTAATAATTATTTCATTAAGCTAAACGATATGATTATCTTAACCATACACGATATTAACGTTTACAATATTCTACGAACTCCTATTTCCTTTTGCAAATTTTAAATTAAAATCTAAAGGATATATAATTCTGTTTATTAGCGAATTCATGCAATATATATTCGTCGAGATTATGTTATAATACAGATACATAGGCGCAGATGTGCCTATTCGTAAATACCCTAGGGTAAGGGACTTAATTACTATGGATGTGCGAATTACTGTGCCTATATTAATTATACTTATTTTTAAAGCAAAATCAATATCAAAAAAGAGATATTAAATTTTTTCAGTAAAATCAGTTAACCCTTAACACTCAAATATCATTATTGAAAATATTTTTCACATTATTAAATTTGTTAGTATTTAATAAATTACTAAACATTTCGGTATTGTACGAGTGAGTTGCACCATTTTCGTATGTATAACATGAAGAAACAGAAGAAATGTTTCGTTTTGGAGTTAAAATAGCTTCGAGTGCAAAGGGTTAATATATATGTTATACAGGGTGTCCCAAAAATTTTGTTCTTCCTTAGAAGAAACTTTCCCTTGAAGTAAGTTTTTCTATGCGAAAATATTCTCAACTGTTTTGTTAAGGAGTTATTCACAAAGACACAGTCCAATCAAAGCGTGGATACAGCGGGCGGATTCGAGCTCGGCGAAGGTTTCGCTGACTGAGTGTGGCGTTGGGATTGGCCGAGCCGGAATCCCTCCGCTGTAACCGCGCTCTGATTGGTAGGTGTTTTTCTTGAATAACTCCTCAACAAAGCTGCGGAGAATATTTTTATCCAGGAAAAAGTTAATTCCAGTGACTTCAGGAATCACCCCTTTCAACGAAGTACAACATTCTTGGGACACCCTGTATATCTCTTTTTCAGTATTCTTTATGCTTTAAAAATAATTTAGAGTATAATTTACTATTTAGAGTATAATCATGATAATATGTTTTCTCGACTGTTAACTTTCTTCCTCGTACACTCCGGGACAAAAAGAGAGCACACATTAAGATTTACACGATTTTAATTTATTTTCAAATTGCCACTGAAAGTTTCGATATACCGTTGCGTTTAATAACATGCACAAGTAAAATTAAATTGGATTTTACAGAACTATGAGAAACGCAAGATGTTTTCGATCTTTTTGCCCTGGAGTGTAAAAATACAGTTAATTTAATTGTACGAAATCTGTATAGAAAGAGTGAAAACGGATATTCAGCTGATCCGAAGAAATATTACGAGCAGTTAATTTGTGTTGTATAATATGCGCACGGCCGGTGCCTGCGTTGTCTTGAACACAAAACTCAGGTGTCGGGTTACGGAGCCCCGTCGCTGAAGAAGCGGCTGAAAAAGGAAATCTGCTAAAAGTCTGCTCGCAAAAAGTGTATACGATATGGAGGTTCGTAAGTGGATAAGCATCAAGAAGAGGACACGGATTGTCCTTTCGTTATGCAAACTCACTGCGCGTCGGGGAAACGTGGATTATACTTTAACTCCTTTCCTCGTCCACCACTTCTCCTCGTACCGTTTCATGAACATCGCCGCACGAGACGTCTTTTACTACCTTCTTTTTTTTTTCGTGCGGGCCACTTTCTTCGCTGCCTCGGCCATCGTCCGAAAGAAGCGTTCTGACCAGAACAAAAAAAATTGATTGACGGACTTGCATAAAATATTGTGGCCCGTTTCGCGTACCTTCGCTCTCCTCCTTCGTTTTTTTTTCTTTTCTTTTTGGATAGCGCCCCGTTTGATTCGACGTCCACCGATGTCGGCTCGTTTCGGGTTCTATCGATTCCAAGGATCGCTAACGCACCGCGCATAGCATTGTCAATGAACCAATTTCAAATTCTTTATTTTGGTCGCAGAAGTTGCACGAACAATAAAACAATCGAAAGAAATGAAAATATTTTATCGTTAATAAAAGACTTTCGATTGTCTTATTATTCGTGCAACTTCTGCGACCAAAATAATTTTAAGAAATCTCTGTCGTCGAACAGATAATTATTTTAAATATAATATTTACAATATGAACTTTATCGGTAGTATTAAAAATGGTCATTCTGTGAACTATAAGAATTTTGTTATTCGTCCTGCATATATTTAATTTGCCCATATTAATTATACTTACTTTTAAAGCATAATGAATATTAAAAAAAACATATTAAATTTGTTTTCATTCAAATCAGTTAATATATATGTGTTATACATACATCCCTTTTTAAATATTCATTATGCTTAAAGAATAAGTATAATTAATATTCGAACAGTAATTGGTACCCCCACAGTAATTTGGTCCTTTACAACTCCATTGAGAATTTGTGAGACAAATTAGAAACAACGATTAAAAGAAGAATGAAACAGTGTTAATACTGAATATTTGAAGAAGTTATTAGACACGAGGGTTGCCCTACGAAATATTAACTCACATTCTAAGTATAGAAAATAAGAAGAAGATGATTAATCTTCACAAGGGTTCGAATCTCAAAGAAACATTCAAAATCAGATATTCATTTAAAATGTACTATTTAACAGACATTGTAAATTATGTAAATAAAACGTATGGTATTGTTAACTAGACAGAGTATCACAGTATTGTACCAGACAGGTCTGTATGTGGTTTTTTAATTATTAACACTAGGTTTACGGGACCCGTCAAAATTACGGGTTCTAATATTTTTAATTTACGATTATTGAGATTGTGAAATTACGTGGAATTACTCAACAAACTTATTTCCTTAGGTATATATTATTTTAAAAATGGCTGAAAACTTGGACAGACACATTCTTCTTATTTTTATAAAGTAATGTAAAATACTCACTTTTAATGCTCCGTAAACCTAGTGTTAACAAAATTATAATGCGGCAAAGTAGAAATGTGGTTGCATTCGAATATGGAAGTTACTCGCAGTACCTTATAATTTTGGAGGATTCTCGATAACCTAAGAGTATCGTTATTAGGTTACAAATAACGATAAATAACGATTGAGTTCCTACAGATCGTGTAGAAGTACTCGCAGAATGATTGACGCTTTAGGTGTCCCATGTAAACGTTGAAAAATCCATCAATTTTCACGAACATTTTTTTCAAACTGATGGTACGTTCTACGAAATTTTTTTGTAATTGCTTTCGCTACTCTTCACTACAATTTACTCTTAGAACAATTTTTGATATAGTTTTATCCACTTGTGTCTTGGCTTGTATCTTGCTGGTGTAAATGATTCGAAATCTCAGGATGAACAAAAACCAAAAAATTCAAGATGATTCTTCATCGGTATGGTTATACCAATGTGGCTGCTTCCTTACCTGTCAAAAACGCTTGAAATCACTCAACTTTACACACGCATAACTGTTTATTATATACAAAAAATCCAAAATTTGTGGCCCCCTAACGAAAAGTATAGCCAAGTTTTCTACTGGCAGCGTAACACCGCTACTCCGAAGCATCGTTCTCCAGAAATCGTCGTAACTTTGTTATTTCAATGAATATAAGCTTAATATTTCTGGAAAGCATTATTAAGATTCTATATCTTCAAAAAATGCAATAAAAATGAGATCTAATTTCTATTTGTTTATACGATACAATCATTGTCAGAGTTGTGCTAATTCAATTATACAATTGAATTACATTGTATTTCAATTATATAGTAATTCAACTACGTCGTAACTGAATTACATCATTCAAACCTTTCAATTAATTCAATTACTAATTATTTTAATCAGATGTGTAATTGAAATACAATATAATTAAAATACAGCTCTCCAAATTATGTATAGCCCAGAACTTTGAAGAATTTCCTCGTCCTTGTTCGTAATACGTTAAAGTGATTCTCTTTTCAGTTTTTACGTCAGTAATACGTCAAAGTGTTCCTCTTTTCAGTTTTTTTTTGTATTTCATTTTACATACATATAATATTAATGTTTGTTTAATGAGTCTCATTAGATGATTGTCGTTATTTTTTCCTTTAATATATATCGTAACCTAGGTAAAGTAGAGACATGTTTCCTTTTCCTGCTTTTTATATTTATATTTGAAATTTATAAAAATTGTAACGCAGAAGTTATTTCTGTTCAGATATTATAAATTTATAAATAATAAATTCCTTCTGTCTGAAACCTTCACATGGATTTTTCAACCTCTTATTACCTGTTACTTGATTATTCTTTAATTTTTAATTTTAATTTAATTACATCGTAATTCGTAATCGATGTAGTTTAATTGTAAAGTATTTTATAATTGTACTCCAATTGCAATTACGAATTACATTGTAATTTAATTGAATGAAGATCTGAATTATAAATTACAATATGATTGAATTACAATGTAATTCAATTACTTTGTCATTATAATTCCTGGAGTAATTCAATTGTAATTCTGCACAACTCTGGTCATTGTTTGCTTCTTAACAAAGTTCGCCGATCGCCATTACAAGAAGAAACCTGAGAGCAGAACGGCTCGCGCCAAACGAAATTTGTACGGAGCAAAGGTGAGAGAAAAACGAGACGAAAACGAGCGAATACCGGTCCGTGCTCGAATGGAAAAGGTCGCTAGTATGCCGCGCCGATGCGATGCGATGCAATCGGCCGACGCGGCCATGGGGGAAAGAGGAAACACGTAACGAAGATGATCGTCATGGCGAGAGCGCAAAAAAAGGACGATTCGACGCGGACCACCTGAACACATATCAGAAATCGACGAAAAGGAGGAGCACCCTAGGAACGAAGGAGACGGAAGAAACTAATTGCCGAAGCTGCTTACGCAATCATGTGTCGGATTCGCGCGGGCGCGGACGCACACAAAAAGTCCAACTTTTGAATTATAATACCTCAAAAAATTTGTTGCACAGAACATTAGTAATATAATGTAGTTAATATAGTAATGTAATGTGATATTATTGTTAAAACCGAAGCGTAAAATCGAATATAAAACTCGATATATTTCCTGAAACAAGTGCCATTTGTTGAATGTTTATTCGATTAATTTGATTTTTACAAGTTATCTTTAGCATTATGAGGCCTTTCAAAGCCCATAAGAATTTTTTCCAAAAAATAACAATTTCTCCCAATTTTTCACGTTGAACGTTTATCGAATTTAATTCGAGTTTGGAAAAAGGTACCAAACAGTACCTACCTAATTTTTTGTACACTACTTCTGGACACATTATACTTTAAATAGCCATTGATTTTATTTGCCCATCTTTGCCCGAATCGGAGAAAATTGCCGAAACATAACGCGTTTACATTCGAGGGTGTACGCAACGGTCAACGGGCGCATCGCGTGTCGCATTTCACGTATTTCCGATGACCTGATGAAACAATTTTTCAAACAAAAGTTGGTCAGTAATTATACGATACTAAATTGCAATACAAAAATTAGGAAAAAAGTTTTTATCCAATGCAAAGATAACGATCGCTTTATTTTTTTTTCTGGCGCAATTGTATTTTTCCTTTCCATTAATCGATGCACCTTCTGGTGCTCTTTGTAAAAGTATTTAGGGATCTTAGGTCGAAAACGAGTTAGTTCAGAAGTTATTAATTTTCTGCCGACTCCCATAAGAGTTTGAACACTGTGGGGCTGGGGAGCATTAAATTCAATCTGTTATGCAAGCACGGCAATCGTTCGATTTTTTAAGCACTACTTTATAAGTCCGTCGATCATTGCGTACCACCGACCTTTTACGTTCGACAATGACTCGCCCGCTTCGAATCGAAGAACGACGACGTGCCAGAAGACACAGCCGGCGATCGATGCAATAAAGAAAACAAGCAGACGAACCAGCAAGGTAGCCAGAAGGAGAGAAACTGAGAACTGCCAGAGGGAATCTAGAGATGGAGGGAGGAAGAAAGCTTCAAGGGATACGACAGACGTACATTATCGTCCATAAGTATTTGGACTCTAGACGGAATGTATAATACAACCCCAATCTGATCAAGAGACTCTCATTAGGATTCATAAGATTCATTTTGTTGGAACCTGCTCTTCACTTTTTTACGTTTGTCGCAATTTAAAAAGTGCAGGACATACCAAGTCCTTGAGTATACCTACATAATGGGTACCTCTACATTTTACAATATACATACATGTTGTACCCACCATTGTCATTATATTCTATGTATGTCTGCTGTATACAGGATGTCCCAAAAATGTTGTACCTCCTTGAGAGGGATAATTCCTGAGACCATTTGAAGTAACTTTTTCCTTTGCGAAAACGTTCTCCGTGGCTTTACTAAGAAGTTATTAACGAAATACACGGACCAATCAGAGCGCGGCTATAGCAGCTCACGCTCAGCGTAGCGTTGGCATTGGCTGAGTCAGAATCCTCCTGCTGTATCCGCGCTACGATTGGTCTGTGTTTTTCGCTATTAACTCCTTAACAAAGCCGCAGAGAAAAATTTCGCAAAGGAAAAACTTATTTCAAATAGCGTCAGGAATCACTCCTTCCAAGGAGATAAAACATTTTTGGGACACCTGTATGCTCTATGAAACGAACGCAGTCGGCATGATCTTATTGGAACGGTTGGAGTATCGTAGAGTAAGGGACTCAATTACTGTGCTTACATTAATTATACTTATTTTTAAAGCACAATGAATATTAAAAAAGAGGTATATAACATATATAAATTAACAGGTTTTAATGAAAAAATTTAATATCTCTGTTTTAATATTCATTATGCTTCGAAAATAAGTATAATTAAAATAGGCACAGTAATTGGTACCCCCACAGTAATTGAGTCCCCTATCTATCTAATATGATAGATCAGAACGTACGTTGTGTTTCATACTTTTTGGAGAAGATTTAAGTCTGTAAACATTTCACGCTCTATAAAAAGTGTTGGTAAATATGCAAAGTATGCATGTGGGAGCGGGAAATACAATCAGGCGTGATTAAATTTCTTATAAAAGGATAATAAAAAATATACAGTAAGTAACGATTTTTCGTTTTCGTCGGGGGTTCTCAATGTGTGGCCCGCAAACCTTAGAAATGCGGCCTGCAAATTATATGTTTGAAATCTGTTAATAAGCAGACTGTATCAAAAAGTAATTATTGTCATAAATGAATAACGATTATGCTATGAAATTAGTATAAATCTTTCCCTTACGTGTAACTTTTAAGAAAGAAGAAAAAATCTAAATCTGTTGGCGAACTGTTCACTACGTAATCTCTCAACAATAGGAACAAAAAACTTGACGTATGACAACCACCATATTCTAAGCTTGGCAATCACTGCTTTGAAAATTTGTATCTCTCCCTTTGATTTTTTAAAATGTTTTTGATTATTCAAGAAACATCGTTAATATTCGATAAATAAAATGCCAGATGTGTAAAATATAGTCAGCTTCAATTATTGTATTAATTTAAAATCGCAATTTGTAGGATTAATTCTATTTTACAAGAAATTATAAACGTTCACACGTGTGTACAATTATCATTTCAATAGTTATACTAATATGTGTCAAACTGCATTTGAAACTACATGTTAATTATATTATTGTTAATTGTCAGCCATCTGGTTGCTAATCACTTTGTAGTTAATGCAACATACATGTAAGAAATGTTTATTTACATGGGGTGATCCGTTTACATAATTTCTCATACGTTGGTATATTTCTTTCGAAATAAGAAAATCTTTATCTCCTCTTCTTGTTTTGAAGTTGTTAGATCGACACCGCTTAGTGCCAGAATAAGAGGGTACGCCATATTCTATCTCTATCCTTTTCCAACGAAAGATATCGCTGCTCGGTCGACCACTTTATAGTTTGCCGCTACATTCGAGCCTCTCCCATATTCTCTGTGTTCACTTTTGGCCCACTCGAGAATAAAGTCGAGCCACATAGTTACCCTCATCCGAAATACGAAAGCCATCTCGAGCCATCGTCTTATATCGAAAGAAAACTGTATCTCCAAAACTAGTAGAGACGATTGAACTGATTAAATTTATTATTCTACCCTAATACGGTTAACCAGCTGAGCGTGCCTGCGATAGGCTATTTACATCCTGGAAATGTCCATTTTTAGAGTTGCAAAAACGGATAGTTATGGAACGGTCACTGCACAGTGTAAAAAATTGTGGTAATTAAATTTACTGATAGATACTGATAATTAAATTCTATGGTCAACGCGGTGAACTGTACGGTAGCGGCCCCATTAAAAAGGCTAATAATTATTTAACGTATAACTATTAATAATATAACTATTTATCATTTCGATACAGATGAATATTAATTTCATCATTGATTTTAACATTAAAATAATATTTAAAGCGAACAAGGCAACGGAATGCATACATTTTCCTGGATATGTCTTAATTTATTTGGAAAATTCTAGGTCTGAAGCGAAATGTCTATAAGTATACATAGAAGTAGGAATGCATATTGAGTGTACAATTTACATTGTGAAGTTGACCCGCGATCGAGTTTGCGCGTGATCGACATATCCTCCAACCAAAATCTTGTTTGTAGAAGAACAAAGGAGGAAAACAGTAGAAACACGTTGTTCCCATTTCTCGACTAATTTTTGTGCGCAAAATCACCCTTTACCCGCAAGTCGAACGTTATGTTGGACACCCTGTATATACCCACAATTTGCCAACGAATCCGCTTGACCGGCGTCATCTAGTCGGGCCGAGGTCGCTTAATATTACTGCACATTATGCAGATTCCATAGACTACCTCCTCTTCGTCTACAGTAGTCTACACCGTGGTCCCTGCAACGGTTTTACCCTGATTTTCTGTCCTTTCTTTTTTCCTTTTTTCCTTATCTTTCTCACACACCGTATCTTGCCCAACGGGCAGGCGATCGTGGACGTGGACCACTTCGCACGCCGCGCCGGATCAGTCGACTCTTTTCTTTACCAGACGATATTGTTCATGATACATGCCCCGAGCAGATCTACATTTGCAGGATCTTGTTACCCTAGACACACGTAAGCTAAGGGACCCAATTACGAAGATAAAAAAAAATATAAATATACAAAAATAATATATAATATAATATATAAATGTATAAAAGGTATAAATGTATATATATCTCTTTTTTAATATTCATTATGCTTTAAGAGTCAAGACTCCATAAATTCGCGATAAGGTAGAGTGACCACGTTACCGACAAAAATAGGCGGAAAATGGTTTTACATGCCTCAACTTTTCGTCCTTATATGAGAATATTTTTCGCTGGGTAAGGGCTCATTCGAAAGAGGAAGGTTCAATCTAGCGCGCGCTGGTCATCAGCTGACGAGATTATGCTATTTGGTAGTATAAGCGTTAGAAGTAGGCCAAAAATTGACGATGAGCATGCCGTGGAATCTAAGCATTTTTATGCCATTAGATGAGTTTTCGGGATGAAATCGAGAGTAGCGCGCGCTAGAAAATATCTCCAGCTACAAATTGAGCTATATTTTGTCTTGATTCTCTGCGAAATAGAGCCGAAACTATCAAAGTAAAATCAAGACCATGACGGATCTTAAGTCAGTGGCTGAAGGCTTTGATCGGAAATTATACAGCAGTGACCGACCTCCTGACTCTGCAAAAGCCACGTGACTACCATTGGCTCTTAAGAATAAGTATAATTAATGTAGGCACAGTAATTGGTACCCCACGATAATGGGTCCCTTACCCTACTATCTAGTAATGTACAAAACAGTACCTATACCGGTCTCTTCCCCAGAGCAACGATGGGCGAGAAGCATTTAAAAAAATAGTCGAATGACAAATACATTATCAACTGGAAAATTTCTCATTCTTTTTGTTGCGAATGCGAAATGCATTTCGATATTGCATTCGACTGTTAGGGTAAGGAACCCAATTACTGCGGGGTGCCAATTACTGTGCCTCTAAAAAAATGTAACATCTCTTTTTTAATATTCATTATGCTTTAAAAATGAGTTTAATTACTGTAGACACAGTAATGGTCACTCCCGCAATAATTGGGTCCATTACCCTACGTCAGTACAAATTACTCCTATTGAATAACTGTTCCTAACAGTTGACGAATACCTTGGCATTTTGTATTTAATCAGGAATGTGAAATACTTCTGTAATTTGTATTTAAAAGCGAACACCGAAAACCCAATACTGAATACTTGCTCCTACAATACCCATTTCCTAACAATTTCTTCGTTTTGTACTCAAAAAATAAATCCCTAAAACAAGTAAGTGAATTATATCTTACTTTCCACTGGACACATTAAAGTGAAATTAACGATAACATTTACATATTTGTTACATAAATATATACAGGGTGAGTCACGAAAACCAGAACACTTGATTTTCTCTTTTGGCATGAAGGATAAACGAAAGTTTCAAAAGATAAATGAAACCGTTCAACGGGGGCAATATGATGACATCAATAGATTTTGTGATTAAAGTTTTTTTACGACATAGTACTATGTTTTTTTAAACTCATTACGTGATGGTTAATACCGAGACGAGTTCAACGACCTAGGACACTATGACCTTGAAATGATTTTGAGTCCAGAAATCTGAATTCTGTTACACAAAATCCCAACGTTTACAATTGGAATTCTTGAGCAGCTGGTGAAAGATAATCTCCATCAAACATATACAAACAATACATAACTTTGAATCATTTACTGCCTGTCATTCTCGTTTACTTATTGCGACAGTGTATCAGTATCAGTTCGTCGATAGACGTTTCAATATGCGTTATTCGACACAAGAAAAGATCGATTTGATTGCTTTGTATAATGAAAGTCACCAGTGCCTTAGAGGAGCCGTTCGTCTGTATGAGGAGCGATTTCCTGAACGCAATTGTCCGTCCTTTTTAAATTATTCAAATTTAATTAAAAAATTTAAAGAAACGGGTAGTGTCGGAAGTTAAAGATATGGAGGAACTAAAACTGCAACAAATTCAGCAAATACGGTGAATGTTTTAAAAGCAGTAAATGTGAATCCACACATTAGCAGCAGACAGCTCGCTCGAGAAAGTGGAATTAATCAGTCTTATGCGAATCAGCATTATGCGAATACTGCATTCTTAAAAATTGCATCCCTATTACATATCAGTTTATCAAGAATTTCACGGAAGTGGGGTCTAAGAAGAATGACCGAGGATAGACAATTTTTTCATAAAGTATTATTCACTGACGAGGCCCCATTTTCAAACCATGGACAAATGAATTTAAGAAATATGCATTATTGGAGCAATAATAATCCACGCTGATTACGAGGAATTGATAAGCAACGGCCATGGACGATCAACGTATGGTCCGGAATAGTAAACAATAAAATAATATGACAGCCTGACTGACAGCCAGTCTTTTTTTCTGCTCAGTAATTAAACGCAGCCAGGTATGTCACATTTCTAGGAACTTCATCGTCGGCTCTCTTAGAAGATGCTTCCTTAGATATTCGTACCAGCACGTGGTTCCAGCACGATGGCTGTCCAGCTCACGCTTCACGAACTGCGACAGAGTTCTTAAATAATAAATTCTCAAATCAGACGTGGAGGAGAAATTCTGAGGCCAGCTCGCTCACCAGATCTTACTCCCCTTGATTACTTTTTATGGGGTAAATTAAAAAATGATGTTTATAGAGAATCAGCCACAACGCCTGAAATCATGCGAGAAAAAATTATTCACTTCTGTGCAACTATCTCACCTGAAACAACCCAAGGTGAAATTGAAAGTCTTAGCAAACGTTTTCATGCATGTATAACTGCCAAAGGTCACCATTTTGAACAGTTAATAAAATAAAAGTCGCGTTTTTTGATGTCATTTTATTTTAATTTCTGCACTCAAGATCATTTCATGGTCACAGTGTGCTAAGTCGTTGAACTCGTCTCGGCATTAGCCATCGCGTAATGAGATTAAAAAAACATAGTACTATTTTAAAAAATACCGACGATCATCGTATTACCCCGTTTGAACGGTTTCATTTCACTTTTGAAACTTGTGTTTATCCTTCATACCAACAGAGAAAATCAAGTGTTCTGTTTTTCGTGACTCCCCCTATGTATATACAGTGTGTCCCACGAACTCTGTCCACTTGAATATCTTGGTTATTTCAAACAACACGAGAAAATGTTACAGAAGCTGTTGATATTCTTGCAAGTGAAGACGTAGAGAAGATATACAGGTCACCTTTGTTTTTTTAAATGGAATGTCCAATTTTTTATGCTCAATTTCGATGGATTGGCGTATTCTGAGTATAAAAGTACTAAAGTGTATTTGTCTTAAAACTTACCGTTGTTGAGATATTTAACTGTTTTCATGAAGAATGTTCGAAATGTCGGCCATCTGCAGCGATGCAACGTTGTAGTCTTTGAACTGTTAGGTCTTTTACACGTCTTACTGTTGGAGCGTCTATTGTAGCACACGCTGCGATAATTCGTTGCTTCGTATCTTCCGGAGTTGTTCGTGCATCTCGATACACAATATTTTTCAATGTTCCCTACAAGAAAAAATCTAGGGGTGTTAAATCTGGACTTCGTGCTGGCTAGCAAATAGTGCCACCGCGTCCTACCCATCAATTTGGGAATATTTCATTAACACTAGATTTACGGGACCCGTCAAAATGATGGATTCTAATATTCTTAATTTACGAATATTGAGATTGTAAAGATGCGTCCATAAGGAATTATTTAACAAATTGATTTCTTTGGGCATATATCATTTAAAAAAGTGGCTAAAAATTTCGATAGATACATTCACGTTATTTTTATGAAGCAATACAAAATAATCATTTTTAGTGCTCCGTAAACCTAGTATTAAGTGTACTTCTCACCCTTCGAGCGTAGGGTGTTAGACATCTATCATGCTGATACCACATTGTCTGACGAACGCTTAATGGCACGTTTTCTAATAAATTTGGCAATGTATTTCTTAAGAACGTATCATATTTTTGACCAGTAAAAGTGCTGACAATGAAATAAGGCCCAATTATTTGTTGCCCTATGATTCCACATCACACATTAATGGACCAGCGTCTTTGATGATCAATTTCTCGTAGCCAGCGAGGATTTTGTACTGACCAATAAGGCGTGTTATGTAAATTAACACGCACAGTGTTGGTAAAAGTAGCCTCATCGGTAAATAGTATTAAAGAGAAAAAAAGTGGATTGATTTATAACTGCTCCTGAGTCCATCCACAAAATCTAACACGATTTACATAATCCATGTGATGTAATTTCTGGTGAAGGCTAATGTGGTACGGATGATATTTGTGACGAGTGAGAATTCGTGATGCACTACTTTTGCTGACTTCAGATTCGCGCTGAATCTGACGTACACTGATATGAGGATTACGATGTACCATTGCAACAACATTAATTTCATTATCTTCATTACTACATACAGGCTTTTCACGATTCATCTTACGAACAGCGAGACATCGAGTTTCTTTTAATTTTTAACACAATCTTTCAAAAATCTTGTGTGAAGGGCATATGCGATTTGGATATCTTTCACTGTACAAATTTCGAGCCACAATTGCGTTTCTCCTACGTTCTTCATAAATTAGAAGCATCTCTAATTGTTCTTCGAATAAAAATTTCATATTGACTATCTTACGTTCACTAACTGAGAATCTGACTGACACTGAGAGACGTTGAAAGCCTACCAATGTTTACATTTAACGTAGTGAGCATATCCTTGAATACGTTCCATAATGAAAGTAATAGAATGAAAACAGTCAAATATTTCAGCATCGGTAAGTTTTAGGACAAATCCACTTTAGTACTTTTATACTGAGAATACGCCAATCTATCGAAATTGAGCATAAAAAATTGGACATTCCATTTAAAAAAAAAACGAAGGTTGCCTCTATATCTTCTCTACGCCTCCACTTGCAAGAATATCATTTATTTTATACCATATTATATAGTTTCTTGAACCCTACAACTTCTGTAAGTAACATTTTCCCGCATCGTGTGTAATAACCAAGGTATTCAAGTGGACAGTGTTCGTGGGACACACTGTATATATATTATATATGTATATATATAATAAATGGTGGATAATTATAAACGATACTTTACATTTAATGATCGAAAAAGGTAATGATCCATACATGATGGATCTTCCATCGATGCTAAATTATAAAAGAGCCGCCGATATCGCAGCATGCGTTTTCATACATTTAATTATCGATAAAAGTTCCATCCGATGCTTGTAGTCGCAAGCATAAATGGGTTAATGCTGGTACTCTCCACTGAGAAAGTTCGGTAATTTCGGCACACCGTCGATACCGGTCCCGGACCGAATTGGACCGGTCGCGGTCCGACCAATCTCTACGCAGAAACGGGTTGCATAAAGAGACAGAATACGACGTCTGGCACGAAGTGTCACAATTAATCGTGCATGCAATCTTATCATTTTTTTTTCTCTCTCCACCACACCTTAAATGAATATCAAGAATTTTAAATGTCACGCGCGTTTCACAATACTCGATTGGGCTTTTTGGCGAGCTTAAAAAATTACTCATCGCGCATGAGCAGTTACTTTTAAAAGCAACCACTCTAAAATCGCGTAGAAGTGTTAATCGTTGTACTTTCTTCTTCAAAATCATTAGTGTTATTGTTAGGTGATTTAAGCTCTTAGAGAAACTTACATTCTTTAACGTCGGATACACCATTAATGAAAGCACTCCTGTCTGTGATAATTTCTTTGTATTAGATAAACAATCTTATAATGGCAACTAGCATACGTTTCCCTAATGTATGCCACTATATTTTTATTCACTAATCTTGAATTTTTCCAACTATCGACACGAAATTTTGTTAACTCAACAGTTTTATGTTTTCTCTTAATGCGACATAAAATTTGTTTAAATTGTATAAATATTTGGTGTCCAACTTTTAGATCAAGTGACGTGTACATATATTCTACACAATGTGCTATCGAAATGGTGATATGTATACATTTATGTGTAACAGTTACTTTAATGTCAATCTATTATTTTTAAATAAAACTACACATTTTATTTCGACATGCTTGTAACGATATCCTTTAATTGTTTGAGCACAGAATAACCTATTACAAATATATGCAGATACACATGATTACTTCTATAATTAGTCGATTCTATCAGAGAATGTAAAAAAAGAAACCGCGTGCGAATAAATAAACCGTACTAGCCTCGATTCGAATTCGTAAATAGGACACAAATTATAATCACACTATCGTTCCTTGCAAATAGCTTGGTCGTCTTTTATTTTTCGCTTATATCGTAAAGGGTGATTCGGCGATCAGATCGGAAACTGTGTAAACTGACCGTTTCGTAGATCGTTCGCCGGCTGAATATTTAGCAGGAACCCGTCGAACGTTTAGACCTGCACAATTTTATGTAACTGGATCCATTTCGAACGCGATGGCTTTTTTCGTGTAATGGCGACAACACGCTGAACTTTTAAATCCACAGCTTTTGAAAATAGATTGGAATTTCTGGATTTCGATAAGTAAGAGTAATTTGATTGGTAGATATCTGATTTCTAGGTGTCCAAATTAACCTTACATATAGGAATGCAGTATTTTAGTTACAAATTCTTTTACTTTACAAGCTTTATTCATCTCCAGAAAGTAAAATATTTGTCTTCGTGTTACACATTTTTTATTGGAGCTACAAGAGTAGTATGCAAGATCACTAGAATTCACAGCTGGGTAAAATAGTATTTTAAATAGTAAATAGTAAAGAATCCTATTTATTTTGAAGTATGCGTACAACTTCGAAAATAAAATATTTTATTTGATGCAATAAGTTTTTAAAATAGTATTTTATTTGCAGAATATTAAAAATATTTGGATTTCATCTCGAAATATTTTATTCCTTTTACTTTAAATATTCTTGCTGAAGATAATGGTTCGTTTTCAATATAAGTATTTTGTTTTATGCCAGATTATTGAAATAAAATATTATATTTTATGTTGTAGATTGTGTTCTGGAAATATTTTGTTTTATTATTCAGATTTTTGAGATACAAACATTTTATTTCATGGTTTAGATTGTCAGAATAAAAATATTTTACTAAAATATTTTACTGTAAAATATTAAATAGTACTTGAAATATTTATTTCGCCAAATATTGCCCACCTCAGCTAGAATTCAATAATTGAAATGCCGAATTGATTTTTCAAATTCAGTTATTTGAATATACTTTATGAATTCTAATTAAAAACTTTATATTAGTTCTACTTTGTATTGGAGACAAGTGGCCTAATACGGAATAACGCCTTTCCTAAGAATAGAACAAATACATATCTGTTAACTGTCTATAGGTTACCTCACTAACTCGCTGTAGTAGCGTGTACATTGTGACTTGTCAGTCGAGCGAATGCTACTGACGTGCCGGGATCATTTTCTTTTGTCGCCACTCGAAAATTTTTACTGGCGCAGTATAGGGTAAGAGACCGAATTACTGTGCCTATATTAATTATACTTACTTTTAAAGCATAATCAATATTAAGAAAAGAGGTATATAACACATATATATTAACTGATTTTTATGAAAAATTTAATTTCTCTTTTTTAATATTCATTATGCTTAAAAAATAAGTATAATTAATATAGGCACAGTAATTGGGTCCCTTACCCTACGTTAATTTTACGAATTCAAAGAGATTCTTTCGCACACATATTCCACAACACGTATGCTGAAATAAAATGCAAAAACTCGATTTTTTTTTAATGAAAAACTGGAATACCCCCTTAATAAATGATAAAATTCTCAAACTAGATTTACAAACATTTGCACTTGCGAGAAATAACAATGGAAACTGCTGTAAGACTTCGGTTGTACCAGAATCAGTGACGTATAGGTTGCTCCTGAAACAGCGGTCAAATTGCAAGCATCGATTCCGTTCCATTACCGCGGAACAGCTTCGCGTAGAGAATGTCCACCATGGAATTGAACCTCATAATGCCGCAGACCGATAAGAGCAATATCACGTACGGTGTGAACGCGCGCGTTACCTGTCCGTGTGAAGCATGTTTAACAATACATTAATTCCGGCTCGCCAACACGGCTATTGTTGGTTCACCTTTATCGCGCGAACGTCCGAGATCGGGATCTTATAGCGGGAGGAACGCTGTTCTTAGGCGCTGTCGTGAGACAAGGGAGAATTCAACCAGTCCGTTCAACTCGTGCAATTTGCTCAACAGTTTTTACTCTCTTTCTGATAAATGGTTGGCTGTACTGTGCATCGTCACTATTCAATCATGGTCGATTCGACGACGGAGAAGTACAAAATCGATAAAAGTACGGAATCAATAAAAGAATAGACAGTGTTTTCTCGATATATGTCCACAACACGGGTCTACCCAGGGACATACATATATCGGCTAAAAGATCGAATTATGTTTACACTCCTGGGCGACCGAGGACACTCGAGCTTTGGGGTCCTTATGGGGTATACCCCGCGGCAGTGGGGATAGTTTTGGGACTTTTATTGGCTAGATATTTAGAACATATATCGGGAAAAGACTGTAAGGCTGTAAAGGCTGTCATCTTTTTACAAATACAGTAAAGGTTCGATCTAAGGTTTAGATGCTAACAGTAAGTAAAACCCTCGAGTCCGTGTCGTTGCTTAGATCGTACAGTTCCATTCTTTCTTTCATTCTTTTGTAATACAGTGCGGACGTTTATATCACGATGTACGAAAAGTTCCTTTTTTTTTATGCATAAATACTGTTAATTTTTTTTTCAATTTATTGATTTTATTATTAAATTTCATTTTTTAAAACTCGCATTCTCTAAAGTGTCAAAAATCGAAAAATATTGCATTAATTGTAGATGAGTGTTGCAATAATAATTCTGTGTAATGGAAAGTGCTCACCAAAGTATATGCATTCTTTTTACATTGAATACAGCAGATTTATTTTTTGTATAAATTTTCAACGGTGGTTTTATTTATTAATTACATATAAAACTTCAAATTAACGTATACATTAATAACCAAATTTAGAGAAGTGCCCAAAACTAGGCCATTTGTCCGCACTGTGCGCGGGGCCAAAAGTGCAACATAAAACGGCATATCACAATGCTAACGACAATGCTAACGCAGTAATGAAACTACTTTATTTTCACTTATTTTTAATGAAACTTTACGATCATATTTGTGACATTTTTCTGATTAAAATGACACCAAACAAGATATAATTTGGCCCATATTTACTGTGCATATGTACATGTGAAGCATGATCTTTCACTTCAGAAATCTGTTGGGAATGGTTTCATAGCTAAAAATAAAAAAGTTATCGTCGCGTCGGTATTTTAAACAATACAATAAGTTTTTAATGTTTGCCGACCGTCGCGATCGCTATTTCTCTTTCTTCTTCGCTCTCTATCCTCTTTTACATCTGAAACTTATTACATACCGTAAATTAAACCACTATATGCAGATCTAATTATATGGTGTTCAGTGTCATTTTAATCAGAAAAATGCCACAAATAAGTTGGTGAAAGTCTCATAAAAAATAGTGAAAAATAAAGAAGTTTTGTAATTGGATTAGTGATCTCCTGGTCTCTTACACTTTACACTGCTCGGCGATCGAGGTAACTCATGCTTGATGGCCCCTCGCGGGGTATGCCCCCCACTGTGGAGAGGATAGGCGTTTTGCTTAGATCGAACAGTTCGAATTTGCTTAGATCGAACCTTTACTGTACTTTCATTCGTGGTACAATAGAACCTTGTTTATCCAATTTATCAATTAATGTTAAACCTCGTCTATACGAACTCTTAACCGAACCTCCATTATTTCGTAAATTACAACCCAGCGTATTATTAGTTATTTGTTTGTTAGCTGTTTGTTTTCAGTATCCCAGCATGTTTCAAATTTAAATAGCTCAATCTATGGCGACCCATTAGCAACACTGTTTATTGTAAAAATTACTAAAGAATGGATCTAGCATTGTAATTAAATAATTATTCTATTATACACGGTATGTTCAAAAAATTCTCGGACTTATATTTTTAGAAATATACTGTGTAGTAAACCCATTTATGAAGTTACAGTAATACTATGTAATTTTAACCTCTCTTATTGTTAGTGCCCTACAAGTTTCTTGTTTCAATATGTTTATTTGTTCTTTAATATTCCGCCATGAGAAATTGCTTTATTTTATATCTTGCAACAAATTTTATATTGGCAATAAAAAAACATACCTGTTATTAACTATTCACCATGTTCGCTAGATTTAGCACCTACTGAGTTTTCCTTATTTCTAAAAATAAAATTGACAATATTCTGAAATTGTTCGAGTAAATAACTGCGTTTTGTTGAACGCGAATAATGTTCTTTTCTCTTTGGAATATTTCAGGACCTACCCCGTCAGTTAGACATTAAAAATCGTACATATTTCTACACAGCCACATTATAATGTTCTTTTCGGAATAAAACTAACCAGCCAAATTTTTGTCCGTTTATAGTTGGAAATACAGTTCAATGTGGATTATAATATTAACTATAATATTTTTCACAATAATGTACACACGTACCGTCCGTGTTTAGTAAGCAGATATCAACTCTTTTATCCGAACTGTCCTTTCTGTATACGTGCTTATAAGTCGTAAACAACAAAAGATATCAAAAAATGGTTGCAATAAAAGTTATACCGTTTCTTGAGATCTACAAAGCTGCCTCTAAATTTTTTTTATATTAGAAATTCAATTTTCGAAAAAGATTGATTCCTTTTTGCGGCCCGGTCTCAGCACCTATAAAATTCCAGAGTTGAACGATTCCCCGCTTTCTTAGGCGGTAAAAAAGTACAACTTATAGATCTCAAGAAATGGTGTAACTTTTATTTCAACCATTTTTTGATATCTTTTGTTGTTTACGACTTATAAGCACGTATATAGAGAGGGCGGTTCGGACCAAATGATTGATATCTCTCACAAAGTGAAAAACGGGAACGAACGAATTACAGCTATCTTCTCGGATAGGTCTAATAAATATTTATGCAAAGTTTCATCAAAATCAGTGTCTATCAGTCCCCGACGTTCCCTTTTCAGCTAGTAACGAGAACGTGTATGACACAACTATGTGCGCCTGACCAACCAGACGATTTCTTTGCCAATTCCATTCGCATTCCTCTCGACTATCTTCTTATGAGACGCGGGCTCTACACTTAACAACTGCTCTACATTTTAGATTATGATTGGTATAATATACATGTAAGAAGATCAACGAAGATATCCATCTATATCTTATTAGCAAAACACCCGGAAATAACTCGTCTACTATATAGGGTAAGGGACCCAATTACTGTGCCTATATTAATTATACTTATTTTTAAAGCATAATGAATATTTAAAAATATATATAATATAATATGTATATATTAACTGATTTTATTGAAAAAAATTGAATATCTCCTTTTTAATATTCATTATGATTGTATATCATAATTGAATACATTATATTTAATATATTATAATTAATGTAGGCACAGTAATTGGTACTTCTAAAGTAATTGTGTCCTTTATCCTACATACTTGGTTTCTAATAGCCACCGTTGAGCTTTAACATGTATTGTCGAATTGTGTTCGCTGGATTTTCACTGTCTGTCATGGAAATTACGCAATCCGTGTCTGTAATGTATTACCGTGGCTTTCCAGTAATTTCGGGCACGATACACGATGCGAGGCATAAAAAGAACTTCCGACAGTACAGTTCCAGTGAATCTGGTTCAAAAAAAGCTGTTTACAAGGTTTTACACTAAATTTGACATCGTAGATCCAGGAACCTCGGCGGTAGCATAAATATTTGGACCTGTGGGTCTCGTAAACGTCCGCCATTCGGTGAAAACGGCTGGCACATGCTGGAGCTCGCTTCTCACGATTAGATTTACAAGATTACTTCAAAAGTTCTGGAGTATGAGGATTTGTGCCTCTAAGATACCGCTGTATTTCTTGCGGATGTGTTGGTTGATATTTCCAAAACTCAGCATAAATCTTGAGAATAAAGCACGTATAAATGGAGTTCCGCTGTACTGCACGAACAAATCGCTACTGAAAATAATTAGAAAAGAACAGTGATAGATCAACTGTGCTTATACAAAATCAACTCTTCCTATCAAACCGGGTTATCATGCTATCAAATCATTCGCTCTACAAACACGTACTATCAAATCGTACGATAAAAGCTATAGGGTAAAGGACCCAATTACTGTGGGGGTACTGATTACTGTGCCTATATTAATTATACTTATTTTTAAAGCATAACGAATATTTAAAAAGAAATATATAACAAAATCTATATATTAACTGATTTTAATGAAAAAAATTTAATATCTCTTTTTCAATGTTCATTATGCTTTAAAAAGAAGTATAATTAATATAGGCACAGTAAGTGGGTCACTTACACTATGTATATGTAGCGTTTATTTAAAAAATGAAACTAGATATTTATCACTTTGATCAGTAGTGTTACTTGCACTTAAACAATTATTCATATCTTATAAAGTACTATTTACCCATGCAATTTGACAACCATTTGTATTTACTTCATTTAAAGATTGCTTAATTCTGAAAGTATTAACGTTAAAAACACCGACCCATTTCTTTGGTCAGATTTTATAAACACAATTGCATTGTTAAGAATTCCTAACTATTTTAGTGATGTAAACACGGGACAGAAATTTGAATTCTATGATAATACTATCGCATTGTGCGTTTACTTGTATGTACTCTAATTAAGCACTAAGAACAATGATATTGCGGTGGCTGTTTTCGTAGATTGAAGTTAACGTTTGAACAATGATTCTATGGATGCAAACACATATTCGTAATGCAGACTTCTGGCGACAAGGACAGTCTCCTTAGCTTAAGTGGTGCACTTCGTTCGCGATGTAGATTACCAGTCATAACGCGTAACATAGTACTCGCAATCAGTCGTCTCGTTTAACACGTCCTTTAGCACTGATCGAATATGCGAGTGTAATGCGTTTACTATCCACTGTTACCTCCACACACTTGTAAATTAAGTCATAGAACTTTTGCATTTTACTGCGACAATTGTCACACCAAACTTATTAGAAATAAACTTTAAAAAGACTCTTTAACATTCTTTTAGAACACAACTTTATCTAGAGTTCTCGTTCGTAAATTCCATCGATGACGAGTGTTCATTAAGAGTACTTTACTCGTTTCAATGAGCATTAGCCGTAATCAAAGTTTGAATCAGCACTTTATTTAACTTCTTTAGGGATATTGGTACATATGTGTACGTTCAATTTCTTCGTGAATTAAAATTGTTCGAAGTGAAATATAATCAAAATTTGTTGGAGAGCAAAAAATTCACTGCAGAATCGCTCAACGATAAAAGCAAAGGCTAAAGTTCTGAAAATCGGTCAAGTCGGACCGAGCTCAAATTTTGCACATAGCCTCATTTTGCATTAAAAACAAGTTTCCTAAAAGGATTTTTGGCGACTCGAAAAAAAGGTTTGTATCATTTTATTGTCATTTTCTGCCATAGCAACATCAAATTTTGTACCTTACAGTATAACTTCTACATGTGTTTGTATCACACCAATCAATGTGATCGCGTCTTATTTATTGTCTGGACAAATTTCCAAGCGATATCTACCGCCACGCTCAACCATGACTATAAAACAATAAAAATTAAACATAATCATATACAAACCTAACCCAGACCTGACCCTACCCGCGTAAAGCAATTCTAGGTTCAGAAACGGCACCTAATCCAAGCGTTATACCGGTAAGGTAAAAAATGTTGTGTCGGTAATGTAGAAAATTACACTAATATGATAAAAATTTGTTTTCGAGTCGCCAAAAATCGTTTTGGGAAACATGTTTTCAATGCAAAATGAGGCTATGTGCAAAATTTGAGATCAGTCTGACTTGACCGACTTTCGGAACTTCAGCCAGAGCAAAAGTTGCGCCGCATGGAAGCACTGATAATATTTTAATAAAACAAGGAATTATTGAAAATGCGTCCCTGAAGAGGTTAAGTATACTCGAACTTTAAGAGAACTGAAAAAAGCATGTTTACTTCGTATACCATATCATTGTTTCGAACTACAGTACTCGATATTTACTGTATCTGCGAAGTTTCTCATACAGATACGCGCTTACATATAAAGTCTTGCATCTTCTTGAGATTGTAATAACATTATTCTCCTCAAACGATCCCACAATGAAGAAGAAAACTGGAGTCCCCAACAGAGAAATTTCGGAAAGTTTTGCCAACTTCTAGCATGCTATGACGTTGCAAAGTTGTTCCTCAGGAGTTTGCGGCTTCGAATTTGAAGATTTTCGCGACGAAGTGGAACATAACTCGCGACAGACTGTCTTATCGCGTAATCTTCTCGACTCTCGTCCAAGCCGGCATGTTACGCCATTTCGATGCCAGAAACCGAGACATTACATATTTGGAAGATTGTTACCGCTCGAGGTCAACATGCGAAAATGAAAATCAACGGGATAAGACTGACGAAACAGTTTGCAATGAGTAATACGTGGATTGCGGATATTTATTTATTTATTTATTATGGCTATAAACCGAATGGTTTATTTATGCAAATTTATGCCTTTCGTAGATTATTAACCAAAACTTATATAAACAATACGCAAGAGATAATTTATGTTTTTTAACTCCTATTCTTCAATTTAACAGACATATTGTACGATTTTGGTGAATAATGAAGTTAATGATAAAATCTTGTCCGTAACTCGACTATAATACACATAAATACAAACCGTCTTTTTTTTGTCAAATTGATTTGAACGGTACACAAAATTTAATTCGTATTATAGTGTTTGTTTTAGTTAAGTCTTACACTTCTGTGTGCACATAATGATAGTAACCACGGTTGTATTATATTAGGCGTATGGAAAGATTCTATCCGTCTTTTAAACTTATATTTCTGCTACGAAAGTTATCGATAGATTTTATCGATAGTCAAAAACATGCATATTCTTCAGACTAGAATAAATATAAATTGGTAGTATTAAATCTACATAACTTAGATCTAAAATATCTTTCGATTTTAATTAAATTAGTCTGCAAAAAATTAGTCTACATCACCCAACTATAGTAGTTCGGCAAAACTAATTTCAGCGTTGGTTTAGAATAGAAAATTAAGAAATGAAGTATAAATTACTTAAATGCAACGAGCTTACATATAAAAAAAATGTGGAAACTGTGGAACTGCACAATATTCGAAACAAAAATAATTATTATATTATATATTTTCAGAATAAACAGTTCACAATTCATTAGTATCCTTTTCATGTGCTCTAGTCATTTCATCATAAACCTTGTTTACATATATACCTAGTAATAATAAAGAGTGAGATAAAATTAAGTTATTTTATTACATATATGTCGACAATTTCAAAGTGTCTTGTACTTAGAAAATTTTCTATTTAAGGAATAAAGAAGACAGTCAGATGAGCGTTGAATGTTTTAATGAGTTCGAAACCTCACGAGCATGAAGACAATTGTTTTGTAACATCAGTTACGGATTATAGGGACACATTAATGATTACTTTCGCATCTTATAAAGAAATTGTGTGAGTTAATGCACCAAAGTCTTTTGCGTTAAATCACAAGACAACGAATAGTTTTTCCGTGTACATTGTTATTGTGTGAATGTTAAGCGAAATAAATTTCGAAAATTATTGAAGTGAATAATAGAGAAAAGTTCGAAACGTTCGGTGGTTCTCGGTGTCTCCGCGAAAATCTAAAGTGAAAATGACAAAGATACCTTGACATGCGATTGGAAACAAGGTGACTCGTCACAACCAATCACGTAGGAGGCATTAAACTGATGCATTAATGCAAGAGGTGACCTTGATTCTACTATGTAATCCTCGATCGTGGGCGGATGCAGAAGTACAGTTTCACTTTTTCTTCTGTTACATAAATCTTTGTTATTAAAATGTGAAACGGTTTCACTCGAATCGCCGGGCATCTGTTTAAAAAGAAGCGTACCGTAGGCTGGTTGAGTAAACATTTGATTGGTGAACCCCGTCTGGTATCGCAAATATTTGTTTTAGTAAGCTATCTGAAAAGATTCCGAGGCACATTGACGATACCATCGAAACGGTAATAGAGAAAGAAAAACAACAGATCTTCATGTTGTCGAGATGATGTAATCATGCCAGCTTCCTCTTGAATAATTTTAATAATTCCGTATAACTGGCACACTGAGTTCTTTGAGAAGTAAACTAATTTAAGTTTGAAGAACTTTTTAAACAAATTTCTCATAAAATAATAATCATAACGATCAGAATTGGTTTAATATTACATAGTTATACAGGGTGTCCCAAAATGTTGTACTTCCTTGAAAGGAAAAGGGTACACTGTTTCCTTTGCAAAAATTTTCTTATTACATAAAATGTTATTAACGAAAAGCAAGGACCAATCAGAGCGCGGCTACAGGGGACGGATCCGGCTCGGCCAATGCAAATATTACACTTAGCTGTAGCCGCACTCTGATCGGTCCGTGTTTTTCGTTAATAACTCTTTAACAAAGCTGCGGAGAACATTTTCGCAAAGGAAAAAGTTACTTCAAATCACCTCAAGAATCACCCTTTTCAAAGAAGTACATTTTTCACCTTTGGTATATAGCTGTATACCAAATTGTAAGTCAATGTCAAACACGCCTAAACAGGTTTATATGATATTTATTATACGGATTAGTAAATGAAAATTTAGAATGTTCAGAACATACATATGTGCTAGACAATTTGCACACTTGTTAGCTTACATTTCAAAAATATTGTTACCTTAAACTATATAAAATCTTGAGTTTTGGTATGCAGTTTCTTTCATTAAACATCTCAAGTGCATTGATAAGCGGAAAGTAATTCGATACTTGCAAACAATACTAAATTCATACTACACACTTTTATAAATATTAAATTATTTATATTTTAGTCAATAGTACAGATAAAATTGCTACTGATAGTCAGCATTAGTAAATTTGATATAAACTCGTAATTTCAGAAATATTTAGAAACTTTAATACAATAAACTTTAGGATAAATGAAAGTAAGGGGGCCTAGGTAAAAAATAATAAGTGGCGAGAGTAATATTGTAAATAATTCCAAATCTATAATCAGTATCAAAAAATTTTAATATAAAATAATAATTTAGGATGAAACAGGATGTATACAGTGTCGTAGCTAAGTGCATAAAGGCTGATGTACTTGGTGAGATTAAATTTATTAATTTTTCATTAATGGAAATTAAACAGTTCAGGCGACAAAATTTTAGGTGGTGGTTCCTTTTTGGTTTGCATTATTAATTTAAAATATAAGAGGATTAAATTCCGTTTTTAAATAGAACCATGATTTTTAAGATCATTCAACAGTACGTTTAACTAATAGTCTTAATTATCAAACATATTTTACTACCAAAAATAAAAATCTAATCACTGAAAAGTAAATGAATATTTCATGCGTTAAAGGGTGTAGTCAGATAAGGTAATTCTATGTGCCAATTTTCAACCCTATATCTCGACACGCGGGGTAGTAATAGGGTGAAAAAGGAAATCAGGTTTTTCCGTAATATTTCTTATCCTCTTGAATTGAAAATTCTAAAAAAAGTCAGGCATATTTTAGCTATTAGAGTGCACATCTATGAATTTTTCAGAATTTTTAGCTTCAAAACCGAATTTTAAAAAATAAAAAAATATTTTGAAATGCCGATTTCTAGTAGAAGTTATGAGATACTAAGTTTATACTTATACAGTTTTATCGTCTCGTTATGGTTGTTAACATATAATTTTTTCAAATTTTTCAAAGTGAAAGCACATAGTTAAAAAAATCATAGAATATACATCTGATGCAATAGATTATGCTGAAATCAAAAGTTACGTCATTACTGTGACTGTGGAAATGGTAATCGCACCATTGGCTGTTGCTCCCATATAGCTGTGATAATTTATCATTTATCGCATGTTCGATATCTTTCACAAATTGTAATGCCGGCAGAAATTCTCTCCAAAATTTGTCTACTGATACACCCTGTAATCAATGATGACAGTGACAAAGACTAATGCGCCAGAGGAGTAAGAACTCTTCCATGGAAATACATGCATATTATTTAGAATTTCATATAATATCTATCTAAGAAATTAATTGTGTGAATCATATGATCATGGTACTTGTATGGACATGGAAAAGGTAAAAAATAGCAGTTCTTGATTGTTTTAATTATGTGCCGTCACTTTGAAAAATCTGAAAAATATATGTTAACAACCATAACGATATGCTAAAACTGTAAAAGTATAAGCTTCGTATCTCATAACTTCTACAAGAAATCGGCATTTCAACAATTTTTATTCTTTAAAATTCGGTTTCGAAGCTAAAAATTCTTAAAAAATTCATAGTTGTGTAGTCTAATAGCTAAAATATGTCTGATTTTTTCAAAGTTTTCAATTCAAGAGAATAAGAGATACTTCGAGCGAAACAAGTTTCGTTTCGGGACGTTGAGCAGGTTAACGCTCCAAATCTCTAAATTCGACTCACAATAAACACGAGTGCACCTGAATAACCAACGTGAACGCTGCGAAACATAAACGGAAATGTTCTCCTTTGTAATACAAGAAATGTTTTGCAACGTGTTCGGATCATTAGAGCGATTCTCGTCGCGAAACGACTTCAAATATCTGGTAAATTGTTCATCATAGAAAAAAATGTTCCAATCAAAAGTTACATGGTGCAATTGTTTTGTAGTTACTTCTTTGCTCCTTTCATCGAGATACGGAGCATATCTTAATTTTTTTTTTTTTAAGTGAACTGCTTCATATTTCTTATTGAATATGAATAAAGCATGAAATTTTCATAAAAAACAGTATTAAAAGACATAGGGCCAAAACTTTATACTTACCGAGATATATCCAAAATGTAAGTAATTTGGTATATGTACTCAAAAATAAGATTTCATCAACGTGACTAAACGCAACGTTCTCAATGGTGGTGGTACGTCACGCTTTTAAACACAGTTTTCACGTTATCAACGTGAGATACCATAGTATTTTATAGGCAGTTTAGTTTCCTAAGCTCGGTAATAGTAAAAGTGATATTGTGGAAGTTATTGCGGAAGGTATTGTGTGCTACTTTTATTACTGTGTTTAATAACAGCGAAACGAGAGCTAAAATATTATATTCAATTAAATAACCCGATCAAAATCAGTCACTGCATTTGACCTTTTTGAGACTCAATAAAATGCTAAAAGAAAATGATTCTTGCACGGTACAAAACCGAATACGTAATAAATAAACGTATTATTCTTGCATAGGCCACATTAACTACAAAACAATTATAGAATAAACTTTCTTGCGTCCGCCACTGTATGTGTTCCCCGATGCCAAGTGTGAAAAATTTATCTACGATTTACTGAAATTCGGCACGTTTCAAAAGCTGCCCTGTATATATGGAAAAAGCTATGGGATGAGCGATCTCACACTGAAGTACAAAAGAACTGTAATGTACGAACATGTGTCTTGTGTGTGCATACGACGACAGGCTTCTCTCGAAAAACGCTGTATGCCGGTCGCCGGTCGTGTTTCGTTGACACAAACAGAGCAACTTTCGTTTTGCGTAGTAAACGCGAGGAAGTACGGTTCTACCTCCTCTTACACACTACTCAAATAGACAACGTCCTTCGAGGTGCAATGGTGTAATTCATTTGCAGAACAATATCCCTCTTTTACGAAACTCACAACGACAATAAAAAATTCTCGACATCAGAACTTGAGTTACAAAGACTAGTTCTAACCAGGAACCACAACTGTTATAACCAAAAAGAAAAACAGTCATGGAATAACAAGTATTTCATCGACTAAAATCGTATTGGTTACAAATAAGGATTATAAGTAACCGAAAATTTTTTCTTTTATTGGTAAATGTTATCTTTGAGAGAAATTCATTTCGATCACTTATAACAGTTATCAATGAGATTTTATTTCGATCGCTAATAGCAGTTATCGATGGGAGAAGTTTATTTCGGTCGCTCATAACAGTTGTCAATGAGAGAAGTTTATTTGGATCGTTCATAACAGTTATCGATAAGAAAAATTTATTTCGATCGCTCATAACAGTTATCAATGAGAAAAATTTATTTCGATCGCTCATAACACTTATTGATGAAGGAAATTTGTAATAGTCACTATTAAATAGTACAACTTTCAAATGGTAGACAATCAATTATTTAATAAATTTTTTATTGATAAAATTAATTGCTAGAATCAAAATTTAATCTGACAAACATGAGTTTCCCCACATTTTCTCCTAACAAATTACATCGCAAATCATCTAACGTTAATTTTAGAGCAGAAAAGGTTCGTTCAACACTAACCTAAGTTGCGGGCACAGCGTGAATTATTCACGCTAATTTTGATAAATACGGGAGTCTAATATTTCTGGTTTCCCAGTTGAAAAAATTTTGAAAAATTTTTTTCAGATTTTGTGTTGTTCTTATGGTCTGTTGATTCGTCTTGTTGTGCGAAACTTCCTCAATGAATTTCACAGGCTTGGTCCATCCGAAAAAGAGTAGACAACTCAGTAATTAAATAAGCAACTGAAATGAATTTTCTCATCAATAATTATTATGAACAAGTGAAAAGAAATTCGATCATCGATAACTGTTATGAGCAATCGAAACAGTTTTTCTTCATCGCTAACGGTTATCGAGGAGGATTCAATTTTTTGGACACTAATAACTGTTATTTGTAACCAAAAAGTATTAAAATCGATATTTTTTAATCATTTTATTCTTCGAATTTTTTTCTTTATACTTTGTGTAGATGATCTAAAATTTCAATAATAATCAACTTTTTATTAATGGTTTTTATCGTAGAAAATTTTAGAATAACTGGTATTTTTGGTCCCTGGTTCTAACAAAAGACTTTTCAAGTTATTGCATAAGAAAAGTTTTCTTAAAAATTCGTGACGTTCAATCGAGCATCATTGTGATGGACACGTAAGCTGTTGCTTATGTATTGAATGCAATTTTATCTTGAAAATATACGAATGTTTTATGTACCGAATTAAACGCGCCGTTAAGGATTAGCGTATGGACCATTCAAAGATGAGTTTCCCGTTTCAAGAATAAACATTTTGATCTACAACACAAGTGTTTTTGAAAGCATCAGCTACTCTAACTCTTCGGTGATACTCAAACAACAGAAGAAAAGTAACTTCAATCTAAATTAAAAAATTCAAGGTGCGTTTGGAAAAGGACGAGTAGAATCGTGAAATAATAGAAATCGCATACATAATATAACTTTATTTTCACAATAAAATTGTGCTTCGATTCTGGAACTGTTATACAGTTTAAACAAACGGTTGTTTGATTTATGAAAAACGTACTTTTAATTAACGGTATTTAATTAACACATATATGTATATACTCAATATCAATTTCCACTTAATTGGTAAATGGAAATCAATTTTTCTTTGCTGCATCGAGAACGTAATAAAATAAAGAAAATTTATTAGTGCCGCAGCAATCATAATAATCCCACTGGGGGGTTAATGGAAGATTCAAAAAGTGATGCACTATGTACCGTAATCATTTACGTTGATATTCATTACAATGATTTTAACCCACAAACAAAGAAAAAGATACTAATCAATTTATAATGCTTATTGTAAATAGATAAGAGTCGTTTATCACATAATCCAATTTTATGAATAATATCTTTAGGTTGAATCAGTAGAATCGAAAACATATTGGTATTTATGCCTAAGTCAAACTGACCGATATGTTATCGATTCATTTCTACAGACAGGCAATAACTCGTTTAATTATTCTAGATAAGAATAAAATTAGATTATTTATTGAATCACGACATAATATAAACTACACTTGTATTTGTGCTTGCTTTAAAGAATAATGACACGATCAGTGAACATTTTTTGACCTACGTTTTCGTTTTATTTGTTTTAGATCTGCAATGATTCGTACAAATGCAATTGTACGGGAATAAAAGGTAATCCAGGTTTTTCCGGCATCCCTGGGCCACAAGGACCGGAAGGGCTTCCGGGTGACATCGGTCCAGATGGGCCCCCTGGACCAAAGGGTGAAAAAGGTGCTGGTGGAGAATATGGCGGCACCGGAGAGAAGGGTTACCGGGTAAGTCAGCAATTTTATCTGCAATTAATTGACTAGATGTGTCTGCCAGTAGTCATTAGTATTACGTTGATATATATGTATGAGGCAATCCATTTTTTTTCATTGACTCTGGGAAGAATCTTAAAATGTCTTAGAGTGGATGACATTTCGTAGTATAACCTGACGTACCGAGGATACAAACCAAAGTATCATATAGGTACAACATATAGGTACTCTAGATTACTTTTAACAAGTTCTTGTTGATGTATTATTAATTTAAGTGCCTCACGAAATTATTAGGTTTGCAGAAGCATAAACACAAGTTTGATTAGATTTCTTTCTATTTCTGAAGGATAATCTTGAGAAGAAAGTAGTTTAATGGAGAAATGACAAATAATAATTTGGAATAGGAAAAGTAGGTTAAGCTGACAATAGGCATTTTAATGTTTCGCAGGACGCTAAAGGCATACAGAGAGTATTCATATTAATTATATAAAGTGTATAGTCCTAAATTTTTTAACCGAATGACAAAAAATATGATGTCCGAAGTAAGCATCATTTAAATTTGATGAACTATAGTACTTTCGTGTAGTTATAATCGTAGTGATCAATTTATATGCATTTTGTGAACTCGAGTAACAATTAGAGTCAATGTAAAAAAGATTAAATTAAATTTATGTAAACTCTCCAACATCGGTAATTTTAGTTTTGAAAACTAAATATAGAAAATATTTCATGATTAGTCGCATATAATTTCATATAATCTTAATGATAGGCTCATGTGTTACCATCTGTAAAAAGTGTAGGACGACACGAACGTGGAAATAATCTTGTGTTACTGACGCAATCCCGTCGTAAAAGCGTTAACGAGAAACACAGGCAAATTTCTTTTATTGCTGTGAGTCAATTTCAACATCATAGTATGTCAGCCGTGTTTAACTAGTTTCAAACATTAGAGCTATTTTAGTTATGATCACACGAGTTAAAATCTCCGAAGAAAGCTGTACTTCATCTTGCTAAAATTAACTATGTATGTTATCTGTATTAAAACAAGGAAGTACATTGCACGAAGTCATGGTAATATTTATCATGAAATATTTCAACGTTATACATTTTAACAATCCCATGCCTTTTATAATTGACACGATAACGTGGACACGTAAATTTTTTAATTGCATTATAATGTATATACATGTTACAGAGTATACAAAAATTCACAATACATACTTCTTTGCCAAGGATAATTAAACCCTTCGAAGGTGTCATATTCGTTTCGTGCAGACATAAGTACTAAAGTAAAGTAAAGAAAAAAGGTAGAAAAAAGGGTAAAAATTGTGATGTCGGTAAGGTAGAAATTGATACTAATATAATTAAAAAATTGTTTCGGGTTGCCAAAAATACTTTTGGGAAACGCGGTTTTAATGCAAAATGAGGCTATGTGTCAAATTTGAGCTCAATCCGGTTTGACCGATTTTCGGAACTTCAGCCTAAGTGTCCGCACACTTTTGAGCGGAGGTGTACTTATATATATATATATATATATATATATATATATATATATATATATATATATATATATACTCGATTATCCGAACTGCTGGAATGATTAGGGTTTTACTACGTTACTTAGTTGGAGAAAAAATCGGTCTGAGTTAAGTGTGTAACCAAACGCAACCGATCGGGTTGGCGTGACGCGATCCCTGCGAGGACCATTCGAACAGTTGACGAGGATACCAAGTTCATATTTCTTTTCTCCGTGTTCTTAATACAATCATTCTGCGATAACGTACACGTGAGTCGACAGAAGAATAAAAAAAAAGACAGTTCCATGGCGTCACCGACCAGAATCAGAACATGTCCAAATGCGGAGGAAGACGAACAGCAGCCCGGACGAGAGAGAATTACCAGCGGACTCCCACGAAGTCCGCCCGCACTCGGTGTTCCCGTACCGTACCGAACTACCGCGAATCCGTTCTTTCGCAACTCGATCCAGCCCCTTGCCGACACGAGATGACGCGACGCGACGCGATGTGACGTGACGTGACGTGAATCCAGAATGATAGTCCTCGATGAATAATCCTGTTTTTTCTTGTCAAACGAATCGCGATTATTGTTATCTTCTTAATCGTTTCAATGGGAAATATATTTGTAATGTACAAATAACATGAAACGCTACTTCCTAAACCGTGGGCAACACGTTTTAGCGATTAGAATAATTCAAGGTCACTCAATGTGACTGACATTAAGGATATTCTGGTTTTTTATTTTCAAAAGATCGATTTCTTTTGTTGCATTTTCTTTAAGCATACGTGTGGTAGAATGTGTGTGCGAGAGGATTTGTTTGAATCCGCAAAATTAACGTAGTTATAAGCATTTAAACGCTTTTTTCTCGAAACTACTTTTTTCGAAACCGTTGCCACGATATCTCGAGCTCTACTTGAATAATCGACTTAAAATTTGAAGAGGGTCCCCAGCACAAACCCTGTGATCGCACAAATAAAAATTTTTTAAATCCCTCGTTTCTTCCCTATTTTTATAACTTACTAAATGTGGAAAAAGGAAAAAATCAGTAATTTGAGTATAAAATACCATTTTGTAAATAATCAAGATTTTTCGTTTATTTCGGTTCAGACCATAGTCACATTCATACTGATTAATATACTTCCTCATTTTTTTTTTGTTTTCGATCAGCAAAAGGACCGGAATCGTGACAACACATGTTTTTTCAAACCAAAAAAAAAAAATAACACATTGGCCAAAGCCAACGTCACGCTAAGCGGGACATATCGCCGAGCCGGAATCCGTCTGCTGTAGCCGCGCTCTAATTAGTCCTTGTTTTTCGTTAATAACTCCCGAACAAAGTAGCGGAGAGCATTTTTGCAAAAGAAAAAGTTAATTGAAATGACCTCAGAAATCATACCTTTCAAGGAAGTACAACATTTTTGGGGCACCCTGTATATGTAGTTGATAACTCAAATTATTATAAATTAGAACAGTATCGATTTATTTCGTGCTGTTTGAGAAATTTAGTTCACTTTTCTGTACCCCGAATTTGTTGTACAGATGTGTTTGGAAACCGCTAACAACGAGTGGAGACAACGAGAAAACAAATGCATATAGTTGGAACAGGGACGTTTTTACAGTCTTCGAATACTATTGCTAAAAGTCTAAGAAGGTTGTTTATTTCAATGCTTCCTTAAAAATCAACAATATACATAAATCTTTCTCTATTACAGAAAAATCGATGCGAGGATTGACTTTGTAACAATTTAAAAACCGATATACAGAACCAAAAAAATTATTCTTATGGAACCGATACAAGAACCGTAATAGGAACGCAATCGAAATAGATATTAGCTGATAATTTTGGTTATTTTATCGGTTCTTTAAGCTCCGCTTTAGAGTCTAGAGTTGTTCTTCGTCTTCCCTCAATAAAGTCGCTAACGACTCGTCGACAACGATTATTTAACAGCTCTTAGATCAATGCAGGGAACGGTTGGGGCCCCTCTAACGCTTGCTTCCCCCACCATCCTCACTTTCGTGCAGCACGTACCTTCGTCGCGTTCGCTGGTGTCTCGTATCTTCGTTGCCCCACGGTAAAGACCCTCAGTGGAAGAGGATAGTGGGCACTATGGTGGGCCGGTCTTGTCTCAATCGAGACAAAAATGCCCATCCCTGACGTAGATAAATGCTGGGGACGGATGTGGCCCCTCAAACGCTTGCCTCCCCCACCATCCTCTCTTTCGTGCAGTGCGCACCTTAGTCTCGCATCTTCGTTGCCCCACGGTAACGGCGCTTACTGAAAGGGGACAGTAGGTGTTATGGCGGGGATGGCTTTGCCTCAATTGAGGCAAACGTGCCCGGTACTGTCTTTGATACTTATTATTAGACTGCGGAAGTTTATGCAGTTTGCAATTTTTCTAGAGGAATTTTAAGGGGGAACCAAATAAAATATTATTTTCAGTGGTAGTAGCCTTTGTAGACCTGAAGTATATCAAAATTGTACTAAATTCTGTCGAATATGGCATTCTAGCATTTTTTGAAAATTTTCTAGAGCCATAAATGCATAAAGATCCCCAGGCTACTTATTATACCCACATCTAAAAAAAAAATATATTTCCAGTTTTCGGCAATTTTTATAAATAATCATAGTACTAACATAATATTCTTACTATTGTTTAATGGACAATTTCTGATTTCTAAAGAAATTTCTCCTTCATCTCGAATGTCTTCTATTTGAATTTCTTCAAGTTTTTGGAAATCTTGTTCTTTTTGAAAATCTTTGAACATTTAGCACGAAGTTTAGGTCCATTTAATCACATGTCAAAAAGCATCTGAACGAATAAATCACCAAACCAGCAGTTATGCCGATTATACAGTGTAATGAAAATGTGTTTATAACTTTTAGGATATCTAGTGCTCGTTAAATTCTAAGAAGTTCCTAATAACTATAGGTCGAAAAATCAATATTTTCAATGTTATAAATTGAAAATAAATTGAAATGTTATAAATGAATTGCCTTACCTAATTACTTACTAACTACTTATTACCATATTTTCGGACGTAATTCGTTTATTTCATTCATTGTTGAAAAGTGCATTATGTTTTCCTTAACTAACTAACAGTAACTTTCCTAAACCAGAAAAGGAAAAAAGTGATAAAGTGGTGGTACATAGTTTCAACCGAAACAAAAAATTCTTTATAATTTTAAAAATGCTAACGTTGCGATTCGCGATTCGCGTTTGTCACGTCTTTTCTTCATCATTTAGCGAGTCCTATCTACTCTATGGTACAGTTTCCTTAAATGTTTAACAACTAATGTCCAAATCCACGGATTCAAAGAAATTTATAAGACGATATATTCTAGGAACTAGATTTTTACAATCTCGTTATGGTAATAATGCTTTCTTATATTCTAACGTCAACTTTGACAATTTCTGTAATATTCAAAATATTTGGAAAATATTTCGAAAAAAGAAATTAATATTTTGGTCCCAGAAAAAGCGAATACACTCTCAAGCATCTTAACAAAAGTTTACACATTCAAAATTGTTTTAATTTATTCCGTTAATAAAACCAAGAATTATTTACTTTCCTGTTCACGAACTTAATTGCCTATGGCTATTAAACCTCTAAACCTTCCAAGCACGTTCACCTACGAAAAAGGTTTGTCTCTTTTCGAAATCAAATAACTTCGAAGGTGTAGGAATTATTCAGATGACTTGTCTTAGGAGGAGACCTAGCTTCTACATATTTTATAATAACATAAATCGCAAATAATTAAAAATGTTAATCGTAAGAAATCAGAATTTGTTTAATCGAATCAGACACATTTGATATAATAAATATTTAAATAATATGTCTCATGATTCATTTGAAGGAGTAAATAATTATGAAGTGTGGATATGGATATTAAATGATATATTTTCGTATTGTATTAATTTTGTATTTCGTACTTGAATAAATCATTTGTTAAATAGTTTCTGCCAAGAATATTTCAAATATATTTCTTTTGACAAACTGTTCTGAGCGAAAAGATTTAAAGTGTAACTGCCGATGCGTTGTGTCTAGAAATTCTAATTAAGTCATAGATAAAACACATAGATAAAACAGTTTTATTTGAACAAATTAGCTCGAATAAAAAAACTCATCTGAAAATTATTTATTTGATTTCAACACGAAATGAAATGATGTTATTTTTAAAACAAAAGTAATAAAGTAATGGAAATAATCCATTATTATTTTTATATTTATTTGAAATATAATTTTTACACTCGATTCAGTTGAACATCTGAGGAATGGTAATGACATGCACATTATTACACACAATAATTAATAAATTTAATTTGTAAATTTTTAATATATTTTATACTAAACCGTTATGATCGTTCGTTCTTTCGGTGAAACAACTAAAAGCGACGTTGCACACAAACACTGGATGCAGATGCAGAACGTACGGTTACCAAAGCAATTTACGTAAAAATTATAAAAATTCGAGGTAGAATACATTGGGGACACAGAATTGTCTTGCTAATTAAAATGCAACACACTTTGAAATGCGATTGCATAAAAGCTAAACGAGGTTACCAGGAGAAGAGACGGTGCAGTAACGAGGTGATAAGAAACTTTATCGAAACAATGCGAAATGATGTTAAGAGCACGCCGCTTGACGACCGGCCGGTCAACTCTCTTAATGAACGTCTATCAGTTCGCGGCCAGATAAGAGTTTACGAGGGCGTTTTTTCATTTCTTCTTTTTCACGACACTAACGGATTGCATCTTTATATTAGGACGCCGCGCCAGCGGGTCCAAACGAGTCGCGGACATGACGTCATGGCCCTTTCTGGTACCGCTGCGCTGCATCAAGCGACCTTTTGAGATCGCTGCGAGCTGCAGCGTTGCCAGTACACGTCACCGATTTTCTTCAAGCATTGACCTTTTTTTTCTCACAATCAGTTTTAAAACATGCCACGGCGATGATAAATGATAACTGATGATTCCAAGTCGAGTTGATCACTGCAATAGGATTCAATCGCTCTGCTTGACCATGGTCGAACCTTACAGCACAGTGATCACCAAAAGTTCACTTCTCTTTTGACTCGTTTATTGTCGGCAGAATTAAGTAAAAACACATGACAAATAAATTGATGGAAAAAATTTTGCAATATTTGCAGATCCATTGCAATTTAAGAAAATTGTTGATTGTAGCATTCACAAAACTGTACGTTTAGATATTTAAGAAAGAACCAGTTATTTATAAATTATTTACGGTGAAAATTGCTTTTAATAATCAGTGGCTAATCCATTAGGATGAATTAGCTGAAAAATTCTTATTTTCGTATTGCTTACAAATACTTCTATCAATTGTTGATCAATTTCTTCCTACGCTTTAGCAGCTTGTAATTCCTGGGTTGTAAAACATTGCTTATTGTTTCGATGTACATATTCGTTCAACGAGTATTCCCCATAGGTTTTCAATGGGATTTATATCCGGAGAACATGCAGTGATTTCTAAGTCATGTTTAAACACTCGCACTACCATGGATAGCAAATTCAAGACGACGAATTTTATGTATTTTTTCAAACATATTAATTTTCTAATTGTTAAATGCTTAATCATTGAACGTTTCTTTAAAATTCTTCTAATTGTCCGAGCTGAAACGTTCTAGTTCTTTAACCGTTATGGAGGAATTGTTTGAAATAATTTGCATTAAACTTAGTTTATAAATACATGGTTTCTTACTAACAGCAACTTTCGTAAAAGCACTAATAATTCATTGATTCTGCGAATATTACAAAAATTTGTCTTTCTTATCTTTATTTTTCATGTATTTTTACGTAACTTTGCAAAAGGAAGAACAACAGTTATAACTACGACAATAAACGATCTAAAAAGGAAATGAACTTATAATTTTGGCCAGCAGTGTATGTTGATACTCGATTTATTTAATGAACAGAAAATATAAATTATAGAATAGAAAACGGTTGTTACACAATTTAAATTTATTCGTGTTATATAACAAATATTTTTTTAACAAATGTAAATCCAATTTGGAGGATGTCTGCAAAAGAAGTATGTTTGTTGTTGGTACGGTAAATTATGAAAACTGCAAGCAGTAATACCAGCTGTGGAGATTATAGTGATGCATCGAATAACTGTATTAAGAGTTCCTTTATCGTAACTATCCCGAAATGAAGCAAAGCTCGCGAATTTTTAAAAGAACAGACATGTTATTGAAGATTCTATTATATCGTAACACACATCTATTGGAGATGAGTTCAATATTTATGAAACACACAAGTCTGTTTATAACTAGTTTAATAACAATAATGTAAGTGACACAATATCTAACCTATATTCTCAGCGCTGCCAACTCTCACACTTCACACTCACTCTACACTCTGTTCAAACTCATTTATACTACACTCAATCGATACAAACAACCCAACAATATCAAACCAACACACTAAACTTAGTTATTTTAAAAGATTTTTGCGCAGTATGAGTGTGAATATCGTCACAGCTAAAATAAATGAGAAACAACGATAGTCGATAAAATGGTGAAGACAAATGAAAAAATTGTTTGAATTTTAAGAAAAAACTTCTTTTCAATTTCCGAAAATACGGTTTCACGAATATATCGAACGACAAAGATGCCTTTGATGACTGCAAAGTATTAAATAAATTTCAAAAATGATGCTTCATAAGAAGCACATTTATATTCGGACACTTATTGTTAAAGAGAAAGATTTAATCTTGATCTATTGTTATATCTTTATTAGTTGAATCGAATAAAATTTTTTCTTCACTAAAATATTTGCACTATGAATTTCAAATAATTTTAAATTAGAATTCGCGTGTTATCCATGTTAACACAAAATTCAATTATAATTAGGTAACATTGACTGAACTGAGTGACACATTTTCAATGTGACGATCGTAAAACTAGGGTAAGGGGCCCAATTACTGTGGGGGTACCAATTACTATGCCTATATTAATTCTACTTATTTTTAAAGCATACTGGATATTAAAAAAGAGGTATGTAACATATATGTATTAACAGATTTTAATGAAAAATATTCAATATCTCTGTTTTAATATGCATTATGCTTTAAAGTATAGTTAATATATGCATAGTAATTGGTAACCCCACAGTAACTGGGTCTTTTACCTATATTATGATTTTGAATAATTTTCTGACTGCTATAGCGGCATGTTACATATCTACACTGAAATTTACATACAATCGAATAAGGATGCTGTATCTTTCAAGGAATTGTAAAAATTCCACAGGATCTCAATTCGGTATCGATATTGTTCTTCTTCTTGTCATCGCACGTTTCACCCACGTTTCTCGACATTTCGGACGACAGAGTTGTGAATGTCCTCCTACGCTCGGTCTTATATTGAAGCAGTTTTGATATAGGTTTATGCGTGGACTCCGAATAATCAGATGGGTTTACGAGGGCATGTGACGGTAACGCTGGAATCGCTATCCTTCATTGTGAATTCATCGCGGTTGGCGAAACATTCGCATGTTACCTGGAACTCGAGAAATGAGAAGATTTAATAACTTGATTATGTTATGAAGTTATTAATAGAAACAGTCGGTTTTCCATAATTCCTAGAGATCCTTTATAAACATTCATAGCATTGATTTGTCGCATCGTTTTACCAATTTTGTCGCACGGAAAATGAATTTTAATTTAAGACAGCTTTCTAAATTTTTTAAGTGAGTTGTGTGTTTTTACACTCACCACTTGTTGCAGCGACAATTTTTTGCGATATCATCTACTGTTATCAAATTATTTTAAAATTCTTTCTTCAGCAAAAATTTCTAATTTTCCACGCAGTTCAGGAATTGAAAAAAAAACACCTCGAGTGTATACAATGAAATTGAGAAAAAAACTCGTAAAATTACTCACGCGATATTTCCTAGAAATTCTGCCCACTAGTAGCCCTACGGATACAGCATCAATTCCGCGAAAAATTTTTTAGTAGACGAAAAGAGCTTCCAGGGTCGTAACTTTTCGAACAAACATCCACTTGCTATTTCCGTTGAAAAATATAAAAAGTCGAGCTTTCTAACGCAACGATGTATCACTTCGTGTAATTTACATATATTTGATATAATTTTACGCCTTCTCAAATGACGCAGATTAAATTTTCTGACAATGCTTTGTTTATGAGTTATGATGGTAATAATGAAGAGAAGTTGAATTCGGTGAAGAATACTTTGGTCTAAATATCTACTGTAACAAAATAGTGCTTCGAAAAGCATTGTTATTGCGAATTTTACAGTTTATAGAAAGTGTGATTTTATGTCTTGCAGCGGTTTTACCGGTACACATTGTTATGGGGATGGGGTCTAAAAATAGGTACAACTAAAAATTGCCGTTATTTATTCATAAAATGAAAAAAATGTTAAGAAAAAAATTTCACTGTTTTGTAAACATTTTATTACAAAAAACTGTACTGTGTTAAAAATATAATTATCTTTGCATAAAAGCTCAGGACAGAATAAACTATACTATACTATATATTACTATAGGGAAAATTAACGAATAAATAAAAAATCAATTGAAATTACAATTTTATTAAAATGTAGTTCGAGTCCAGCCTATCTATATAAAATGCAATACAAAAAAAAAATAGTTACGCTCATATCCTTCTTTAAACAAGCTGAGTTGGTTCAGTTGCGTATGTATTCTTGGCGAATACATTTCGTAAATAATCCTCTTTTCTGCGCAATATATTAGTACTTTTGATAACAATACCCATATTGTAAGTTTCACATATAATCTATATTGTTGAAAATAAGCTTCTGAAATTAATTCATCACTAGTTTCAATCCTGCAGCAGTAGAACACGTTATAAAACGTTTTAATAACAAATCACGAAAACTGAAATAAAAAGTTGTCACATCTAGGGATTCATTAATGATTCTTTTGAATCTTAAATGTTAAAATTGATCTATAGAAATAAAATTCAATAAGCATGTAGAAATATAGAAAATGTGGAAACGTAAAAATAGAAATAGTTAAAACTGTCGAGACTGGGAAATTGTCAACGACCATGTTCTGTGAAAGATTCACACATACGAAAACAAAAACAGAAGTCGCCATATAGTGGTCGATAAGTATAAAAAATTGGATGAAAATAAAAAGAAATTATTTTAGAAGTTGAAAATTATTATATAATTGGATTCATTAACGGTTAAGTGGAAAATTAAATAATTTATTATATAATTTTACTTAGTGATGTCTAATATGTATAACTGACAAATATTTTTCGATTTAATCTGATTTCAACTAAAAAATTGCAATTACTGAAAATGTTTCATGCCTTTCTTCTACCGAACTTGACATGCTCCGAACTGTTTAAAAAACTGAAAATGTGTCTTTAAAGTAGTAAAATAAATTAAGTTTCCGAGTCATAGTGATTTTTGTCCTACTTTGTAGAAAAATCGATAAAATCGATCACTGCGAGCAAAGACACTGTTCTTGTCTTTGCCCGAAAAAAGAAGAAAACTAATTGAACTCGTCGATAATGTAAAATCTAATGTAAAATATTGACGACGCGACGTCGCGCCCGATCGATCCATGATTGCCCTGACAATCAGCATCACTGGCAGCGGAGAGAAGCGAGCAGAGAAGACTGCGCTTCAAAATTACACGGTAGGAGTAGTGGGAATGGCACAGTTCTCTGCGCTTTGGGTTAATGATTCGGCCCGGTTCTGGACGTAGGCGTTAATGATAAATTACAGCATCTCACGTTCCTGGCATTTGGCATTGATCCCTATCTACGTAACGATTACCCAGATATAACATATTACGTGGATACCCACGTGCGACTGACTTTTTCCAGTAGCCCGATGAAATCGTCTACGTCGTTGTCTCGTTATCAGGATTGGCACGAATTATCGCTGGAAGCGCGGCCCTTCCTGTTGCAATGACACTCTCAGATTGCTTGCCACGTCTAGTATCGACGCAACGTATCCGTAGACAACTTTATTTTAAGGCTTCCATATACTGACGGACAAAAGCAAGTTTAAAAATGAAATTTTCTATATACAGGGTGGCCCGTAAGTCACTTTCCCATTTAAAAGATGAATAACTTTTTTATTTTTTAATCATTTGTATTTATTTTTATTATGGTCCAAGGTACGTGAAATGGAATTATATTTTTAATTCAGGAGCGGAAAATAACGTCGCGTAGGTGAGCTCCATTTTCTTTTTCGCAAGCGTTTCAATGTTTCTGGTTCCAATTTCTGGCCTGAATTTCTTCCCTATTCGAGGGTTACTAACGTACGCTTGGTCGTTCAAATATCCCCACCTTTTCTCGGTAGATTTCTAACGTTATAATAGCCAATGTATGCTCCCTGCGTTAGAATAACGGAATACTGATTTTAAAAATACAATTTAATTGTTTTTGCTCTGTTGTGAATTCTTCCGTAATAAATTTCCAAAGGAAGAGTTTAAAACTCTGAAACAAATATTTCAAAACATACATTTAAGGAAAAGTTATTCATCTTTTAAATGGGAAAGTGACTTAAGGGCCACCTTGTATGGGTATTAATAACTTTAGCACTACGTAGATGGTTTCTCATATATTGATCTAATTTGAGGCATCCTGGCCACACTGTACAATAACAAACTTCTTTTGTCTATTCTAACATCTAAGAAAAAAGGTCGTTAGTCCAATTTTAAAAAGTTATTAGTTTTCACAGGGTGTCCACTTAATTTTGTCCCCGACTCTATCTTGTTTAATTTCTGAATACATATTGGCTGTAATAAATATATCTACTTTTGTTCGAAAAGTCAAGTATTTATTTCACTGTGCACGTTTCATCATAGAACTTCGATAATGACAATAAAATCAAATCTTTGCACTAATATCAAGTATTTCAAATTCAATATTTCCGAAACTGTTAATTTTGAAACATACACTGCCGCTCAAAAGTATGTGGTCACCTTTTCAAGCGGAATAACTTTTTTAAAATTGGTCCAAATGACTTGAATCTTTTTTAGATGTTAGACCAACTAGTTTGCTAGAGAATCACTAAACAAACATTTTTTTAGATTGCAATTGGTTGGAATGATAAAAAAATGAAGAAATGATGATTTTTCAACTTTTTTATCTGGGCCTATAACGATAATTTAAAAAATTCGTTTTGTTGATTTCGGTAACTTACATGCACACTGAAAATTTCATCGAAATCGGTCAACGTTGCAATGAGCTACGAACGTATCAAAATGAGAGTTTAAGGGTGAAAGTCGCAAATTTTCGACCTTGCCAGGGAATTTCGCCCTTATGTGATCATTTTGAAACGTTTGTAGCGCATTGCAACATTGACCGATTTTTATAAAATTTTCAGTATGCATATAAGTTATCGAAATCTACGAAGCGCATTTTTTAAATTATCGTCATAAGATCAGATGAAAAAGTTGAAAAAACATTATTTTTTAATTTATTTAGCATTCCAACCAATTGTAATCTAAAAAAAAAACATTTGTTTAGTCTTTCTCTAGCAAACTAGTCGGTCTAACATCTAAAAAAGATTCAAGTCATTCGGACCAATTTTAAAAAAGTTATTCCGCTTGAAAAGGTGTCAATATACATTCCGCCACGAGTGTATATTACGCACCAGACACTATTGGATAATTGTATTCATTTGTGCGCATCTATATTAAAAATCGTGCAAAATTTAACTCTTAACTGGACCTTTAAAATGTTCCTTAGTAATGATGCAATGATTCAATTAGATTATGCTGAATATTCATCTCTATCGAAATGGTAAATAGAGCTTCGCTCAAATCCACAAACAGATATATTATTAAGAGTTGCACATGAAATAGTTATTGGCATAAATTGGAGTGAGGCCAAATTAGCCCTAATAGGGTGAGAGACCCAATTACTGTGTCCTGCAACGGGTCTTCCGAAATTTCCTCTAGCAAAAGCTTCTTTTTCTCTAAACAAACCTTTCTCAAGAATATAAAGTTATATTTCAAAGCTTCCGTTTTTTATATAAATTTTCTTATAAAACAAACCCTTCTTTGAATATAAGTACCCGTGTTAGTTACTGTGTGCTTATACTCTTCAAAGATTAGTCACTGTGCCTTAATTACTGTGCCCCCTCCCCGAATACTGTGCCTTAATTACTGTGCCCCCCCCCCCCCGAATACTGTGCTATTAGTAATTTATATGTTATATATCTCTCTTTTAATATCCATTATGCTTTAAAAGTAAGTATAATTAATCGACTGCGAATTTTATGCATTTATGACAAAAATGAGAAGGTGTAATTCAAAACAGTAAAAAGATTAAAAGAGTTTAACAGTGTCATTATACCATTTTTAACATATAAAAATTATTAATGAGCAAAATAAATGTTTACTTAGCGCTTATAGATTGCAATTGATGTATAACAATTTTATTTTGCATAAAGATCCGCAGTCTAATAATTAATATAGGCACAATAATTGGCACCCCCCACAGTAATTGGGTCCCTCACCCTAGTTCGCTTAAAGGTTTAACCAGTTAACTGTGTTCGACGTGTATATAAGTCAATCGAAAACTCTATTACGGTGCGGTTAACGTTAATGAATTGTTAATTTCTTATCGAATAAAAATATAATTCTTTCTCATTCTGCTTTACTTTTTTCGTAAAATTTATTATAGAGGCATTTGACCTGCGTTCGACGTGTATATTCGTCATTGCTTGATTTTAATTCCGCGCCGTGAGGAATTTTTAAAATTAAACTCCGCAGTTAACTGCGGTTAATGAGTACAATCTTGTTATTCTTATGTGGCAATGCAAACTAGACAGTTTTAGTACGCGGTGACTAAAACAACCTGTTTCGTATTGATTACCATGTGCACGATGATTAAGTTTCCTGAGCGAAGGCTCCGCAAGTAAAGTAAACAGAAAATTTCGTGCCGGCCGTGCGCAGATTGTCAAACTGATCAAAGACCAAGAGAAAAGGGAAGAAGGAAAAACAGGAAGGAAACACAAGGCGACACAAGGCGGCACAAGGCTTACTGAGAAAGAGACGTCAACGTTGACGAGACATAGGAGACACACGTGAAATCCTCGTTTCGTTTCGTTTTGTTTTGTTTCGTTTCGACGAAGTAGGGTATCTTGTATGCTCCGATAAAGAAATCTCTGTTTCACCGTCGATACGCCTCTCTGCCACGTGAACCTATCCTTCTCTGATATACAGGCGTTACGTGCCATTAACCCTTCGTGACATTCGCACTTTGAACCACCCGCTACGATTACACAAAAATGTATTAGGGTAGCGTGAAATACTTGTCTCATTTTCCTTGTGAGAAGAGTAATTTTGTTAACAATTCCAGGAATAAGTTTTTTAATGCTTCTTTTATAATACCTCGGGAGTTAATGAGACAATACTTCTAATTTTAGATTTTACTCCGTATAAACTCTACACAAAAGATTATTTGAAGCTTACTTATTCAAACACAGTTTTCATGCAGACACGATCATATGTATCGCATACTTATTCATCAACATATAAACTGAAAGTCAATCTACATATAATGACAGCGGTTCTCTTCGAAAAATATAAAAAAATGTTTCGGACATGATTGTTTATAAAAATCAACGATCAAACGCATGGAATACAGTAACTACAAAAATGTGCATAATCTCTTATCAATATTACAAAGCACAGAGCGTTGAAGCAATATTTGAAATAAATATTAGAACTCCTACATATTTTAGTAAAATGTGAAGCATATAAGTCATTTTTATTGCACAAATAGAAAGGTATGTCAAAATAAACATCAAGACGCACGTACACAATACATACAGAAATTTTGCCACCCGATGTGTCGCTCTATGACACAACGAGCATGGTTTACGTTTTTCAGTCCCGTCATCATAGGTGCTTCATAAAATATGATGCGTACAGTGATCGACAGAAAGCATTTCAAAAAAATATTCGAATGGTAAATACATTATCACTTTGTAATTTATTCTTGACCGAATTCGAAATGTATTTAAATATTGTATTCGCTTGTTATATCTATTGAATACATAAATCGGTAACTATTTACAATAAGGGATTCCTCACAAATTTCAATGACCTTGAAATACGTTGTTGGGGGCATAATTCTGAACAACTTTTTCCTCTACGTGTTATCACCGGACGAGCTCTGTTTGTGAGACATCTACAAAAAACCGATGCTACTGCACATAGTCTGTTTTCTAACCTATAGCACGACCTAGCCGAGCCATTTTAATGACCTTGAAATATATAACTAAGGTCATCATTCTGAACAACTTTTTCCTATACATATTACAGCCGGAAGACCTTGGTTTGTGAGATATTCGTGGAAAACTGTTGGAGTGACAAATTCTACCTTTTTCAACTGACTAAATTTCCCCTGGGTCCCGAACTTCCCCCCTCTCCCTCCCCAAACCTAACCCAGACTTAGGCAAAATTCGTTCAAAATGACTATACAAACGTCAGTTAGGTTAAGTATTTTAATTTTTCTTGGAGTTGCCAAAGAGGTTAGGTCTGGGTTAGGTCCCCCGGGGGGGGGGGGGGGGGGATTGCAGTCGAAACGTTTCGCTGTCTATTTATGAAAAAAATGGGTTGTACGGTAAAGTTAATCGTTTCGCTAAATACACGTCGAAAAGTAAACTAGAAAACTAGTAAAAATCGTGTTTAACCCATAAGTGGGCTGGATGCGGCCCACTAATATTTGTGCTAATAATTATTTAATGTATAACCATTGATAATATAACTATTTGAAAAATAGTATTTGCGAATTTCGATAAAACTTGATTATCTGACTATGCTTCTATTCACCGTTTCGATAGAGATGAATATTAAATATAATTCAATCGAATAATTTTTAAAGTAATAATTAAAATAATTAAAATAATAATTTTAAAGTTTCCATTACGAAATGTATGCATAAAGGTTCAAGAGATTCGTAAAATTCAGTTGGAGTAATTGGTAGAGTAAAACTACCAGTATGTGTCGATAACAAAGCGGAATGAAAAATGTAGACATGTAGCTGTTCTCAATGCGAGATCTATCGAGAATCTAACGTAATCTTTTCCAATTCATTTTCGGCCTATTGTTGATTTGCCAGTACATTTCATGGGCGATAACTTTCATCGAAAGTTGATAACGGGCATGAAACGGATACACGCAGCGGAGTCCTACGCGCTCGTTCGTCCTCTCGTATCTCCAAGTGCGGGGGTGAGAAACGTTTCCGTTCTACAATCAACAGCACATCATTTTAATCTAATACTTCGCAGTTTCTGACAACAGTTTCATAGTACAAGTCGAACTCGATCAAACTGTTTACGATTATGTGCTCCTGGATGAAAAATTTGTCTTCGGTTACCTTAAAGATTAAATAGGTAGCCATGATAAAAAGAAAACAATAACCGAATTGTTCGTTTTTGGATAATAATGTGCACAGTTTGATTGAAACGTGTCTTGTTGCCTTTGTCAGATAAAATGAGTTTAAACATTTAATTTTAATCACTAATAATTTTAAAATGTTGAAAATCACATGTTGCTTTTCTTCAATTCTTTTAATCTTTCTACTTTTTCAATTTGCACCTACCCACTTTTGCACAGAGTTGTGCAGAATTACAATTGAATTACTCCAGGAATTATAATTACAAAGTAATTGAATTACATTGTAGTTAAATCATATTGTACTTTACAATTCAGACCTTCACTCAATTAAATTACAAGGTAATTCGTAATTGCAATTCGAGTATAATTATAAAATACTTTGCAATGGATTTACATCAATTACGAACTACGATGTAATTAAATCAAACTTAAAAATTAAAGAATAATAAAGTAATAGGTAAGTAATAAGAGTTTGAAAAATCCATGTGAAGGTTTCAAACAGAAGGAATTTATTATTTACAAATTTATAATATCTGAACAGAAATAACTTCTACGTTACATATTTATTAAATTTCAAACATAAATATAAAAATCAGGAAAAAGAAACATGTCTATACGTTACCTAGGCTACGATATATATGAAAGGAAAAAATAACGACAATCATGTAATGAGACTCATTAAACAAACATTAATATTATATGTAAGTAAAATGAAATACATTATCTAATAACAAAAAACTGAAAAAAGGAACGTTTTTAGCTTACCACTAACCAATGATACGATCACTTTGACGTATTACGAACAAGCACGAGGAAATTCTTCAAAGTTCAAAATAATTAGTAATTGAATTAATTGAAAGGTTTGAATTATGTAATTCAGTTACGACGTAGTTGAATTACTATATAATTGAAATACAATGTAATTCAATTGTGCAATTGAATTACAACGTAACTGAATTAGCACAACTCTGCTTTTGCATAAAATCTGCAGTCTAGTAATGTGTTAATAACTTTCAACGATAACATCTCGAAAGAAAGTCAAAGTATACGTGTGATATGCGGCATTTTTCCTCGTAACTACAGATATTATATTTGATAGAAACTTCTAGATCAATTTCCCCGTGTGATCTGTCGGAGAGTAAGATTGCGGTTTCTCGAAATTAGGTCGTCCCATTAAATGCACGCGTAGAACAAACCGAAAGAGGGAGAATAATGAAGAAGAGAGGATAGCATACCACGCGTATTGCGATAACGCACTTCCCATTGACAGATCATTCTATGCGTCCAGCAACGTGGAACCGGATGTCGACTGATCTCATATTCCGATACGCTCCGCCTGCCTCCCTCCCACCCTCCCTCCCTCCCACCTTTCCTTCCTTCCTTAATGTCTGGCAGAGTTTCAGCGAACATTTTCTCGGTAAACAAGAAAAAACCGATTAGCTTCATGGTCGATCAAAACTGATAAAAAAAGATCGTCTCATGGTGTCCATGATTCCGGCTGTTCTACTAATCTGAAATTGAAAGCCAAGAAGATTCTTAATCAGGATGAGCTTAGTTATAGCAGGTACTTCGACCATATTTACGTGTAGAGGAATTTTCGAAGCGTGAACTGAACATTTTTTGACTTCTAGTAAAGAAAACATACGCAATTTTCTGCAAAATAATATGCGATTAAAAAGCAGTAAGTTCAACAAGTTAAAAAAAAATACACGTTTTTCGTTAGTGTTTCCTGATAGAAGATAATCGAAACACACTTTAGTTTTCAGATTTCAGAAAAAATTTTTTGATCTTATTCCGATATTTTTCTCAATTTTTTCGAAAATCGTTTGTTTTACGAAAAAGGTAATACAACATAGAAGACGGAGCCGGAAAGTTTTGTTGAACATATTTTTCGATGCAGTCCATAAGTTAGGAGATATTCGAGAAAAACGATTTTATGATAATTTAATTAATTATTTTATTGGGGGGGGGGGGCGTAAAAGAAATTCAAAAGTCGAAAATAAAAGCCATCCTAAGGTACGTTTTTTATTCGTTTCCTCTCTGGGAAATTCGAGCTGTCTTTGCAACTTCTGTCGAACGTCGTTGTAAACCATCGACGCTCCTCAAACAATGATAAGTTCGTTAATCTTAGGAATTCAGGTATAAGACTTTACACGTAAATTTCTGAAGGTATATTCTTTAAGAATTTATGAAACGCTCACAGTACAATACTCCCTTAATCGACTACCCGATATGATGTATTAAAATCGATTTGCCAGATCTATATATATATATATATATAGTTTGCAAAAAATTATTAGAGGGACTGTCTACTTTAAGGATATAGTATTTTTTGAGTAATCAGGAGAGTATAAAAAAGCAACCAGCTTCAACGTCGCGTCACAACAATCTACATTGTAGATATTCGTATGTATGTATGTATGTAATTCAATTCAAGATACTCAAGCAGAGACATTACTAAGAGCTACATAGACTGTTGTACAATCGCACTGTAAAATGAGTGCGTGTATAAACATACTTCATAAACACGTCATCGTAGAAGGAATGTGTACTCCGAACTGCATACTTTGTGTACCATCCCTTTCTGATAAAAATTGTTGGGTGACTGACTTGTACAATAGTAATCTGCATTTGTAGTTTAGTACTGTTCTCTCGACCAAGCTCAATCATCTTATCGCAACCCTTGGTTCTTATGTTAGTCGCATAAACTTTAGACGTTTTTATCACGCTCTATACATACCGGGTGGACCAATAACTTTGACCAGCTTGAATATTTCCATTATAATAATATGAAACATATACATTTGTAATAATACGAAACAATAAACTTGCATCGTATTTTTTATATGGGTGTAGGCATTTCGAAGATTTCAAGGTCATTTTGATTTCTTTAAATAGAATGCTCTGTCACATATCTTATATTATCATGAATATTTCAAGAATTATTACTAAGCACAATCGATATAAACACTTTCTAGGTATCTTATATTAGCAATTTTTTTTTAAAAGTAGAAACTTTTTAGGCGATTAGAAATATTCCTTCCAATACTTTTCATTTGTTCATTTTTCTGCCGATATGTTTTTTTTTTCTTAAGCGTTACAAACCGATTAAAATTAGTTCCAAACATTTGCAAATCTTCCATATGAAACCATCTATGTACTGAATCAGACTGTACAAATGTTTCAGATATCTTTCTTATTTAGTAGTTCAAAGTCGCACAAATTACAAAATTTGTTGCAAAATATTAGTGTATATATGTTATTAAATTTATTCATTTATGTTCAATAAGTTCGTTTATTAATTTTATTTACTTTATAAATTGTTTCCGTTTCAAAGATTCTTTTAAAAAGAGATTTTAATTTGTGCGACGAAGAACATTGTATTTGGAATTATAAATTATGAAAATTAATCTTTTCCTTTAACTTTAAATAATGTTAATTAACCTTACAAAATGTGAAAGTAACGTAAACAATGGCTGGTTTAAAGGAACTTAATAGTATTATTTTCTTAACAGTAATTTCTGCTTTGGCTTGATAGTTTATTACAACCTTTACTAACGATTTTAAAATAAGAAGACACAAGAAATTTCACTGTAATTGATGAATTTTCTACAAAGTTTTATGGATTAATGTTATACGAAAACTATTGCATTCAGCAGTAGCATTATTCGTTCCTTGTTTGCTCGAAGGGATGGCTTAAGATGCGTAATGAGGATGAGACATAAATCTCTTCAAGACTTAATAATTTAATAATATTTATATGCTACAATGATTGAATACGTCAATGTTGAATATGTTTCATACAAGTTCGTATTCCATTCGTGACGTTAACATGATTTCGTGTTCTCTATGTCTTCTACAATAACATGACTACTAGTGACCCTTCAAATTATAATTGTGTCGTGAGTTTCAACTACACATGAAGTTGAATGGTGGTTGTCGAATTTTCGATTTGTTTTGTGGATATGGCGATAGAAAGCTTCACTGATGGAGTTGGAATTTGTTACTAACAATCCTCTACACTCAAAAGGTCACCTTTTCGGAGGACATATCACTCGAGGATCCCGTACGTCTGATTCTAATTGTAAGTTACAATTATTGACGAACAGTCGTTGTAAAATGTTTAGACTGGCTGGCTATGGCGGCACATCTTTTATTCAATCTTTCAAAGGACAAAACAAAAATCCTCAAAATAATACAAAACTAATCGGCAAAATTAAAAAGAATTTAATATAGTTTCACTTTATTTCTGTTGAATTTCACGTTGTTCTTGCAGACGGCCGTATTGTATATATAAAAACGACTTACGGGGGGAAGTTTTCTCAAAAAAATTTTTTTACACAGTTTGGTAGATACAATAATACCGTGCAACTTTCGTTTCAAATTTTTTTAAATATCATTTATTGTTCTTGAGATATTTCACGAAAAAGAAAATATTACAATTTTTTCAAGGGCTGACTTCGTCCCGATAATGCGATAAGTAGACCGAAAAAAGTAGGGTTGTATTGGGTATAACTTACTCTATTTGTGTGCAAAGTATCATAATTTTTTGAATTTACGAGTTTGACAACTTCCCTTGTATGCTTCATTTTACATATAATTTTGGCACGAGTTTAGTTTTCTATGCAAATGTAATAAACAGACGCATATATAAACGTATCGTGTGCATATCTCAAAAATTATTGCGAATATGGAAGAGTAAAAGTACCGTAGACGTTATTTCTATGTTACAAGATAATTTGATTGATATCATCGAAAATTGAGTTTTCGGTTTTTGAAGAGTTTTTCATGATTCTGTTAATTAAGTATGTACTTGGCATAACCATTACTGGCGATAACACGCTAAAATCAATCGGCTGATATACGGCTCAACAAAGCACACTAATATTTCAGTTCTACGCGTTTGCTCGGTCATAGTGAAGCACGTAGATTTCACAAAGGATGCTGAAATATCATTCAATTACAAACCGTTCGCGGTTCTGTGAATTTAACAAAGACAATTATTGTTTGTCATACATCCCCCCCCCCGTTTATTTTGGCTCTCATTCATTCAATCAAATAACCAGCCAACTATTAATGTAAACATTTTACATCTAATACTGGAGTTACCTTTGCCTATTTTTGCAACATGATTCTGATATTATTCTGATTTATTTTACAGCTACAGTAACTAGAATTTTTTTCTCTTTCACAATTTGATATCCAAGAAAATCAAGAAAACGGTTCAAATTCCAGGGAAATGTCAATATATTCTTTTGCCAGTTTGTACATACAAAAATTGTGGGCACCTGTACCTTGGAAACCCGTAAATTTTTAACTTTTTTATACATAATCCTGTAGATTTTAACGAGAAAATACCAAACATCCAAGTTCTAATGTTAGGGATTCACTGGTTCAAAAATTATGCGTGTTTAAACTTGAGCGATTTTATACGTTAAGCGCAGAGCTTGTATTTATGGACATTCCGTTCACGCTGCGAATAATCGCAAGTTTGTGTATAAACAGAAGTCACCTCTCCGAGTCGACCGACGTGTCGCCAAAACAAAAAGCCTAGTGTCGAACCCCAGGGACGTGAATGGTTCAAAGAATGGAATTATTCGATGCAGCCGCTTCTAGCTGGAGGCAGTATAAGGTTTTTATTTGGGTGGCGTTTTCAAAGTAATTTAAAAAAACAAGGTTCACCTTCAAATGGCCTTGAAAACGCCAAAACGCCCTTGAAACGCCTCCCCCCCCCCCAAATAAAAAACTGATACTACTCCCCTCTTTCCCCCTTAAAATCCTTGGACACGTGTTTTTCACTTTTTTAATATCTTTCATACTTTTCGAGATATTGGGCTGGAAAGTTTTCAAATGAACACCCTGTATATGAAATAACTTTTCAAACGAAAGTTGTAGTATATAAAGAAGTGAATATAGTGACAGGAAAGAAAAATTTTGTCAAGGTCATTTTTTCAAATTTTCAAGGCTATGGATATTTTTTCTATTAACAACTGTTTATGCTGTGTATGTATCCTTAAAGAAAAAAAAACAAATTCAACGATATATCATAACGTGTATTTATGTGAAGATTTAAAAAATTCAAAATTTTCAAATTCGATGTCCCTTAAGTTCCCATGATCCAATCGACTCCAAATTTTTTCCAGATCATTTTCCCAACAAGTGTTACAATTCTGGGGGGTGAGACTAAAAATATCCTACAAAATAATTTTCGTCAAGTATAGCTGAGGTCCCACCTTACTGTGCATAACAAAGGATTAATATTTGACATAATTTAACAAATTCCAATAGTAATAATGTTAATAAGTATTTAATTAAAAAAAAATAAATTTGAATAAACAAATTAATTATAATTCAATCAACAATTTATTTAAATAAATCTGATAAAAACAAGTAAATAGCAACAAATCTTTGATTGTCTTTGGATTAGGTGATATTCGTACTTTGTTATACTGTTTATATATACTGTTATGTACTTGTTATTTACTGTTTATGCTTGCACTTACCTGAGTTGCGTACAGGAAGAGGTTGGTTACCTGTGAATTCACGTACTTATACGCGGCACAGTGTAGCGCTGTAAATAAGCACTGAGCGAAAACTAGCTTACTTACTGCACACAGTAAATGGCGCTATTTCCAAATTCGTTTCAGTTAATGGATTTATCGAAAATAACAGCAAAAATTTTAAAGATTGCTCTTATTAGTGTTATTGTTTCGTAATTTCAATGCGTCTTACTAATATACTACACGTTTCTGTGTGCTGGAATTATTTACGTTACCGAATATTGACTTTCATTTGTTCAGTACTTTCTCAAGGTTTCTCATGAGCTTTACACGAAATTGCTCTAAATTATGAAATAAAAATTCGAAATGATTTGTTTCGTACTTTAAGAGCTTTTGTGTTTTACACACTTAATTTAAAAAAAATTTGATATCTCTTATTTAATATTCATTATACTTTGAAAATAAGTATAATTAATATAGGCACAGGCATTGGTACCCCCATAGTACCTGGATCCCTTATCTTATGCCTCCGGTCTGTTTAAAGAAAGAGTAAATTATTTATCTGAATTAGTTACTTCTAGTATATCTAGTTGAAAATGTTCACATCGATAACGGCCAGTCCCATGCATCGCATAGACTTCCATAAGTGTTCGGGACCGATGGCTCTCGAACATTTGGTATCTGACCCGATTACGTTGCTTTTAACCACGTTTGGTATTAATCGGTCTCGTCGCAGAAACACGAGCCCCCCCCCCCCCCCCGGCTTCGGCCACTTTCTCGCAATAACTTGAATATCACGAGGGCCGCTTCGACCGCGTGCTATTTCGATAAATAATAAATCGACACAAGCGCATAATTGATCCCATGAATCGTTCGGCCGCCTTATAATTTTTCACTTTAACGATTCTAAATAAGAGGCGATCAAGGTTTCGCTGAACATGCGGCTGCAGCTAGCTCTCTAGATGTCCAGCGCACAGAATTGCGCATAGTTCATCAATTCCGGCGGCGGATATAATTAAAGTTTCATGTACATATGTGTATATTGTACATATGTATTGGCATGTATATATATTTCCAAAATAATTTTGTTCCTACTATCTATCTTTCTCGACGAGATAGGCTTTTTCACCATTTACAACCACTGTTGCACACTAGTAATTTCGACGTTGTGTTAATCATTTTATCCATTCTCCTCTGAACGAAGGAGATCTAACTTGTTAGATATATGCGAGAAACAATCGCCTATTGTGCATAAAATCACCAATTAGAAATTCGAATATTACAAAGATTATATTTATTCGGACAAAGTATGGCGACAAATTAATATTTTTTCATCACTGAACCTTGAGTTTTACAAATCTTTTTTAGGTGTACGTACAATCCATGCTGTGTGTGCTCATTACTGTATATTCAGTCTTTCATACCTAAAATATGATACTTGTAACGTAACTGGACACAAAATGATGATTTGACTCGCCTCCCTAATTGACAAATGTTTATTATTTAGTAATATATAGTAACAAAAGTATGAATTATTTATTGATAATATATATGTATATAGGTCGGTCTGATCCGAAGATATTGAATAATAGATCTAAATAATGGGCATACTAGGTTAATAGACGTTTTAAAATTTCAATTTACGATCACTTTCGCGCTAGACGCGATGAAGTAACACATAACTATTTTTGAGTCTTACGGCATATATCCTTAATCAGGCACGTTTCTTGGAAGTTGTGTAACAAGTTAACTGATAAAGCTGCTCCTTTTTTATGCGTATTTTATAGTTTCGATTCGTGTGCGTAATCGCGTGCAAGATAAGTGCGTTCTGCGTAACGGAAGATGATCTTACGAAGCTGAGAATTTTCCACTGTAGTTTAAAGTTTAGGCATGTATGCATTCGAACAAATACGCGTTTCAAAGTATTTTCAAACTTGCAATACAATTTTCGTGTCAAAGATTGCGAAGTTTGATATTTTAAACATTGAGAACTTGAGAAATATGAAAAGCAATTGTCGAAGCAGACAAGAAAGGTTTTAGATCTATGTTATTTAGATGAAATAAATAAAACTCCAGTTTTCTATTGTTTAGGAGTCTTAAGGGAAACCGGTCAAAATGTTTAAATTTTTTAAACAAAATGTTTAAGTTACTGTTTATGTTTAAAAAAAAAAAGTAAGAATTCCTAAATTGCGTGTAATTTAAACCTTTCCTTATCACTATGGAAAACAACATTTTGTACAAATCGAGTTTTCTTCATTTTTATATCAAGAATATTCCATCTAATTACCAAGACAAAAAGAGACCACTATCTTATTTATGCTGACCAAAACTTTAACCTTTCTAACGCGTGAACTTTGACTGTATTTTGGTCACTCTATAGTATGGTTTGATTTTTAGTGTCTATTGTATTTGTTGAGTGCATAACGCGTGTTGTTAAGTGCAAAAATTAATTATAAAAAATATCGTGCCGAGTTTTTCGCGAGGGTTTTCGCAAAGGAAGGTGGCAGGAAAATTTTGTGTAAGACACAAGTTCACAAATTGTGTGCGAAATCAGTTGTGACGTGCATAAAATTGATGCAAGAGAAACTCGATTTACCATTAGTCGAGAAGCCTGTCTTATTGTTCGCGAAGTAAGAAAAAATCGTATACCGCAGTACGTACCATTCAAGAAAATCTAAACTTCTCCTGTCGTGAAAGACGACTCAGTGCGTAGAAAATGACCTCCTAGAAGTTAGCCCCTCACTTTCAGAATTACGTAATTTCAACTGTTATGATGAATTCTGCTAAGTTTGTGCTACATTGTGCTCGAATATTAACAGTGTAATATCAAAAATGCGACAAAAAATAGAAAAAAAGAACGATTTTTAGAGTAGTCCACCACTTTTAATTTTTTGTTATTTTCTCAATTGCGCTGAGTTGTGCTACCATTGTGCTAAAGTATTACTTCAAAAAAATAAACAGGAAAAAGTTATGGTAAATAATAGTTTCGGATATGCAAGTAATTTTTAAGTTAGTATCAGTTATCCAAATACCATATAATTGCATATCTGAGTTATGCTATACAAATTCCCCAGAACAACGATGTCAAGGGCACTTTACTCTTATCCACGGCCCTTCACGCATGGATTCTATATCCGTATTTAGACTTTGTGGTCATCCGACACACATAATATTGCATATCTTCGTTGTGCTAGGATAGCACAACTCAGATATGCAATATTGTGATTGTGGGGAGTATTTTGAATAAAATCGATGGTATATTGACGATAAATAAGTATATTGACATTTCCTATGAAAATTTTCAGCCATCGTTGCTTCAAATTGGATTGGGAAACAATTTTCTATATAAACAGAATAATGGCCCTAGTGTAACAGACCCAATTTCTGTGTCTATACTAATTATACTTATTTTTAAAGCATAGTGAATATTAAAAAAGAGATGTATAACATACACATTAACGGATTTTAATGAAGAAATATCTCTTTTTTAATGTTTATTATGGTTTAAAAATAAATAGAATTAATAAGGCACAGTCGTTGGTACTCCCTACAGTAATGGCATCCCTTACCCTAAGCATATGGCGAAAATTACACAGAAATTTTTTAAATCGAATAAATCGAAAGCTATCGATTGCCCTCCCCAACTCTTTGACTTAAATCTGACAGACAATCTATGGTCGATTTTTTATTAGAAGACAAAAAAACTGAGGTGACCAATAAGAAAAATTATTATTCAACATTGAAGAGAACGTGGAAATAATTGGATGAGAAATATCTTCCGAAACTAGTGGAGAATATGCTACGACAACTGCAAACAGTTATCAAGACAAAAAAACCATATGAAAAATTAACAGTTACTGCAATTTCTGTTAATTATTTTCATTAAAAACTTGACACGGCCGCTTTGAAATAAAATAAATAATTTTAAATGAAATAATTAAAAATTTACACTGTACAAAATGCTATTTTGTATAGTATCAATATTAAAATAAAAATAATAAATAATGATTTGAGTTACACGACATTTAGAATTTGGTACTTTTTCACTGTTCTTTAGAGTAAAAATGCAACATTTAAACAATGGTTTTTTACTTTTATTAACCACAGTATTTTTATAAAATATTTCTGAAAAATTCAATAATACAAATTTATAAAAGATTTCATCTAGAATAAGTAATACCGACTAATTAATTTAATATTCTGTTATTAAACAGAAACCATACAAATACATATTAATTGGTATATTAAATACTAATATTTGAATAATGTACACTATGTCGATAGGTAAAAGTGAACAATACGTAAATAAATGTTTTAATGATAACATGTTATCATTCATTACTTAAATGTAAAATAATCAATTTCAGAGCAAGTCCTTGATATTTCCACACACATAACATTTTCTATCGTACCGCAATTTCTGTAACAATTTCAACTTGTTTTTGTATCAATCTAATCAATGTGTTCGTGTCTCTTTTATTGTCTAGATACATTTCCAAACGATATCTACCACCACGCTCAACCATGCCTACAAAACAATAAAAATTAGACATAATCATATACAAATCTAATCCAGACCTGGCCCAACCCGTGTCCAGCAATAACAAGTTCAGAACCGACACCTAATCTAAGCGTTATGCCGGTAAACTAGAAAATGTTGTGTCGCTAAGTTATAAAATGATACTAATATAATACAACATCTTTTTTCGATTCGCCAAGCCTTTTCAAGAAACATGTTTTTAATGCAAAATGAGGCTATGCTCAAAATTTGAGCTCAATCTGATTTAACTGATTTTCGGAACTTCAGCCTAGATTTGTACGGTGTTATACACAGTTTTCATATAGCATTATTACAGAGTATATATACAGGGTGTCCCAAAAATGTTGTATATCCCTGAAAGGGGTTATTCTCGAGGTTATATGAAGTAACTTTTTCCTTTCTGAATATGTTCTCTGCTGGTTTGTTAAGGAGTTATTAACGAAAAACACGAACCAATCAGAGAGCGGCTACAGCTGAGTGTGGCGTTGGCATTAGCCGAGTCGAAATCCGTCCGCAGTAGACGCGCTCTGGTTGGTCCGTCTCTTTCATTAATTACTCCTTAACAAAGTCACGGAGAACATTTTCGTAAAGGAAAAAGTTACTTGTAATGACCTCAGCAATCACCCCTATCAAGGAAGTACAACATTTTTGAAACACCGTGTATATTGAAACGAAACATTCTTTTTAGGAATATAGTCTAGTATCCAGATCACTATTTTTGAAGTACAACATTTTTGGGACACATATTAGCCGAAACATAGTCGTAAGCTTTTGTAGTAAAGTAGTAACACATCAACGAATAAATTAAACTAAAGTGTAATGACGAAATCGTTAGCAAAGTTTGTCGGGAATATCTAATTACACGGTCGTAAATGACGTGAGCAAACACTGTTGGCGGTCTCGAAAAAACTGGCACGAATCTTGTTAGTGATCATGATGCGACGCGTACAATCATATTGCACTCTTTGGCACGAGGCAATTGAATGCGATAGGCAATTGTTAACGACGCACTTTATTTTACCCGGAAGAAAATCGTGTTCGCTGATAGTCGGGATTTCGCACTTTTACATGCCCCGACAGATCAGGAAGCGTTCGATTGTTCACAGTTGCAAAGCTGATTAGATGACCTTACAGTGAATCAAGGGTGCGATGTTATAATCGTTCTTCTCAATTACAGATGCACCATGTTTATACAAATGTAGTAGGCGGCAATCGCGTAACCATGAAGCCGATTCTTTTTATAAACTTGCGAGTCTGTCATTGAAGATATTAATGTGAATACACATTGTAGATTCAATGCGTTTGCAGAACTCGTGAATACAAAATCATATGTACTTCGAAGGATTAACCGGAACTAATGTGATATTGATTTATTATTTATTTAAAATCTATACGAATAGGGTAAGGAACCCAATTACTGTGGAGTGCTTATTTTTAAAGCGTAATGAATATTAAAAAAGACATATTACAATTTTATTCATTAAAATCAGTTTATATATATATATATCTTTTTTAATATTCATTATGCTTTAAAAATAAGTATAATTAATGTAGGCACAGTAATTAGATTCCTGACCCTACCTATTTACAGTCGAATCGGAAAGTAAGTTAACGATTCAACTAATAGACGAAATCAAATTATTGTATTGTTTATGCGAATAGCCATCATTCTTACTCATATTTAATGAAATCTTAATCAATTTTCATTGTACTTATAACCTTCTAAAACAATGAGAGATATAGGTATCTTTTAAAAATTAACAAACTCAAAAATCTTGAATTTTTTCACATCCTGCTTTACAGTTAATGTTTGCGTAAGTAGTCTATACTTTTCGAACGAAATATAACGAGCAACTAAATAAAATTTCATCCATATTACACGAGAACAGTAAAAAATTATAAAAGAAATCACATACATACGGATTTTGGATTTTATATTAATGAAATATGTCATCGTTTCAAGCAATATAATATTTGAAATCCATTGATTTTATATTTCATGGTTTTAAAATATTGGGTGATTCGATGTAATATCACCAAATTTTGTAAATACGTGGTAAGGGCGGAAAAAATCTCCAAATAAACAATAGTACAGACATTCCCTAATATGAAAAAAGATAACAGAAAAATCTTCAATTTATTGAAGTGCAAGTAATGTTAATGAAGTTTTTCATTTTTTAGTAATTTTTTATTATACACGAAATCTATAGTTGTTAATTTATGATATTAGTACTTTATCTGAGAATACATAAAAATTTACTACAAAGACCATGCACCTAAATTGCAGTACTTAAGAAGCCACCATTTGCAATGCATATAATCTTTGTTTTCTTTTTAGGGTGATCCAGGCATACAAGGATTCCCTGGACCTCCTGGACTGTCGGTTTGTATAAACCTCTATTCTAATAAATATCTTAAAAGTTATCAATTATGGAAACTCTTCGTGGTAGTTTTTGCATTGTTAAAATTTCATAAATTATGCAATTCAGATAGTATTGTATAAAGTATTGCGTTTTACAACATTCCAATTCTTTCGAATAAAAATGCTTTCTGAGAAGGAATTAGGTCCTTACGTAATCCATAGGTAATGATTTAGTAAATTGTTTTTAGTTAACCACCGTATGATTAGAAATTTTTGCGCTCGTTTGAATATTCATCAATATCATTATGCGAATTGGTTGTTTTATCATCTGTAAGATCGATGACCTTCAAGTAATGTAACTTTCTCCTTAGCACTTTTTTAAAGACATTATCAGACGGAAGTGTTTAGATGATCTTATTTAAATTCCCTACAATAAATTTATCATTTCTATTTTTTCATTAGAAATGTCTAAAAGGCGTTTGTCTTTTGACAAATGTATACTATAACTTCAAGAGTAATTTCTAAAGCATCACTTTCTGTGAACGTCAATTCATGATCAGATTATAGTAATGATAATGATAATTACGTATATACAGGATATCGTCTTTTATGTATACGACAGGCTGCGTCTTTTCTGTATACGACAGGCTGCGTCTTTTCTGCTGTATTACGTAAAACAAACGGTTTTCGAAAAAATTGAGAACAATGTCGGAACAAAACAAAAAAATATTTTTTGAAAACTGGAGTGTGTTTTTATCATCTTTTATCTGTAAACACTTCAGTTTTCAAATTTCAACAAAAATTTTTTATTTTGGTTTGACAATTTTCTCCATTTTTTTAAAGACGATTTTATGAACATTTAATAAGGTTTATTTTAATGTTTATGGACTCGGGGGCACGTTGTCCCGTTATCCGCGGGTGCTCAAACTTTGTACAGATTTTTGTTTATTATGTGGAACAATTTTGGTGGGTGAGGAGGCATAAACAAAACTCGAAAGTCGGGAATAATAGCCGCCCTAGTGTACAGTCTATTGATAATTCTTTCTTGATTAAAGAACCAAAAATAAGAGACTAATGATAATTAAATTATTGACTACAGGGTTATACTGGCCTAGCCGGTGTGATGGGACCTGACGGTCTGGATGGGTGCAACGGGACCGATGGACGTGCTGGTGCACCAGGAATGCCAGGTGTCTATGGTAATCGTGGTCCTCCGGGTCCGATAGGTGATTACGGACCAACTGGTGAACCTGGAGAGGGTGGTATCAACTCGATCGGTGTAAAAGGTGACCGCGGTACTCCGGGCATCAATGGACTTGAGGTAATCTAACATCATTCTATAAAATCGAATGAAATTACCGAAAAATTGTTTGTCTTGACACCAAAGCTAAGAAAGCAGACAATTAAAAATTTATTAAGCTGTTTCAAAATATTTCTTGTAACGTTGATTGATTATGGACGTTTTTTTTTTAAGTTTCCATAAAATATGAAACATTTCATTAAATAATGACTATTTAAATCAACTTCTAAAATTAAAAGTTATTCAATATGCAAAAGGAAATTAGAGAAATATGGTAATATCTATTATAAGGGGTATTTTGACCCATCTTATCCTGTGCATTTATTTTCAAGATTAAATCGTGATAACAAAACAATAGTATTTTAAGGCCAGTTAATCTGGGTTATGATATTATTTTATATACATAAGTATATTCCATCTTTCTGAAGTTTATAAAGAGTTTGGCCACCGAAACAGATGTAAGAACAAGTCTTTTCAGTGAATCTAATACAATAACAAATTACACGTTATGATTTTGCAACAAATAAACAACGAAGAAGTCACTATTTGATAATCATCTCGTCCAACAGATGTAATGTAAAATTAATAGACTCTATTAGGTACCTCTTTTTTCTCCGAATGTATAATACAACAATTTTTAACCAAATATGTTCTGTACCATAAACAACATATGTAGGATAAGGGACCCCATTACTGTGGGGGTGCCAATTACTGTGCTTATATTAATTATACTTATTTTTAAAGCGTAAAGAATATTAAAAAGAGGTATATATATATACAGGGTGTCCCAAAAATGTTGTACCGCTTCTTCGAAAGCGGTGATTCCTGAGATCAATTGAAGTAACTTTTTCCTTTGCGAAAATGTTCTCCTCGTCATTGTTAAGGAATTATTAATGAAAAACACGGACCAATCAGAACGCGGCTACAGCGGACAGATTCCGGCTCGGCCAATGACCGGTCCGCTGTTGCCGCGCTCTGGTTAGTCCATGTTTTTTGTTAATACCTTTTGAACGTAGCCGCGGAGAACATTTTCGCAAAGGAAAAAGTTATTTCAAATGACCTAGGGAATCACCCTTTTCAAGAAAGTACAACACTTTTGAAACACACTGTATATTAATTGATTTTAATGAAAAACATTTAATATCTCTTTTTTAATATTCATTTTGCTTTAAAAATATGTATAATTAATATATGCACAGTAATTGTCACCCCAACCGTAATTGGGTCCCTTACCCTATGTACATAACATACACTTTGGAAAGACCTGTGAATAAATTCCGCCGGATCAAACTGCTCGCTGGGAGTAAAACCGAGGATAGGTCGAAAGGGAACTGTTGGACACGTAGCTTCGAAGAGAAACAGTGTTTTGCGAGTGGCAGTAGCTTTGAAACGTGACGGGCATATTGGGCAACGTGTAGAATATAACTAGGACGAAATTTCTTCGTTCACGTAGATTACATTAAGGCGCCGGATTTTTAAGAGTTTAAATTGGAAATTGGTTTCTTTTGTTGGGATTGAAGCTCGCGTCTAACACTTCAATACTGCATGCCTCTGATTTCAGCGAACCACAAAACAAATATTCACTCAATAGTAACACAATACATAACTTCGATTATCCAAAATTACTAAATGTGATACCTACATTTTTAGCGATTAGGTACTGGCTACAAAAATCAACTTACTAAAACTATCCCTACCATCATTTGCTCCAATAATACAATTTATTTTGTTTTTTGACAATTAACAAAAAAAAAAAAATAAGCAGCTTCATACAGTTATTTCATTTTCGTAGTTAATATTTAACTGAAATTAATATTGATTTTCATCACTCAAAAACATGATCAATGTTATCTTAAGCACCTATCGATGTTACAAAAGATTAAATTGTTGAAAGTTAATTTAAAGATTTTATTAACATTATATTGATCCACTGAAATAGAATATTAATTCTACTTTTTACTTTTCATAATTCATGTATTTATATACAGGAGAGAACAAATTTAAGTATTTTTAAGTAATCCTTTAAAAACTATAATTGGACCAAACCACTTGAGTTCTTTTAAGATGTTAGAAGGTTTACTAGATAATGTGTAAAAAGGTTTTTTTGAAATTGCTGTTGCCCGGAATTTCGAAGAAAACAGTGTAGGGCACGATTTTTAAATTTTTTTATCTGTGCCTAAAATGAAAATTTAAAATATATCGTTTTTAATCAAGTTTTTGTATACATTGCTCAGTAAACTCATTTTTCTAACATCACAAACAAAAACTCAAGTAGCTTGATCTAATTTTCAAGAAATTATTCATTTTTAAGTTCCACTTAATTTTGTCCCCGACAAAATTATTATTGCAAATAAGCCAAGCACCTAAATCACGAGAGTATCTTTAGTTTGGTTAGAACTATAAATAAATTCTTATTCGGGTAAATTTTTATCCAGGTAAATTTTGATTCGATTGGATATTCAATAATGTCGAATAGAATTTTATTAATTAAATTTTGCCCAATACTGATTTTGCAAAAGCATTTTAGAAGCCTTTGTTCACTTGCTGTGTGTAGAATGTATACATTCTGTATTATATTAATATTTCTTATCACAAAATTCAAATGTGATGATCGAAGTGTTGCAAAATTTGTGGTTTTATTTTTTATAAGTAAAAAATACTATTAGAAATTGAATTCGAGAACACAGTAACACTAATTACGCAAAACTTCCCGAGCTCATCTAGAAATCGAAAGAAAGTGACTTCTTCGCTGGTTTATTATAAATAATCGCATAAATGGATTAAAAATCGTTTAAGAAAAAATACAGGTAACAGACAGTTTATTCAATACCAACACATAATGAGTAGAGTCCGGATGTTCATGCACATAAAATATGTAAGAAAGCTATGAAAATATGTAAGGGATATACAGGATGTTCCAAACTTAAAAAAGAAGAAAGAAATGTTTTATAAAGTTTGTTAGGAAATGCTTTGTTACGGAGTTATTAATCTCTGTTCTTCCTAAGCAGTTTTAAAGGCAACAGCATCGTTTCTATTAAATGTTTCCGCGACCTGTTGAAAAATAAAATGGACAAGAAGAAAAAAATGTTGTCGAACCTCTTTCAAATCGTTCCCAAGACAGAGTTGTGCTAATTTAATTACATTATAATTGAATTACGCAATTCAATTACATTGTATTTCAATTATATAGTAATTCAACGACGTCGGAACTGAATTACATAATTCCAACCTTTCAGTTAATTCAATCACTAATTATTTTAATCAGATGTGCAATTTAAATACAATATAATTAAAATACAGCTCTCCAAATTATGTATAGCCCGGAACTGTGAAGAATTTCCTCGTCCTTGTTCATAATACGTAACGCTATTTTATGTAAATTAATTACAAAGTATTTTATAATTGTACTCCAATTGCAATTACGAATTACAATGTAATTTAATTGAATGAAAATCAATGATTACTATGTAATTAAATTACTTTGTAATTATAATTCCTGGAGTAATTCAATTGTAATTCTGCACAACTCTGAGTCCCAAAGTTCTACTGGTATTCACAAATACCAACCGTTGGTAGCAAAACAGATTCAATAAATATGTTACGCGCATATGCACGAAATGTGTAATACATTTGAGCATGCGTTCTGAAAAAATAAATATGTAAAGCATATGCATTGCGTAATGCGTGTAAAATAAAGAGATAACCCGTTTTTAGGTTGTCCTAACGACAAAACAAATTTTAGCTTTGGTTACGAATTTTTCTCGAAAAAAAAATCTCTACGTAGCGTATTTACCGAGTTAATAGCAAATAATGGCCAGGTGTATTATTCCGTCGGCTCCTGGACGAAAATTTGTCCAAGTTCCACCGCTAAGAGGAAAGTTTGTCCATATCGGTCCTAAACGATTTTCGACGGTTAGATACTGTTCAAATCGATCATTAAACAGCATATATCATAATTCCAAACCGCTACGAAACGTATTTACCGAGTTATTAGCAAATAATGGCCAGGTGTATTACTCCGTCGGTGTATTACTCTAAATTCTATCAACATATGCATGAACATCCGGACTCTAATGATTGGTTTAATATGCAGTAAGCTTCTTTATCTCGTTCGCCGGCAAATCACTGAAATTTTGTCCTCAGGGTTACCCAGGATCGTACGGGATTCCTGGCGAAATGGGCCTTCCAGGAGAGACGGGCGACATGGTGAGTACTGAAACGCGAGTTATTCGTACCTCGGGTACCACCTCGGGTACCGTAACGACCGATCGGGCCAACCCGAGAGGTTCGTGAACCTCTCTTACGAGAGTTTAGGTTGTACCGCTGTACCGCGCCGCACCGCACCGCACCGCGCCGCACCGCGCTGATTCGCAAGAAGGCACGAGGAGCGAGAGAACGAGAGAAGGGACGAAGGAAAAAGAGAGCGATAAAGGCAGAACGCTTTCGGGGCCTGGACATGTCTCGTTCCTTTTGGCGAAACGCCACCTGCTCGCATGAAATATCGTCTGGTCAACGAAGTATTCCTCGGTAATATTTAACAGCCATGCCAGGAAGCAGACGAACGAGCAGAGAAAAGAATCCGAGAGAACTCACCGGCCGTGATATCACGAGATAAACCGCTCGCGCTGGAATTCCCTTACACGGTTTTCGTAAAAATCGCGTAACCACTATTGTACTGGCCAGCAAACTTCTTTCCGACGATCCAAATCGGACTTCGTGCACTGACTTTGCCGTTAAACGCAGTCGCGATAGTAAAGAATCAGATCTGATGACTGCCCTTAATTACAATTGGAAGAATTTCTTTAGAAAGAATGACATTCTTCCAGCTATTGCTGTTTCGCTTCGTATGTACAAGTTAAGCGCGCGAGCAATCCTCGCTAATCGGTGTAAACTATAACAAATAGCTAAACATTCATTGTGGTCGAAAGAATGTAGCTAGTTTTTAACTTATCTTCGCTGAATGAAATAATTAAAAAACTCCAGCGCAATTTATCCAACTTGTCCGCAAGAGAAATTCCGCCTCGCTTGGCTTTATGTAACAAATGGCTTTACCGAAATTATTTTTCAGTTGACGCATAGCTAATGTAGCTTTTCAAATAAAATTCATGATAAATAATATATTTAATTTAATATTAATAAATAAATGTTTAAATGTATTTAACTAAATTGTTTCAGATCGATAAAAATCATTGCGCTCAAAATTGAACAATTTTTTAGTGATGTTGCATTGACAACACGTCGAAACAATATATGTATATCGTAGAAAATCAAAACAATGAAGAATGTTGACAGTCAAAATTGTAGACAATCAAGAAACTTTTGATTCCTTCAGAGAACATGTTGATTGCAATGGTGGTTGGTTTGATCGATAGGTTTTAATTCGGAAAGGATTATGTTGTTACGGTTAGAAATCGGACATTTCGTATGGAAGAACCTAATAAATTACACGAAACGATTGCTCGTAAATGGAAATAGCAAAAGAATTTTCAAATCACATAGGACGGAGCGGCTGGAGAAAAGGATGCCACGTGTCAATCGTTAAATACGAAACGAGCCAGCATCTGCTGAAATCCGATTCGTCTAGCGCCTCTGGCTGGCATCCGCTGACACGACTGTCACTGATAACGCGAGCTGTCGTCTTCTCTCTCGAGAGAGAAGATTGGCAACTTCTCGGAAACACGAAACCTCTGCTCCCTGCATCGGCAATTCTCGAAACTAATGAATACATGCGTGCAGCTTTCACTTACGATTAGTCCTGAAAAACATGAGAAATTGGATAGAATTTGGATCCTCTGTCAGACGAGATGTCGGATCCGAATAAACCAAACTCTCGTATTACGCTGTGTTTAGTTTTTCTCGAAGACCAATATCATGTGAAGCTACTTTGCAACTATATACAGTCAAACCTGTTTTTGTGCGGCAATTTGTTTTGTTTGATTTTTTTTTATGCGGTATATGAATACCAACGGTGTTGGCATTATAACACCATTGTAATGGGGATCCCCTACAGGGATCCAGCTTTGCAACAAATTTTAAAAGCATTTTCTTAAAATAGATAACTATTTCGATAGGAGTTTGAAATTCCAAAAAGAACTTCGATTGTGTATATCTGGCTATCGTGACGTTTACAAGCAGTTGATCAAACGACCGTCGTTGCAAAAACTTATCACTGACTTAATGGTAACAAAACTTTACGTTTTGGACTACGACGAGTAGTATTGAATTCTCCATGTTTAAAATAAGAAATTAATTTAATTTAATTATTTATTTTGTTTGGAAAGCACTTTTTCGCTATTTCGTAAATCTTTGACATATTTTCTAAGTGAGACTTTTTTTATGCGGTCCCTCTCCAACGCATAAAAAAAATTTTCTTTAAAAATTCTTAAAAAATTATTTGTTACAGCTATTTATGAAGTTTCTGAACATTCTTTTTTGTGCGGTTTCTCTTATGCGGTCCCTATCCACCGCACAAAAACAGGTTTGACTGCACATATTAGTAATTAAGTAATATTAACAGAAACTCGTTATGTAGTAGCGAAGTAATCTGTACCAAGAGTTTAAAGATATGACAACAACATTTATTTCAAAGTGAAACGATACAATATAAAATATATATGTCCAGTGTCGCCTGATGAGGGGAGGCAGCACGAATTGAGGGGAAAATGTTACCCTTTATCTCCCAGTATCCGAGTATGCGCGACAGAAGCGTGGGGAATAGCGCGTTAGAGGGGGAACTTAGAGTGGGGACATGAGTCATGATCTGGCGATACTGGTACAAGGTGCGAGGAAATTATATGTCACAACCACTATAGCGTCATTCTACACCTAAAGATCGGCGGAAATCAGATTCTTCACCTTGAAGTTCAAGGTTAGAAGGTTAACATTTTGTCTTATACCGTGATCCATCTATCGCGAGGATCAACTTCGTTAAAGGAACGAAGCTCGGTCATTTTTTCAAAAAATTATGTAAAAGTTTTAACAGTTCTTAAACTGGTTTTATACTCAGTATGTTTATATTTACGTCGTCAGTTACACAGCTGATACAGTATTACGTTTTCTTACATTATTCTTGTAATTCTTCTATCAGCCCTCTTTACATGATTCTTTATTTCTTTGCTTTCGTGCATTACTTTTTTACGATTAATAGCTGTATGCTATAGCTATATGTCACATGCTATTGACGAAATAACTGGGAATTACGCATTAGTTCCAACAATATAATTTTGAATTCTAACTTTGTATTTTGAATGGATATGCAATTATGTACAAAACTGAGTTGAATTATATTAAAATACAGTATAAATAATGTATTCCCGAAAAAACGGCTGGTTTCTTATTTATAATTGCTTTAGTAAAAAAGAAAAATCTAGAAAATTTTATGTTACAAAAATATTGGGGCACTTTATAAAATAAAAATAATACCTTCAGTATAATTAGTTAATACTTTGTTGGGTACTCTACATTTTTGATAACTTGTCTTAGGCGATTTGGCATTTTACTAATTATTTTTTTCAAATAATTTGCTAATTTTATGCTATTCTTCTTTTATCCTGTTTTTCAATGCTTTTTTGTTATGCATCGTCGTTTTGCCAACTCTGCGGTCCAATTAATCCCACAAATTCTCAATGGAATTTGAGTCAGGGGTTTGAGGAGGGGGCTGCAGTACTTTTGCACAATTGTACAGTAAAAATTCCTGCACAATTCGGGCCTTGTGCTTTGGGTCATTGTCTTAATAGAATTCAATCCCCACATTTGTGGCGGTTTTTTTAAAATTCTGTTTTAAGATATTTAAATAGTTATACTTATCTAAAATGTCTTCAATAAATACAATTTCATTTGTGGGTGACTACACTTTGTTTAAGTCAGTTTCACCACAAATCAGTTTAAGAAATGTTAACACTTTGACGTTATTTTTCGAGAGAACGTTTTTGTGTCGTCCCAAGATACCTGTAAAAAAGTTGACCCTCGAGGATGAATGGACCACGATATAAGAAATACATTTCGACTTCTTGACCTTTAATTTCAAACGATTTTACGGCAACTTCTTTTCCAGATTTCCACCGATCCCGAGGTGTAGAATCACGCTATTACTGTCGCGACATTTAGGGTAAGGAAACCAATTACTATGCGGGTACCAATTACTGACACTAGATTAATTATACTTATTTTTGAAGCATAATGAATATTAAGAAAAGAGATATGTAATATATACAGGGCGTTAAAAAATATTTGTGTGGTATATAGAACACACTGTGCTGAGTAAGAAAACCTTGGTAAACATAGGTCGACAGGTCAACCGTTTCTGAGATATAAGCATTTTTGTTTGCTAACTTCATGATTCATTTACTATTGGCCTTTTGATATTTACAGAATATTTTCCACGTGTCCTTTTTCCTTTGATATACAACTGACTGATTCCAGATAAAATCTATTGTCGGCACTTGAACGAGGACATTCAGAATGCGATTTATTAACACTGAACTAAGCATCGCATGCGTTGGAAGCAGTGCTGGGCAAAGTAGTATTTTAAATAGAAAATAGTAAATAATTCACTTTATTTTTAAAGCATACCTATAATCATGCAAATAAATTACTTTATTTATAAGAAAAAGTTTTTGAAATATTATTTGAAAATAGTATTTTATTTGGAAAATATTGAAAATAATGAGACTTATTTTGTAGGACTGTGTAAAATAGTATTTCAAATAGTTGATAGTAACTTATACTTTTCTGATATTTTGTTGCGTGTAATGTTATTACGATATTGTCGTCTGTTTATCAACATGTTGCACACAAATATTCGTAATTAAGCTACACATAATACTTTGTTATGAATCTGTTTATGAAAATAAAAATATTTTATTTGCCGAAATTTTTCGTTCTATCTCAAGTACAATAGTATTTTATTTGAACCACATTAAATTATACTGTTTAAAATAGAATTTTTAATATTTTTTCTCAAAATTTTGCCCAGGTCTGGTTGGAAGTAAGTTGATCATAATGCTAGCAAACAAAAATGTTCATATTTGAAATGTTGACCTTTTGACCTATGTTTACAAAGGCTTTTTTATTCAGCCCAGTGTGCTCTAAATGAATTGAACATCTCTTTTTCTTTAAACATGTGTCATTAATATGGGGACACTCCACGCGAAATCAGACACTTTTTGAAATAGCTTCTGTTTCGGATTTTGTTCAAACTTTAATATGTAGCAGTCTTTAGTGACCTAAGAAAATTGTTGATTTTACAGACGTGTAAGAAAAAGTGTCACCCTCTTTTCATTAAATTATAGGAGTAAAACTAACAAACCCATGGAAATGGGTTTTTAGAAGCTTATAGTGAAAACATAAGAGTATCTACTGAAAATGTTTCCTTTTTAAAAAAAATTTATTTTTCACCATTCATTTTGCAATTGTTTTAAACAAATGCGATTTATTCATAGAAAGGACCTTTTTAAAAATTTGAAGAGGAATAAGGATATAGCCACAAGTGACCCCTTTACCAGAATTGTGACCAGATTTCAAAAAGCGGAGACTTTAAAATTGATGAAATTAAAAATTATTTAAAATTGTTTGAGTGAATTATTTAAGTGAATGTTGCAGCGACTGGGAAGCTATGCTAGAAAAAAGAGCCATTTAATGCAAAAAGGGTGACACTTTTTTACACGTCTATAAAATCAACAATTTTTAAGATATTGAAAAATCCTTTGAGACTACAACATTTTTAAATCTGAACAAAATCCGAAACATTACCTATTCCAAAAAGTGTCCGATTTCGCGTGGAATGACCTTGTAGGCACAGTAATTGGTACTCCACAGTAATTGGGTCCCTTACCCTAATCTCATTGTATCCTGCATTTTATTTTAACGGTTGTTGCATATTTACATATTACGGTGATAGTGGATATAATTTTTTATTGTAGCAAAACAAAACCACACTTGACGTTGAAAAAAAAGCATAAACTGGATTTTCAAATGCATCATCATGGAGTATTAATTAATATTAACTGTACTTTCTGATGGATCTAAAAAATTTTAATTTCAATACTATAACAAATAATATTTACGAAAAAAAGATTCTCATGAGATCTTCACAATTTTGCCGTGAATATAAGGATGATTTTGGGGATGGCATTGTTCGCAGCGTTAATTTCAGGAAATATTTTATCATATGTTAATCTGCATATAATTTAAAAAAAGGACATGAATTTACGGGTTAACTTAGTACTTCTGCGTTTTCGAATAATTCTTATTGTTAAGCTGAAAGTTGGTTGTAGAACTCTCTCAATTCGGCACGTAGCGTTGTATTCTCAAGAGTAAAAGCGTGCGATAACGGAGAGTAATAATAATGGAGAATTGCACTGGAGGCTATACCAAGTAATGAACTTCTATACCCAAATACAAATCTCGGGAATCACGCCTTCAGTTAATGTGCAATGTAAGAGAATCTAATAAAAGCGGTCTTGTTAAGCACTGAAACTTATATTGCGTATCATTAAGACACACTCAATAAAGGGTATAGCCGGATAAGGAGGTCAAAAGTGCCCCTAAACCAAATTAATGGGTCATTCGATAGCTTATCCAAAGAAAATGCGTTGTGCCAATTTTCAACCCTAAATGTCGACATCGAGGATAGTAATGGGGTGACAAAATTGTTTATGAACTCTTAAATTGAAAATTCAGGAAAAAATCAGGAATATTTCAGCTATTAGTATGCATATCTATGAATTTTTTCAGGAACGTTCAACCACTTCTTAGCTTCGTCTTCATTATTAAACTTCGTTATTAATCATTTCAATCTTTTTTATCTTCTAAAATTCGGTTTCGAAGCTAAAAATTCCGAAAAAATACAGACATGCATTCTAATAGCTGAAATATGCCTGATTTTTTTCAAAATTTTGAATTGTTCACTCATGACTAGACAGTGTATATATATATATACAAATGCATAGTTTTATGGAAAAAAGATAAATATGTGGGAGTTGGATTGAAAATAACGTCATTTCTATATTCTAGAAATGTATTTCCTATTTTTAATTTTGTTCCAATTTTCTATTATTGCATATGCGTTGCAGATATATAAGTTTAAAAGTTTGTGCAATAACAGCATATGCCATTTTTATGTGCTATATTTATTTCGTCAATTTGAATCAGTTTAAGAAGCGACAAACTTTGGGGATGTGACGATTATGTTTCATTCAAAAAACATGCCAAAAGTTCTAAGTAGTAGAAAAGCATTAATACAATCTTGGATTGGAAACGATTCAAATTTCATTATTGGCATAAAAAAGGTAAAAAATAGCGGTTTTTAATTTTTTTAGCTATGTGACTCCACTTTGAAAAATCTAAAAAAATTATATGTTAACAACCATAACGAGATGCTAAAACTGTAAACATATGAACATAGTATATCATAACTTCTACCAGAAATCGGCATTTCAAAAATTTTATATTTTTTAAGATTCAGTTTCGAAGCTAAAAATTCTTAAAAAATTCATAGACATGCATTCTAATAGTTGAAATATGCCTGATTTTTTTCAGAATTTTGAACTGAAGAGGATAAGAGAAATTACGGAAAAACCTGATTTTCTTTGTTACCCTATTACTAATCCCCATGTCGACATATAGGGTTGAAAATGGGCATAAAATATTTTCTTTGGATAAGCTATCGAATGGCCTATTGTAAATTTAATTTGGTTTAGGGGCACTTTTGTTATACCCTTTGTTTGATGACTCTATACAAAATGTGTGAAAATAATCGTTTCATCTTAGGGTTATCCAGGCGAGCGCGGCTTACCAGGTATGCAAGGTGAACCTGGTGATACAGTGTACGGCGTGAAAGGTGCGCCAGGTGAACAGGGAGACAGGGGTGATCCTGGGCCGTCTAGTAGAACTGAATACATCAAGAGAACCGGGTCCACACCGGTGAAGGGATCTAAAGGCTACAAAGGGATGCACGGGGACTATGGTGAACGCGGACGGAGGGGAGAATTAGGTGCTAAAGGTCTTCGGGTAAGTAATATCGTCGAATTTGATTGAAGATCAAATCTTCAGATCACAATAAACGAAACGGGGTATAAGTGAGTTTCAGCAGTCCCACCTCCAATGACCTCGAGCTCCATACACGCCATCAAAGTGCATTTACTGATTGTAAAATTTGTACGCAGGGTCGTCCAGGGTTTCTGGGTATTAAGGGTATGAAAGGAGAGCAAGGTGGTGACGGACCGAGAGGAAAACAGGGCGTAGACGGTCCAACTGGACCTCCGGGCGAAAAGGGAGAGAAAGGTGCTCCAGGTTATGCTGGAAATTCAGGATCAGTCGGAACAGACGTAAGTAACTATAGTCGAAGTTACTAACTATAGTCGATAATCCATATGAAAACAAAAATTTTGTTTAAACAGAATTTTAATATATTTTTACACGACTAGTATACATACACTTCATGTGATCAGTTTGTCGCGTGTTTCTTTGATATTATCTTTTTTTAAATCTTATTATGCTAAATTTATTATATGCAAATAACAAAATCAAATGACACTCCTTAGTATCTGGAGAATCTAAATGAAAAATGTATACCCGCCCCTCTGCATAATTATGAATGCTGAAAAATAGCTGTTTATTTAGTATCTGTTTTTCTTAAACGAAGAAAATCATAAATTACCCTAAAGTTAGAAGCATTGCAAATATCTTTAGGGCGAGCCCGGAGAAGCAGGAAATCAAGGAGCTCCCGGTAAACAAGGAGCAGCCGGAGAACCTGGAAAATATATACCGGAACTCGACGAAATAATCGAAGGAAATATTGGAATTCAGGGGGATCTAGGTTTGTTCTCATTTATTCGAGTACCGGATCGGGAACATTTTTATAGATTTTTCTAAATGTAGAAAAACAATTGAAATATTTTTAACAATCACTTCTTTTTATTTAGGTCCTTCTGGTCCAATGGGACAGCCAGGAACGCCAGGTTTACCAGGTAAAGTAGGTTACATTGGGCCACCTGGTCCTCCAGGACCTGCCGGTCCTCCTGGTTCGCCAGGACCAAAAGGGACTTCAGTGAAAGGAGAGCCGGGGTCTGATGGTACGTATTTAAGAATAGTCCTTGTACGTAAACTGCTGGCAATGTATCGAAATGTTACAAAAATGTTTCAATTTGTATTACGATAGGTCTACCTGGACAGATGGGCACACAGGGCCCTCCAGGTTTGGTTGGCCCCCCTGGAGACATTGGACCAAAAGGGTTTCCCGGTGTAACAATTATTGGACCACCAGGTTTCGACGGGAAACATGGAACACCTGGTCGCTTAGGAGCAGCTGGAGATCGTGGTGACCCCGGCACTGCTGGTAACGATTATTTTAAACATCTTTATTTCCATTGCCATCGAACGATTACAACAATTGTCCAATTTAATAACGAGAACTGTAACGACTCAACGTTACAGCATAACGATATTTATGTAAGGGTATTCTTTTTTGTTACTCAAGAAACGTATGTTAACAATAGGAAACGGGTATCAAATTAAATGTTAAATACTATCCCTGGCAAAAATTATTCAATCAAACAGATGTAGTGTATATGTTTGTAATTATTCATATTTCCAATATAGAAAATATTTCCATTAACGATAAAGGCAAATACAATAATGATAATACCCGTCATCTATAAAGAAAACATTAATGTAAAAATAAACATGTTTATTGTTTCACAATATAGAGAATGAGCATATTAAGCGTTGATTTAAGGAAGAGTTTAATCGTCCCGAACCATTCAAAACATTCTTTTGACGATCTCTATCGTCATCTTCACCGTGAGAAATATTAAAAAGTGTTCTAGTACGTTGTTATGCTTTTTAAATTTCTCTATAATTTTCACATAGATGTAGACAGGCTTATTATTTTATATTTAGTAAAAAGGCAAAAGAATTCATAATTGTAATAATATTTTTTTAAAATATCATCAAGTTTTACACCCTATTTCTCTTATACGTGTATGTATATACAATTTTATTTTTACTATTCTTCGTATTTAATGTATGTCCAAATAATTCGCTCATACTGACGATTTTAATCAAATATTTTCTGCCCAGGGTAGTGTATAAACGTATAAATACGTTTCGTAATGTAAGCAAATTTAAAGAAATTAAAAGATATGATCGATATTATCGTCTAAAAATTGTCCAATTCTCTAAAAATTACTGTACATTATTGTTAAATAGTAAATATTTATCCGAATATCAATTTTTGAACTATAAATGAATAATTTAAGTAACATTTTTCAAAATAATTGATGTACGATGTTACACACACACTGGCATGATAGCAGTCTAATTAGAGCGCAAATATTAAAGTATAATATTTTAGACTTTGAATGTAGTAATAGTAACAATAATATTACTACAACTAATAATAATAATAATAACGATTTTTTCTGTGATGAAAAGGTCCGAAAGGTTTTCCTGGCAAAGGTATTAGAATTCAAGGACCTCAAGGTGAACGTGGACTGCCAGGATTACCAGGACTTCCAGGTCCGGACGGATGGCCCGGTGCTCCAGGTTTCAGAGGTTCAAAAGGCTTGAAGGGTGACGATTGTGGCGTTTGTACACCAGGTATGTATATCGAATTCAGCAACAGTCAAACAAAGTCGCCTTCTCAAATTAGAAGAACCAGCCGTTCGAACATGAATGAAAAATAAAATACACCGGATGTGTAACACACAAATTGCAATAACATACAGTCAAACCTGTTTTTGTGCGGTGGAGAGGGACCGCATAAAAAAAGTCTCACTTAGAAAATATGTCAAAGATTTAGGAAATGGCGTGAAAGTGCTTCCCAAACAAAATAAATAATTAAATTACACATGGAAACATTTAAAAAAATGTAATTTCTCATTTTAAACATGGAGAAATTTTCAAAATGCACAAATTCAATGCTACTTGTCGTAATCCAAAACGCGCATCTTGTTGTGATGAGAACATTACAAGGGTGTTATAATGCCAACATCGTTAACGTTCATACACCGCATAAAAAAAATCGCGCAAAACAAATCGCACAAAAAAAATCGCATAGAAAAGGACCGCACAAAAACAGGTTTGACTGTAATTAATAATATTGCAAATTATAATCCCTTCGACGAGTAATGTCAAAATATTTGGGCTATTAGAAAATTATTTAGGAAACATTCGAACAACACCGTCAGATTAACAAGATCAACAGAAATAAACGATAATGAAAATTAATTATCAAAGTTATCTGAAAATTTGTCAAGATGCTTGTCAACGATATCCCGCTCTCCGAGTATGGCTTTGAAAATTGGTGTCTGATGAGTTACATACATTATCCTACAGTTTCGCTCCATTTGCGATTGACGAGACAATATCAGTTTACTAGCGCAACTAATGATGATAGCATTTCTATGCAGAAACATCAGTCAGTTATAACTGTAAATTGAATTTACAGTGAATTCATAACGTTACCATACTAAAATCGATGAACTAAATCCAGAAGATCCAAATTTATGATTGGGTTTAATTCAATTTGTACAACACGAATATAAATAAAGTACAAATACGAAGCTACGTTATAAATATCTTCCATTTTTCTTTTTTAAATTCTTGCGTTAATCTTTATGAGGTAATCATTATTCTCGTAAGCAACAGCTATCCGATTTTAATAGATTTGTTGTTGTCGTTCTCTAACTTATTTAGTATTTTACATTGTCCGTGTCTACAACGGAATATTTATGATTCAACTGAATGAAGTAGATGGCTCAAGCTTTGAAACGTTTGCAGTCTTTCGATCGATACTTCTGCTCACACTATAAATGGTCTATATTCAACATTCCTTACAGTAAATATGAAATATGAATATTGCTAACGTTTACCAATTTTTCTATTTTGTTCTATTTTAGCATACTTCTGTATCACGTTTAATATTATTTATCGATTAACAAAAAATATCATGCCACCAGCAATAATAGTTGTTACTAAACCAATAATACCCGAGTTATTACAATTCAAAAAAAAACAATAAACGAAAATATGAATGAGAGATGAAAAATTATCTGAAGTAGTTGATTGCACGACGGAAACCAATGATATTGGGCTTTTATAGAAAAATTCTAAATGTTAATGTAGGCCACAGCAAGTTACATACAAATAGGGTAAGGTGCCCAATTACTGTGACTATATTAATTATACTTATTTTTAAACTATAATGAATATTTAAAAAAGAGATTAACTGATTTGAACGAAAAATATTCATTATGTAATTGGACCAATTATTAGTAATTGAGTCCCTTACCCAAGTTTAATAAAAAAAGTTATTAAGAGAATAAGGGTATTAGCGATAAACGAAGTTGCGTGCTACAATAAGTACTTACTTACTTACTGTGGTCTGTTTTCGAAAGACGGGAACTGCGATTCATTGACAATAAGCTATCGAACTTATGTGCCTTTCGATCACGTATTATGAAAACGGCCCAAGGCAGGCGCCTATTATGATGGAGTCCTCTTTCGAATATAGTTTATTCTTAAATGTAATCTTTCTTTTTTTTACGTGGTGGTAATTGCATTACGAATTCCCCGCCCTCCCCGGGGAAAGAGAAGGGAATATGTGGGACTCCTCCCTAGAGTAGTATACCCACTAACTCTACCACGGTGACGTCCCTGAGCTAACGGGAGACGGCGAGGAACTCGTATCGAAAACAACTCGTCGCCCCCCCCTCCCCAATAATGACACCCCGGGGGAAGTAAAGGTCTCCCCCCCACAATGCCTAATCTAATAGGACACCGCGCGCGTCATCCAGCTCACGACACCCCGTGGCTCAAATCTAATCTAACAATTTAATCACCAGTTTGATCAGTTAATGTAACGAGTACATCTAAATAATAACATAGTCGTTATTTACATAGGATTGCCTGGTGAAAAGGGTGAACGTGGTGACTCTGGACTGAACGGCTATCCTGGAGCGCCTGGGTTTCCTGGATTGACGGGACCACGTGGACGGAAAGGAGCTTACGGAAAACCTGGTATTATGGGACCAACAGGATTGGAAGGCGATAGTGGAAGACCAGGAATCGCTGGATCTCAAGGACCTAAAGGAGAAAGAGGAAAAATCATACTGCCTCGAGGACAATTAAAAGGACTAATTGGCGACATTGGTGAAAAGGGTTATCCTGGTCCAGAAGGGCCAAGGGGCCCAAAAGGCGAATTCGGTCTTACTGGTGACACAGGCCCACCAGGACCTAAGGGAGAAAAGGTTAACCAAAGTTATCTGAATTTTTAGCTTGTAATTAACTATATGTTTGAACAAATACTGTTCTTCTAGAAAGTATAGGAGTTCCGTAAGCGACCCTCTTTATATTTTCTTAACCCCTCCGACGGCGGTACACGGGTGAATTTTGATCCAGAGTATCAAAGTAGACAATAGCTGTTACATTAGGAACGATAGAAAGGCTAGATAACGTGTTTACAAGAAGTACTGTTAAAAATATGTTCAAAAAAATTGATAAATAAAACTGTGGGCAGACTGAAATATCGTCCGTTCTACAATATATTTCTTAGAATTCGTATAAAATATTCGGAGACTTTCTTGTCCAGATTCAATCCTATGATAATATTATTTTTCTTTCTCAACATACTTATAAGGTGTCTCATTTGGAGTAACTTCTATATTCGTAATACCTATTTTGTTTGTAGGGTGATCATGGACCTCCAGGACCTTCTGGTCGAGACGGACTTCCAGGAATAGATGGCATTCCTGGTGAGCGAGGTGACGACGCACAGGTACCGCGTGAATTATTGAGAGGAGATCCAGGTATCGCCGGTCTTCCGGGGATGAAAGGCGCGGAAGGTGAAAGAGGAAGGAAAGGAGAACCAGGAGAATCTTCGCAACACGATATAAAACTCGACGGAGAAAAAGGATTCAAAGGAGAAGTTGGCGCTCCAGGTGAGAAGTTACGGAAAACGCTGTCGCTTATATTAAATAGGAAAATAAGATAAGCAGATCTTCCAGATTATCAGCTTGAAATTACTTATTTTATTGTTTGTTATTTGCACATCAAAAATGCCACATTGTACCCTAGCATGAAAGATATTAAAAAAGTATAAACCACGTGTCCAAGGATTTCGAGAGGGAAAGAGGGGGACAGTATCAGTTCTTTATTTGGGTGGCGTTTTCAAGGTCATTTGAAGGTCAACTTTGTTTTTTCATATGGAAACCTATATCTTCTATTATGGGATCTTATTGTACGTAAAAAGACCAGCAATTTTCGTAGAACACTTTTTTATCCGCGCACTAGTTTCGGAGATATTTAAAGAGAAGCAGAGCGAGGCATATTATTGTGTAAAATTCTTTGACGCAAATCGTTGATGTTTTCTAGTTGTACTAGCACGTACCGTTTGAAAACAAAATTGTCCTCTATTTATCTCTTGTTTATGTTGTCTGTCTTTCAATATAAAATTGCACTATTAGTCAAGTGTGAATCATCGTAATAAGAGATACTATATCGTAGTACAATTAATTGTATAAACTGGAGTATTCTTTAGAAGAACGAGTAGAAATAATTTTTATTTATGGAGCCGATGAGAGTGCTCGTCGAACTACTGCTACGTTTAATGAGAGACATCCTGATACACATATTTCTCATACGTACTTGTTACAATTACTTGCAAAGTTTAAGGAAACAGGATCGGTGATAAATTTAAAAAGAAACCAGCCAAAATTCATAAAAGAAGCTGATCAAATCGAAATTATAGGACAGTTTACTGTGAATCCTACTAGTTCAATTCGATAAGTTTCCATGGTAACTGTTGTATCAGTGAAATCTGTGCACAAATTACTTAAACATAACAAGTTTCATCCTTATAAAATGCAGTTGCATCAAGAGTTATTGGAAGATGACTTTGCCAGGCGGATTGAGTTTTGTGAGGAATTAACAAATATGATCAACGTCACTCCTAATCTAATTAAAAACATTTGTTTTAGTGACGAATGCACTTTTTTCTTAAATGATGCTGTAAATCGTCATAACTGTCGTTATTGGAGTAAGGAAAATCCACATCTTATAATAGAGAAATGCTATTATAGGTCCTCTGTTTTTCCAAGAGAATTTGAATGACAATCTGTATCTAAAACTGAACGACATCATTGGTCCACTTATAACAGAAAGTCTTGAAAACCAAAGAGATGAAAACTGCAATTTTTTGTTAAATGAGGAACTTTTCTCCCACGCATTACACGTTACCAGTTCGCCAGTGGTTAAACAATCGATTCCCACTAAGATCACCAGATCTAACTCCAGTCGACTTCTTTTTCTGGAGACACAAAGTCTGTTGTTTATAAAACACAACCAGGAAGCGTCAACGATTTGCGTTGCTGAATTTTACAGGAATGTAGAGTCTGTATTATTGTTTATAAAACAACGGAGAACATTTTAAAAATTTGTTATAGTTATAAAGAAATTACAAACTTTCTTGCGGTATAAGTATGACTCGCTCTACTTTTCTTTAAATATCTCCGAAACTGGTGCGCAGATAAAAAAAAAAGTATCTTACGAAAATTGTGGTCTTTTTATGTACAATAAGATCACATAATAGAAAAGGACAGCGGAGCTCGAATGGCCACGGTCGCCGAGGATTGTGAACATAATACGGGTCGGGTGTATCGATGTGAGACCACTAATAATCCAGTAACAAAACTTCTTTATTTTTCATTATTTTCTTATGGGACTTTTACCAACATATTTGTGGCATTTTCTAATTATAAAAATTATACCAAATATGATATAATTCCGATGACATTTACTTGTTTAATGAAAGTTACTTCCCATTATCATTGTATTAACGGAAAATTAGTGTAAACATGATCCGAATGATATCGTGTTTGGCATCATTTTAATCAGAAAAATTCCACAAATATATTGGTGAAAGTCTCATAAAACAATAATTGGTAATAAAAATGTTTAAATTTTTATTTAAAGGTCTGAGCTCACGCCAGTCTTTCATCTTTCCCGACCCTTCGCGTCCCTTTCTTTCCGATACGCTGTCCTTCTTTGCGTCCGAAAACTTGAATCGTTCATTACACAATTAAATATAATCGGAATTATATCATATTTGGTATCATTTTCGTTAGAAAAATGCCACGAATACGTTGGTGAAAGTCCCATAAAAAATAATGAAGAATAAAGAAGTTTTGTTGTTGAATTAGTAATGGTCTGCTCGTCTCACACCGATATGCCCGACCCATATTATGTTTACACTCCTCGGCGCCCGAAGCCAGTCCCAGCCTCTTAGTCCCTCACGGCGTACACCTCGCGGCAGTGGGGATAGTTCTGGGACTTTAATCGGCTAGATATTTGGGACATATATCGAGAAAAAAACTGTACTTGTACTTCTTCTTCTTACAATACATCTTCGTGGAGAAGAATATGTAAAACGTGTCTCTAACTCTGATAAAACGATGCAAGTTACAATTGACACAGTTTTCTACCGTGTGGTTAATTATAAAAGTATGAAAAAATTGCTTTGTCAAAATTCAAAGAACTGGAAGAGTGGTTCGTAGAACTTAACAATGAACATAAATTTTTGTAGGAGATGATGGTGCAAAAGGTGCTCAAGGGCGTCCTGGTGATGAAGGATATCCAGGTGCACCAGGAATACCTGGATCTCCGGGTATAGCGCGCCAAGGTCCCGTCGGATTGAAGGGATACCCAGGAATGCCGGGAGATCAAGGATTACGTGGCGCCCCTGGTACTCCAGGAAATGAAGGACCCGTAGGTTTTCCGGTAAGTGCATAGAATATGAAAATTGATCACGAATTATATTATGATAAATAATAATGCTGAGTACATAATCCCTAATCGAAACAAATTTATACCATACTATTTAAAAGATCTAAAGCCGCAGTTTCAGAATCGTGTCATTGAAAAATTATTATAGTCATTTAGATAATCGACTTATCTACAAGATTTATTACAAGTAAACTTAAGATTGAAATTAATGATTTTATACAGCAAAAATAATGTGGCATTACTACTATCTACAGTTACTCACAAAATTGAACGTACACAAACTGTAAAAGCCTTATTTGTTCAATTAATAAAAAACAATCCTTTTTTTCGCAAATTAAATTTTTGTGTATAAAATTGGAGATCGTAAAAATACTGTACAACTACGGTGTAAAATGTGGGGATGTCCGCATACACGACCACATTTCTGTCCGGATATATGGCCATGAGTCCCCCCCCCCCTCATTGGAAGCGTTAACTTTGATACGATGACCCACTTTGATACGAGCCGACTTATTTTAGTCTTTTTCTCGCACGACCTATTTCTTATTCTTACTGATACCGTAAGAATAAATTCCTGGAAAGTCACTTCACCGGATATATGTCCAACGCCGGTCTTTTAAGTTAGAGATTTCATTTTTTAAATAGTTCAAATTATCATATACAGGGTGAGTCTAGTAACGTGACGATCTCAAATAACTTGTAAGTTATTTGTTGTACGAAAAAATGTTTCAAACAAAAGTTGCACAGTTTTCTGGGGGACATACAGTGCTCTAATCTGTTTTTTATTACTTTGCTTTTTTATCGAGATATGAAGGACACCTTCAGTTTTTTTAATGGAATGTCTAATATTTTGGATAAATTATGAAATTATGTGTAAAAAGGTATTATGCAAAGAGGGAATTCAAATTAATTCATGAATGAAAATGTTGTAAACATATTTTCATAAAAATACCCAGTCAGTCTAACCAGGGAATGGCAGAAATCAGCAACGTCTGCTAGGAGATATAGGCAGTAAGTTTGCGGTTACGGATCGAGTTTAGACGGTTAGTCCAGCGCCTCCACACCATTAAATCATCTAGCGACGAGTTTAGTAACTGCAACTCCTGCCATTTCAGTTACAACGATAGAGGACGCGCGCTAAACGCGACTATTTTTCATCCCTTTATAGAAAAAACAGAAATGTATTTAAATTATAATTAATGTATTATAATGTATTATAATTAAAATAGTCGCATTTAGTCTTCTTTAAACCTAGAGCGCCCTCTATTGTAGAAATGGAAAGTGTAGAAATTGCAGATAAACTAGCGAGTCACTAAAATCGTCGTTAGATGGTGGCATCTAATAAAAATCTGCTGCTAGCAGGCTCTGCTTCCAATATTGCGCTTAATTGCGGAAACGGATGGGTAGACAAACCGCGGTCATGTTGTTCAAACGTTGGTTCAATTTACTTATTATTATTGGGTAGGTTCATGTGGAGTTCAATTTAATCAACAGTATAAATATGATGGAAACACAAAAAAATATTAGATTGTTAGAATTAGATTATTTTAAGAAATTCATTTATATTACCTGTTCTGCCGCGTTGTATACAAACGGAAGAAATGACTTAGTTCATCTTAATTATCATCGTTGTTATTAAGGATACAAAAAATCTTTAGATACAAAATTGTATGGTATCGGAACGGGCTGTAACATATCAGTGACAAGCTATTATAGTGCATTAGGTTAGTGTTAGCACTTACAACAAATAACTTATATATTATAATCTTCTGAATACCATTAAATTTTTACGAATAAAAATTTATGTTTCTAACAATAACGGAGATCGTTTAGATAATTTACATAGATTATCTTTAAATTATTAATTATTTAGATTATTAATTATATATTAAAAAGTGTGTACAATATACGAAAGGTACGACTATCTTCGTCCTTCACTGTGTCTTACTCAATATAATTATTCCGATTTGCGTTTCAGGGTCGCGTAGGTAACAAAGGTGAGCGAGGTGAGCCAGGTTCAAATCAGACATATGGTGACATTGGAGAAAAAGGTTTATGGGGTGAGAAGGGAGACATCGGTGATGCTGGACCAATGGGCTTACGAGGGAGATCCGGGTTGGACGGGTCCAAAGGTGTCAGAGGTAGCAAAGGAGCTCCTGGTATGGCCGGTTTACCTGGCCTTCAGGTAATACTACACGCTTGCGAATAGAAACGAACAAAAAATCTGTGAAGCGTTTGGTCATTGAATTTAACGGACAAAATCGATCAATAGGGCGCCAAGGGTCAACGAGGTGACAGTGTGCAGGGTCCTCGCGGATTCCCTGGCATACCTGGCCAACCTGGAATGCCTGGAAGAATTGGAGAAGTTGGTATTCGAGGTACGTGACTTTTATCTAAAATGTCTAATTTCTGAAAATTAACCTTTCATTGGGTGATTATTCAACTTCAAAATGCTCTCAAAAGTGATAACATAAAATATATGAAATTGACATAGTAATTATTGTGTCGTAATGTCAATATGCATAATAGTTTTGATAAATGTATCCAGGAAACAAATTTCCGTTAGACTGGTCGGAGACTAGCGGATCAACCCCGTATCCATCTGTTTACACAACATAGCGCAATATCCATCATCAGGCGCGATATGCCATCATCTAGCGCCGATTTCAGTGACTCTGAACTAGATGATGATGCCATCATCTAGCGCGCATATACAATTATACATTTAAGCGAGCTCTAGGCTTAAAGAGGACTAAAAGCGACTATTGTAATTACAATACATATATTGTGGTAAAAATTACTAAAAATCTGAATAAATACATTTCTGTTTTTCCTATAAAGTAATGAAAAACAGTCGCTTTTAGTTAAATGTATAATTGTATATACGCGCCCTTTATCGTTGTAATTGGAATGACAGGAGTTGCAGTCACTAAAATCGTCGCTAGAAGGTGCAACAGATATGGTGTAGGGGGCGCTGTACCAACCGTCCGCTGCAAATCTGATACCTGCGTCGCCTAGCAGACTCTGTTGATATTCTTGCCATGGCGGGTTTGGCCGACTGGGTGTGTGTACACGCTATGACACAATAAATTGAAAAAATGATTGACTGAATGAAGAAGAAGATGAACAATTTCTGAAAAGCGACAACATGTATGAATGATAAGATAACTTTTCATTCAACAGCTTGAAGAAAATACACAATTTAGAGAGTGGAGGCATTATTTCAGAGACACTTTTTATATTGTCGAAACGTTTGGTTTGTACGAATAGATTATAGTTAAGACAGTTAATTTTTTAAGATTAATGGTTTGTAATTAGTTTGGCTTGTTTACATTTATAGAGAAACAGAGTCTATACGAATCATTTTTCTTTAACCACGTAGTGAAAAGTTGATAATTACTTAGTTTTGCAAACCATTTCTAAAACGCATGAAGCAATTAACACGATCAAAGTCATCCCAGTCAGCCAAACCTGACAAAGACAGAAAATCAGCAGAGTCTGCTACGAGATACAGGCAGCAGATTTGCAGCGGACAGTTGGTACAGCGCCCCCTATATCACATATCTGTTACGCCATCTAGCGACGATTTTAGTATCTGCAACTTCTGCCACGTCAATTGCAACGATAGAGGGCGCGCATGTACAATTATACATTCAAATGTTTAAAGAGCACTAAAAGCGACTATTTTTCATTAGTTCATAGAAAAAACAGAAATGTATTAAAATTATAATTAATGTATTATAATGTATTATAATTATAATAGATTATAATACATGTAATTATAATAGATATTCTAATTATGATAGTCGCTTTTAGTCCTCTTTAAACCTAGAGCTCATTTAAAATAGTAGCTAGGTGGTGGCATCTGATAAAAATCTGCGGCTAGCAGGCTCGGCTGCCAATATGGCGCTAGGTTGTGGAAACAGATGGGTAGATCAACCACGGTCGTGTTGCACTAATTTTTCGCCATGATTGCGGAATTTAGCTGAATGGGACCATTTCATCAGCATTGGCAATTTATTAACGTGACAATTCTCACTGTTATCGATGGGCATATGTGAATCGAGCGATACGTATTCGTTGATCGTTTATTGCTGTCGTGGATTACTACTAATCATGGTTTACTATTTTTCTGAAATACACATCCCATAAAAAATATGATAACCTTTAACATGAGCTAATTCAAATCACATTGGAAAAAGGAAAATTTTAATTATAAGCAACGATGTTGTACAGTGTAATACAGTGAAATTATTGCTGCGTGAGCTAAGTTTGCAGAAGGAAATGCTGTTCAAAAGATCTTTATTTATGCTATAAAGAAAAGAAAAAACAATTCAACGTGTATCCCTTGCACTTATCGATCGACTACGCAAATCTCTTAATTATGCAGAACATTTTGGCAAATTTTTGCATTACAAATCATTTATAAAGAATATCTCACTAACAATTTGTTTTTCACCCCAGTTACCCTTAGAGTATTTTACTTTGGATTAAATTCTCTTTTCAACCGTAAGATTAAAATTTACCGCTCACAATAGAAAAAAACTCAAGGTGATCTTTATATCTCGATAAAAAAAAATAAAAGAAACTAATTATTACATTATATGGTACTTCTGAATCCATACAACTTTCGTTTCAATCATCTTTTCATAGACCAAACAGTAGGAAACTTTTGTTACCTGAATTACCCTGTACGTTTCACAGATAGAGGTAGTAAAAGTAATACAAGTGTACGTACTTCTGAAAAGACATTCCCAGTAAACAATTTGCTTTGACTTTTGCAGCAAAATTTGTCTCCAAATTCATATGCATATGTTTCCGCATTAGGCTCGGTATTTGAGTGCAAAGTCTGCAGCCAAAATTCCATGCGAATTGAAGCCAAACCTTGGCTTCGTTCAGCTTCGTTATAGATGGCAGGTCGGTCGCACTAAGAAGGAACCCAACCTTGTTCTGAAAGTAAATATCGGGCAAAATCGGAGTATAATATATTTATAATTTATACACATATTTTATTTTGTATAACACATTTTTTACGGCCCTTTGCCTTTCACGGCACATTGTGGTGTTTACGTACCGCTTTTGCGAACAAGGTTACGTCCGCTCTTAGTGCAACGGACCTGCCCTCTATAACGAGGGCTGTACGAAGCCAAGGTTTGGCCCCAATGTGGCATGGAATTTTGCTTGCAGACCTTGCACTCAATTTGAGATCCATCTGTCTCCGAATTTGACTAGGAATTTGCCGACAAATTTTGGTGCCAAATTCATATAAAATGGGGACCAAATTCTGCTCCAATCAGGGTTTGGTACTAAATGGGCAAGTCTTTTGCTCGCAAAGTGTGGTGCAAACATTGCGCTAAATTTGCTAGAAACAGCATTTGGCTAACTGGGTTGCCAAGATTTATTAACCAATACTACATACATGAACAGTATAAAAATAACGAGAAACATGTGTGTAGAAAACAGTATCCCAGGTGCGAACGCAAATGGTTATGATTTTTCTTCTAGTTTAAATGTTTAAAATTTTTATGATTTTCTGAATTGCTTCATTACATTTAGGTCCCGACGGTCCACCCGGATTTGACGGAATGAAGGGTTTGAAAGGAGAACTCGGTATGATTGGACGCAGAGGCAACGACGGTGACGATGGGCCAATGGGTTATTTAGGAAGGGACGGTCCACCGGGTCCACCTGGTCCTCTAGGAGAAGATGGTGACGTTGGAGAAGTCGGTGACGCCGGTGCACCAGGCTGGCCTGGTGCAGAAGAAGGTCCTCCGGGTCTGCCGGGTCTTAAAGGAGAACTAGGGGACGCTGGATTCCCTGGCCTTCCCGGCGCCATAGGTTTCCCTGGATTTAAAGGTGTACCTGGAGACAGAGGTCTAGATGGACCTGATGGTCTCCCGGGAGAAAATTCGTTTAGTGGACCGCAAGGTGAACTTGGTGAACATGGTTTCATGGGAGAAATTGGAGCCCCCGGATATCCTGGCATGGATGGTCGACCTGGTTTACCCGGTGAACCTGGTTTAGCTGTCGACGGTTTCAATGGTTTGCAGGGAATGAAAGGTGAAGCAGGTTATGATGGAGTTCATGGAATAACTGGACCAAAGGTAGGCATGTAATACAGTAAATGAAACGTAATTTTTGCATTATTAATAAATACCCAGTAAACAATTTGCTTTGAATTTGGCACCAAAATTTGTCTCCAAATTCCTATCCATATATTTCCGCATTAGGAATTTCCGTACTTGAGTACAAAGTCTGCAGTCAAAATTCCATGCCGATATTTACTTTCAGAACAAGATTAGATTCCCTCTTAGTGCGACGGACCTGCCCTCTACAACGAGGGCCTGCAAACAGGCATGCAAACTTTGCACTCAATTTGCGATCCATCTGTCTCCAAATTTGACTAGGAATTTGTCGACAAATTTGGGTGCCAGATTCATATAAAATGGGGACTAAATTCTGCTCCAAGCAGGGTTTGGAACCAAATGGGCAACTCTTTTGCTCGCAAAGTGTGGTGCAAACATTGCGCTAAATTTGCTTGAAACAGCATTTGGCTACCTGGGTAGTAAATTCAAAAAATTTCATTTATTGCGACTATCGTATACTTTCACTGACATTTTTCAGTCTATTTAAAAAGTTCCTTATATCCATTTCTTAGCTTTAGCTGACTGATCTTACAAATATTCAAAACTTTTAGCTACTTCGGTAATTGCTCCATTGAACCACCATCTTTTATGATAAGCGCCTTAACTTCAAATCGTCTATTACAAATATTTGAATTGTCTACAAAAAGTGTACCTTGGTACAAAATAATGGGTACAGATCATACTTCGGAAGCGGAAGCATTATTGAAGGATTTAATTATTTGAAGGCAAATTTACAATCCTAATCTAATATTTGTCGTTACGCAATTTATGTTGTGTTTGAATGATTGAATCGATACCGAAAATAATTGTTAATATGACTGTTATACAATTAAAGTATCTGGTTCTGTCACAAACCTATATTCATTCAGCTTCTGGACCTATTGTGCCGGTTTTGAAGGTACAATCGGTTTTCTATATGCGAAACAATTTATGAGAGAGAGTATTTTTACGTTCACATTTAGGTTGCTCTAAATACAGAGGATTATACATAGGAACCTTTGAACTTATAAACGAAAATATTTGCAATCCTCGACATTTTCTACAGCAAAAATAGTAAAGCGCAATAAATGGTGAATGATTATTGCAGTAATATTTAATGCGCTGAATACGAATCTGAAATCACCGATATTCATCTTAGTTTATGAGAAATGTAATTTTTAAGAAAATCAAATTTTTAACTTTTATTTATTACAATGGAAATATTTAGTATAACATTATATGTATAAACAGTTTTTAAAGCGAGCAAGACACTTTCATTAAATTTTCTGATATTGTTCAACATATTTTATAACTACATCAACAATTTCTTTTATACGAAAATCATTAAAATTAACAAAAACACTAGTTTTCAACGTTAACGATATCTTTGCTGTTTGTAAAACAATATTATGTGCACTAATACTAACAAGTGTAGCAGTTAGTTGCAAATAAAACTATAAAATTCTTAAACTATAACAAGTAATATATCCGAATATGTAAGAATCCCAGGAGATATATTTTGCCGTTTTTGTTATATGTTAATTTGAAGTTCTATATGCAAGTAATAAATAAAACCACCGTTGAAAATTTATACAAAAAATAAATTTACTTTATAAAATGTAAAAAGAATGCTTATACCTTGGTGAGCACTTTCCATTATACAGAATTATTATTGCAACACTCATCTACAATTAATGTAATATTTTTCGCTTTTTGGCACTCTAGAGAGAGTGCGGTACATGGCAAAATTTTTTACAAAAATTTGAATTTGGTTACTAATGCACATGTAATGGTAATTATTCACAAAAATTAAATTTAACAATAAAATTAATAAATTCGAAACAAAGTTAACAAAATGTATGCATAAAAATGATTGTTAAACGATTAAGAGTAGAGAACCATATTTATACATGCCGACATGAACATGTCAAGCTCTATCGGAGTTAGCTACCAATTATAAAAATGTGATAAACAGGTTACAATTTGTTGGACAGTTGAATTAAAGTATAATGAATTCGTACATACAGAAGCTCCGTACAAAATCGATACACAGCTTTAATCCGACATAAGACGACGATGTTTACTTCGAAATAAGAAGTTAGTACCAGAACGAGAGGGAAATGTAAGCGATCCAATTATTGTGGGGGTGCCAATTACTATAATAATTGGAATATTAGAGAAGAAATATTAAATTCCTTTCATTTAAATTAGTTAATATACAGGGTGAGTCACCAAACGTTAGCACCTCAAATATCTTTGTTGTTTCTAAAGATACAGAAAAAACGTATAAAACTAAAATATGGAAGCAGAATACCTGTATTTTATAAATGTTCGAAATGATGGCCGTCTGCGTCGATACATTGTTGTAAACGAGCTCTGAAGGAATGTTGAACTCTGATAAGTGTATCCGACGTGATATTCGTACATGCTGTGATGAGACACTGACGCATATCTTCAACTGTTGTTGGAGCATCCGTGTACACGGTCTCTTTTAGCAGGCCCCATAAAAAGAAATCCAGTGGATTTAAATCAGGCGAACGTGCTGGCCATGAAACTGTTCCGCCTCGTCCAATCCATCGGTTTGGATATCGAGAATCCAACGTTTCTCTTGCTACTCGTGCGTAATGAGCAGGAGGACAACCGTCATGTTGGTACCACATATCATAGCGATTTTGTAAAGGGACATCTTCTAACAAAATTGGCAGATCTTCTTGCAAAAATTGAGCGTATTTCCGTCCCGTCATCATTCCGTTAACGAAATATGGTCCAATTACTTTGTCGTTCAAAATACCACACCACACGTTTACGCTCCATTGTCTTTGATGATCAATTTCTCGCAGCCAGTGCGGATTATCCACAGACCAATAATGGGCGTTCCGTAGATTAATTGAGCCATGATTAGTAAATGTTGCTTCGTCCGTAAACAAGACATTAGAAAAAAATGAATGATTTTGAAGCAATTCCCATTGACAAAAGTTAATTCTATTTTGAAAATCATTCCCGTGCAGTTCTTGATGGAGCGATATGTGGAACGGATGAAATTTATGTCGGGCCAGAATTCGTATTACGCTACTTTGACTTATGCCTGCTTCCCGGGCAATTTTTCTCGTACTCACGTGAGGATTGACAGCTATAGCTGCTAAAATATTAATTTCATTGTCTTGATTAGTCGTGGGATTCTTCCGTTTGTACTGTCTTGCATGTACACTTCCAGTACTTCGAAACAACCTGTACGTATTAGTGAAAGTATGTCTAGAAGGAGTGTTTCACTTGGGGTACCTTTCTTCATAAAGTAATCGGGCCTGCATTTTTTCTACATTCACAGTAAATCGTGATCATATCACACTTTTCAGTCATCGAATATAACATAGCGGAATCGCGTTTGGAAACATACTGATAGTAAATAAGAATGCTGAATAACATTGAAGGAACTTAGTATGTTTACTTTAACTACGACCATAGTATGTTTACTATTTCCTACAAGTCTCAACCGTGATAAACGTATTCTGCTTCCATATTTTAGTTTTATACGTTTTTTCTGTCCTTGACCTTGAATGACCTTGGACTAATTGTAGTCCCTAAATTCCTAATGAAAGGGACTATCATTGTAGGTGTTTAAAAAAGGGTGGTTCCATTTTAAAAAGTCAAGGTGACCTTGATATCTCCAAAAAAATGACATAAAAACAAAATTTTATTTTTGCATCGTGTCAGCCCCATTGTACCATTCAACTTTGTCCTTAACATATTTTACGTATCTTTAGAAACAACAAAGATATTTGAGGTGCTAACGTTTGGTGACTCACCCTGTATATGTTCTATATCTCCGTTTTAATATTCATTATGCTTTAAAAATAAGTATAAATAATATAGGCACAGTAATTGGATCCCTTACCCTATGTCATATTTTATCCTTTTCCAACGAAAGATACCACTGCTCGGTCGACAACTTTATGGTCTGCTGCTACCTCTCGCCTACTCGAGAATAAAGTCAAGCCACATACATACACTGGAGAGCAAAACTGAATCCACACTATTTGAAACAACATAGTTTAATTAAAATTGGATCAAATGACTTGAATGTTATTGAGAAGTTAGAAGGATTAGTTTATTAGATGAGGCGAAAACAATTTTTGAAAAAAAATTTTGAATTAGTTGGAATCGCGAAAGAAATAGAAATAATTGATGTATCCAACTTTTTTATCTGAGCCTGTATTGAAAATTTAAAACATGTGTTTTATTCACTCGAATAAATTATATTCGTGCTGAACATTTCACAAATTTTTAATAATTCGTTTACAAGTTATAAACGATTTTAAGTGCAATTATAAGTCGAAAATCGTAAAACATGGCAATTTTTCTCACTTTTAATCGTTTACAACTCGTAAACGAATTAACCAATGTCGATGAAATTTTTACCATGGATATAATTTATCCGTGTGAATAAAACAGATTTTTAAAATTTTTAATACTGGCTCAGATAAAGAGGTGTAAAAAATAACTTTTACTGTTTCTTTCGTGATTCCTACCAATTCAAATTTCTTTTTTTAATTCTTTACACCTCGTCTAATAAAGTAATTCTTCTAACTTCTCAAAAACACTCAAGTCATTTGATCTAATTTTAAAAAAGTTATGCTGATTCAAATAGTGTGGACTCAGTTTTACTCTTCACTGTACATAGGTACCCTTATCTGAATTACGACGAAAGCCGTCCCGAGCCATCGACTTATATCGGAATAAAACTGCAATAAGTAACTGTTTTGTAGAATAAGGACCAATATTATTAATATTATAATTGTTTTCATTGTCTGGTTAGGGTTCGTCTTTATCAGAAAATTATTTTCAAACTACTAGTAGCGTGACTATAAACACGTCTAGTTGATAAGTTATTCTTACACACTATCAATGTTATCGACTTCGCATTAATACATTTAATATTATTGTTCATACTTACCGCACTGGACACTGCAACGAAACATTAATTGGAAATACTTTTTACACAGGGAGAAATCGGTGATATGGGACCGGATGGTTTGAAGGGGCCAATTGGAGATTGGGGATTCCCGGGAAGAAAAGGAGCAGCTGGTATCCATGGTAGATATGGTGTAAAAGGTGAACGTGGCCTAATTGGACCCCCTGGATTTGATGGTCCCAAGGGTAAAAGAGGATTGGATGGTGATCCTGGTCTAATGGGTATACCAGGTGAGCTTACAATACTGTTACACAATTTGCACATTAGCAAGACATATTTAACGCGATTTCTGTTTAGGAATGCCTGGTGACCAAGGTCCTCGAGGTATGCCTGGTTTAACGGGTGTACCAGGACCGAAGGGTTACATAGGTGAACCAGGTTTACCATCGTACGCTGTGGCAGAGAAAGGTGACTTCGGAAATCCTGGTCTAAATGGTATTCAGGGTGAGAAGGGAGAGCGAGGTGACGAAGGCATCGTAGGAATACATGGTCGAAAGGTATTTAATCTAATGACATTACGAGGGATCTTTCAGAAATTCTAGTTAGATGATAGAAATTAATTTGTTCATTTACTAGCTGCATAAAGTGAATTCCGTTTGAAAATCTATATAATGTTCATAACAAATTTATGGAAATTATTTTAGGGTGAACAAGGTGACATAGGATTCTATGGACCTGACGGTTTCCCTGGATTGCCAGGATTGCCAGGTCTTCCTGGTAACCAAGGACGGCCAGGCCTACCAGGTGAAAATAATATACTTTCATTCCTTGATAAAATTACGAATGAATGATAGCAGTGTTACCTTAAGGGCCCGGAGCGCCAAAAGTAGAATGGCTACATTACCGACAAAATATGGTTTTACGGGGATCAAGTTTTCGTCCTTAAAAAGGAATATTTTGTCGCTGGTAAAGGGCTCATTCGAAAGAGGAAGGTTCAATCTAATGCGGGCTGGTCATGACCTGACGAGATTATGCAAATATTTGGTAATATAAGCGTTAGAAGTAGGCCACAAATTGACGATGTGCATGCCGTGAAATCCAAGCATTTTTATAGCATTTGATAAGTTTTCTGGATGAAATCGAGAGTAGCGCGCGCTAGAAAATATCTCCAGCTACAAATTGAGCTATATTTTGTCTTGATTCTCTGTGAAATAAAGCCAAAAACTTGAAGCACGTTTCTGGCGTGAGAATTCATAATATCGATAATACAGAGCAAAAAATGTGACAGATTTAGTCAGAGACTTTAAGGCCCGTCGGATCCAGACCAAGACGAATCTTATACAGCAGTTGCCGACCTGCTGGTTTTGCAAAAGTCACGTGACTACCCTTGGCTCTAAATACAGTGAATACCCGATAACTATCTGTTTATGAGATTGTAGAAACGGTCACTCTCAAGAAATGAGTAGTTATCAAACTACTATAATGGTTAGGAAATGACGACGGGCAACTGAAAAAGAAGAAATTTCATCCACTGTAGAGATTGTGAGACCTTAGTATGCGACAGAACAGAATGGGCTCGTGTGTGAATAAAGCGTATGAGCGAGAGGTGGGCTAATGTTCCGAAAATCGGTCAAGTCGGATTGAGCTCAAATTTTGCATATAGCCTCATTTTTGCATTAATTTGATTTGGATTTCGATGATTTTTGGCAATTTGAAAACAAATTTTTTCTCATTTTATTGTCATTTTCCACCATACTGACATAACATTGTCTACCTTACCGGCATTTCCGTAACGATTTCAACATGTTTTTATATCAAACCAATCAATGTGTCTGGATACATTTCCAAGCGATATCTACCGCCACGCTCAACCATGCCTATACAACAATAAAAATTAAACATAATCGTATCCAAATCTAATACAGACCTGACCCAACCTGCGTACAGCAATAACATGTTCAGAACCATTCCTAATGCAAGCGTTATGCCGGTAAAGTAGAAAATGATACTAATATGATAAAACAGTTTTTCGAGTCGCCAAAAGTACTTTTGGGAAACATGTATTTAATGCAAAATAAGGCTATGTGCAAAATTTGAGTTCAATCCGGTTTGAGCGATTTTCGAAACTTCAGCCGAAAGGTGTTCCTATAAGATACTTATGCATGACTGAGTAGTTATCCAGTGTCAACTATATAACAAAATATCCTACTTTAGGAGCACCTGGGGAATTCCCTGAACATGGCGAAGACGGTCGACCTGGATTGGATGGAATATCTGGCATTCCAGGAGTTCCTGGACAAAAAGGCGCTCCTGGAGAATATGGGCCAAATGGTCCGAAAGGAATTCATGGAGAACCTGGTTTAAGTTTCCGCGGTCCGAAAGGTCTTCCGGGAGATCAAGGTTCGTGTTTATTAGACTTTCCTTTAACACTGTACTCTACCTTCATCTCCAAAAAGTTACATTTAATCATTCCCGCATTTTTTAATAATACTGATAATTTGTGCGGCAGATTGAACTTCTACAAATTAAAAGAAGATATACTCGTATTCATAAGTTTGAAGTAACAATTTTCTGAGAAAGAATTGATAAAACTTAATTGTGGAGTTCTTTATAAACTAAGTTATTGTTACATTGCACAAAAGGAATTGGATATTCAAAAGAATATCTTACATGATTTAGACACGGAATATTTCAAAGAATCTACTTATACTTGCGTACTATATCATACCAAATCATAATTACATTTTGCAATTTCTTGATTTTTCCACTCGGAACACAACCATGCTCGATCCAGTTACTAAAATCATCTTGCACGCATTATAATATTTTGTTTCTTTATCTCCTTATTTCGTTAAGAAATATTTTTATATTTAGTAATCAATTTTTGTTCCTGCATTAAAGAATCTGCAAATTTGTTCATTTTGTTAACCAATTTACAAGTACAAGAAATGTGACTTATAATTCGGAAAAAGTTCAGAAATAATAAACTCGAGGCGCAATACTGCACCAAATCTCATTGTTGCTGTTAATATAACTTGTTTAAATAGGGCCGAAAGGTTTTGTTGGTTATCCTGGAACTCCGGGATTGGAAGGGTTACCAGGTCTCCTTGGATTACCAGGACCAAAAGGTTACGCAGGAGAACCGGGATTGCCTGGCTTCAGTGTCAAAGGAGAGTCTGGCGAAGTAGGATTGGCTGGATTCGATGGAAGATACGGGCACAAAGGTGAGAGGGGTGACTCAGGTCTTCCTGGATTCATAGGGCAACCCGGAATTAAAGGAGAACGTGGCGAACATGGAGAACCTGGTCTACCAGGATTGGATGGACCTCCAGGTCCAAAAGTTAGTAACGTTTTATATTTATTCTTTTTCTCATTGAGTAGTTGAATATTATAATTTGCCTTAACTATGTATATACAGGGATATACCTAGTTAATGTACCTAGGTTTGTACGGTATCCGAAACTAGTGCGCGGATTAAAAAAGAGTATGAAAAAGTAGGAAAATTGCTGGTCTTTTTACGTGCAATAAGATTCCATAACAAAAAATATAGGTTTCCATTTGAAAAAACGAAGTCGACCTTCAAATGACCTTGAAAACGCCGCCTAAATAAAAAACTGATACTGCCCCCCTCTTTCCCCCTCGGAATCCTTGGACACGTGTTTTACACTTTTTTAATATCTTTCATACATTTCGAGATATTCGATTGGAAAGTTTTCAAATCAACACCCTGTATAACTAATTTTCAATAGCATTTTACATGTAAATGCTATGCATATTTTTTGAAGAGGACAGAATCTATACCTCTAAAAGTAGAGTTATTGATAATTGTTTGAATCGAATCTCACGATGAATTGTCAAGCATTTTCAGTTCGAACAGACTGAAAAGTTTGAGCAGATCGAAAATCCATCGCTAATATAGTTTTCAAGAACCACAAGTAAAACAACGCTATTTCTAAACAATTAAAGAAACGACGACAGACTTATATAGGTACTAGGTCTCTAGGTTATCATTACTTTCGTTTTCTTTGAGCTTCGTCCCGTTTTCTCCGTTTTGTACGCACATTACAAGACTAAAATAATCAAGTGTATACATATATTATACAGGGTGAACTAATAACTTTGACCACCTTGAACATTTCTGCTATTTGTAACAGAAAAAAATTGACATATACTAAATTTGCATGATATAGAGAGGAAAATATTCTGATGCAAACATTTTTGATATGAGTAATGGCGTTTCAAAGTACTCAAGGTCGCCTCGATTCCTTTTAATAGAATGCTTTTACCTTTTGTATTATGAATCGATAGAGTATCGAATTCTGGGTAAAAATTTATTGACGTTCATATATCCTAAACCTAACAGTTAACAAGATATTATCGAAATAACTTTCAACTTCAATATGGCAAATACCTATAGATATACATATATACAACGTAGGCCAAGGAAGTCAAGGTAACCTTGAGATCACCGAAACGCCTTTACCCACATAAGAAATGTTTGCATCACTATATTTTCCCTGCCATAGCATGCAAGTTTTGTGTATTTAATTTTTTCATATTATTACAAACAACGGGAATACTCCAAGGTGATCGTAAATATTAGTCACCCTGTATAGACTGTTGAACTCGGTTTCAAACGTACTATCAAATAATCTTTCGTTTCATCTAAAAAACGAAACTTGATTCTCGAACTTTTTAAATAACATAATGGGAAACTAATTGCAAAACTTTCAGAAAAAAGTTTTGTAATTTGTACCATTTAATTCCTACTTAGACAGTTGTTTTTATCCCTATGTATGTTATAATTTGCTAATACTGGAACTGATGCTTAATAACATCGAATCCAGACATAAGAATGTAATAATTAATAATATTAACGAAATGTTAATTTTGTAATTTATTATTCGAAATAACTTGGACAACCTTAATTGTACGATTTCTAATTATAATTATTTACATATATTTATATTATATTATAATATTTTTCAGGGGCCAAAAGGAGATCGTGGTATGAATCCGTTCTCGCTACTTCCGCGGAAAGGGATACCCGGTGACATGGGATCTGTAGGGCTACCAGGTAAATCACTTTTCAATTGAATGATTTAAAAACTTACAAGTTTGTTTAAAATACTACCAAGGCGACCTTTTTCGTAGGTTTCCCTGGACTGAAAGGAATGATGGGCGAACCTGGACAAGATGGGATTCCTGGAAGACCAGGAGAGGATGGAATGATTGGTTTGTCAGGACCCCAAGGACCAGATGGTGAAGATGGTCCTGAGGGTTATCGTGGTCATCCTGGTGCTGTTGGTCGACAAGGACCACCAGGTATAACTAGAATTCTATAGTCAATATAAATCTTAAAGCAACTAGTCGGCATTTTATACTTCGCTTTTATTCTACAAGTTAACATTACAGTTCGAATTAAAAGTCCAAGTTTGTAAGCATTTAAAATATTTTTACGAAATCTTTGAATTTTTCTAGGATATTCTGGACCACCAGGAGTTCCAGCGCCTCCAGGGCCAGGCCCGCGAAACAGAGGTTTCCATTTCGCGCGACACTCGCAGTCTGAAATGATACCCCTATGTCCGAAGAACACGGTTAAACTTTGGGATGGTTTCTCGTTACTGCACATAATGGGCAATGGACATCCATACGGACAAGATCTTGGTACGAAAGATATATCCTTAATATTTTATATTTAATTAAAATGGAGACAGTATTTTCCAGTAAGCAAATTTCCGCTACACTGGTGGGAGACTAGCGGACCAACTCCATACCCATCTGCTTCCGCAACCTAGTGCTATGTTGGCAGCAGAGCCTGCTAGCGCAGATTTTTATTTGACACTAAGCGGCTTCTGCAATTTCAATAATTTCAAATTCTACGATAGAGGGCGCGAAGATACAAATATACATTTAAGAGAGCTCTACGTTTAAAGAGAACTAAAAGCGACTATTTTAATTATAATACATATATTGTAGCAAAAATTGCTAAAAATCTGAAATAATACATTTCTGTTTTTCCTATAAAGTAATGAAAAACAGTCGCTTTTAGTGCTCTTTAAACAGTTAAATGTATAATTGTATATGCGCGCCCTCCATCGTTGTAATTGAAATAACAGGAGTTACAGTCACTAAAATCGTCGCTAGATGGTGCAACAGATATGGTGTAGGGGGCGCTGTACCAACCGTCCGCTGCAAATCTGATACCTGCGTCGACTAGCAGACTCTGCTGCTATTCTTGCCGTGACAGTTTTGTCTGACTGGGTTCATCAATCTTACTTAAGAGCCTGGGCTCCGGCCGCTCGAGTAAGAGTGTGCCACGCTCAAAACGCTAGATCCGCATATACGTACACGAGGATTGCAAGGGTCCGGGAGTCCGCAAACCATTTCTCAATAATTCAAAGATGGGGCTGTTCCGAGGTCAAATGTGTTAGATAAAGATAAATCTAGAGCGCTTGACCCCTCGAAAGTCCTACTTTTGCGTTTTCTGGCGTAATTTGCAATATTCGGCAAAATATTATTATAGTATATAGAATACCCAACCGGGTTATGTTGGACTCCTCGGCAGGGGTGTGTAGTGCCGAGTATGTATACCCACTAACTCCTCCCTATCCGTCTCTAGACTTCTGGGGGCACCCGTGTTCCGCGAGCGCATTTCAATCTAGTACCACCACTGACCCACTGATTACACATACCCCGACTCCCTGGGGGAAGCCGGGGTTACGTGGGACTATCCTCGGAGACTACCCACTAAAAACTCACGCCCACCTAAGCTAAAAAGGAAGTGTCTGTATCACACGAGTACTCAACAGGCCACCTTCCAGCTACCCTACTACCCGGGGGGAGGGGTTAGCCTCCCCCCCCCCTACCTACTCTACTCGCCATCCCTGGAGCCGTCGGATTGGGCTTCCCGAGCACCAGCTCGGTCCATCCATGGCTCCCGGAGCTCCCATGCCTTGCCCAGAGCGGGTAACCCAAAGGTTCCCGCCCCGGCCAGGGCAAGAAGATGCCGCTACCGGTGAGGAAGTGTCGTCAGAGGCGCGATCCGGCACGTCACGACCCTCCCCACCGTACCCTACACGCCCCCCCCCCCCCCAACTACGCTGAGAGTTAACTCGGTGGGCGCCGACCCGTCCCGGGGCTGGGATCAGCTTGCACCCTGACCCCCCGAATCACCACCCCCCTCTAGGGGAAACGTCGACGCGGAGCCACCACCCTCCCCCTCGTGAGGGCACAGTACAACCCACTCGCAGACCCCCTAATATTAATTTGTTCCTATGAATCTTTGAAGGTAATTGTAAGTGTCTGATTTCTACCTCTTATGATATTGAATCTAAAGGCTTGCGAAATTTGAGGTAATTCCTAGTAGAATCCATATCACCTTCACGGGAGCATAGTTAGGGTGGCGATAGCTTTTAATTTTGAATTCCAGGAATCACCCTGCTTGTGTGTGTAACTCAATGTAAAAAGAATTTTGAAATGCCCCAGTGGTGTCTAAATCTAAAAATTTACTGAAGCAATGACGAAACTTATAAAACCGATAGACTGAAAACTTAACGACTATTAAGTGTACTTAATAGGTATATTTAGATCTAGTAAACAATTTGACTATTTTTAATATTTGTGAACCGATTGTTTTTCTTAGGTGCCGCGGGCAGTTGTGTTAGAAAATTCTCCGCCATGCCATATATGTTCTGCAACATCAACAACGTGTGCGATTACGCGAATCGTAACGACTACAGCTACTGGTTGAGCACGACGGAGCCCATGCCAATGGCGATGACGCCAATACCGTCACCGGAAGTCGGTAGATACATCTCGAGATGCTCCGTTTGCGAAGCACCTACCCGGCTAATCGCGGTGCACAGCCAGACTATGTCTATACCAACATGCCCAGGAGGTTGGGAGGAACTTTGGATCGGTTACAGTTTTCTCATGGTGAGTATATTACTCCAGCCATTGGTTAAAAGTCTACACACACCATAACAATTTAAATAGAAAACTACTACACAGAAATAAGAAGTTGGCTAACAAAAGAAAGAGAATCTACTTGTTATTGTGAACGAATCAGACCCTGCAGCTATCCGGATCTAATAAGGAAAATACGTTGTCCATTGAGAAGTGCTAATTACGGGAGCCCCTCCGCGACTACTAATTTTGTTACGGTTATAAGATCGTATTGATCATACTGATAGATACTCGCCGCGCGAAATTGTTAGTTGTCCTTGCAAGAGGTCGATTAGGCTCCAAATAGTTTCGGGTGATGATGGATCGGTATTTCTTGGATAACCGATGATAGTTAGGATCTTTGCGTATCAAAGAATTAAAATTTACGGTAATAACGTTGTGGTGTCGTGTCGGTCCCGAAATTGGGAACTTGGATCACAACTGGAATTACGGTGAATGATCGTAGGGTCAAATTCTAGAGAACAAGTATTCCTTTATTGATAAGTGCAAGACGTGGCTTGCGAGCTCCAAGTCAGACTCAGCTGTACTTGGAGTCAATCGTCGTTCGATGGAGAAAACATTTCTGAGTTTGTTGTAGCCGCATAGGATTTTAGGGAAGCTCAGAGGTAGGTGTGAATTGGAAAATGGTGTGTGATTCATTTATTAGGCGATTGAATTTCATTGGTTAGATGGTGTGTTTGAAAGGTGATGAAAATAGTGGAAAATTAGGAAGAGTAGGAGTAGCAGTTTGTGGCGGCTACCTCGTACGCTCGCCACCAGATGGACACCTCAACATCTGAACACCTTTCCCGCTACTAACCTGATCCGTCACCGATTCCTATATATTGTTACGTCCCAGGTAGGACGGATTATGATTTTTATGAGATAAGACGCAGTTTTGAACCTACCGCATTCACCGGCTACGGTTCGGAAAATTGAGGATTGTTTAAATAATTTGTATTCTTATTTTCCAAAAAACAAACAAAATTATTGATTTATTCAATATTAGATGCTGAATCAGATGTTTTAAATATGATTTGACAAATAGAGATTATGTGTAGTTAACGCATAAACTAGATAGCTTACAAATATTTCGTATAATAATAATGTTAATTTTTACCGAGTCGCTGGGTTAGTATCGCTTCGCAAATGTAGTTGTCGCAGATCGCAAGTCCAATAATCGCAGCCGCGGGTCGCCAATTCCAATAATCGCAGCCGCAGGTCGCCAATTCCAATAATCGCAGCCGCAGGTCGTCAATTCCAATTCACCACTTACACTGAACTTTTGTTAAACCTTAAACCTTTACTGAACTTTGAACTTCACTTCAATGACGGACTGGTCTGGTCCAAACTTTATGACAGAATGATTGATCTTTGAAGTATTGGTTCCCTTTTATAGGATGGACAGTCCATTGTTTCAATAGGATATTGATTTGATCTTTTATCTAATGCGCGTCATTCTTACCATGGGATTAGTGTGCCTTCTTGGAACTTGGCGCAACTGGACACACTTTCTGTTTATTTTTCGGGGTGACATCGATCTTTGCTGCGTCTCTCGCAGGAGGATAATTGGAATTGTTTTGTTCGCTATCTAATTTTCTAGAAATTTTAACGCCTATCCTAATCCTATTTATTTCCTTCTCCTTGCGTGACATTATTGGGTTTCAACAATAGTTCATAATAATTCTTTGTCTGAAGTTTTATTCGTTTGATTCTTAAGCGGTCGAATCACCGGACATGACACCGTCTTACTTCCTAGAATCTTAAGGCTTATCTTAATCTTATTTATTCTTCTCTCCTCGCGTGGCATAATTTTTATTTGAAGTTTTATTTGTCTTATTCATGAGCGATCGAACCACCGGACGTGACAATATATTGTCTTCAACCGCCTTCCAATATCCCAGCGTCTGAGGCAGGGCCCGCTAGATAACCTTACCTTACCGACAAGTCCTCTAGCAAACCTAGGACAAAAGGCTCCCTTTCCTTTTCCTCCTCTCTCACGACACTTCAACTGCCGCCAAATTTGTGATCCCGACGACGTGTGAGGCGACGACTACAACCAGAGGGGCCAACATCAACAAGACGGATCAACACCAGGAGGTTGGGTACTACATACTGCAAAAAAACCGCCGCGGTACCCAGAAGGCACGATGTATAAGCAGGATGTATAAGCAGTGAGAGATAATACTGTTGTTTATATTCGCGTCGTGGCTATTATTTATACCTCCACACACACACACACACAACTCAAAGGCGCTTCGATTGAATGCGATTTCTTTTCCGCGATTAACTACCTAATAAAACTCAAAATACAATGATATAAACAAATAATAACGACGTATGAAAGAATCGATGTAGAAAAAAGTCTTTAGTGTTCAGCTATAGTTGTGCGACAATGTCGCTAGATCAGGGCAATTGACTCGAATTTAGGGGAATACAGCTACCGTCTCTCTGCCAGTATCGGATTAATCACGTGACATTGTGACAGATGCATGAACTGCGTCACGCGATTGGGCTGTGACGGGAGCGTAGGGGAATAGTGTCGTAGAAGGGAAAGGGAAGAGTGGGAGACACGTCTTAATCTGGCAACACTGGCGTGCAGTCACTCATAAATAGTATTATATCAACTTGCATGACAAAGGTAGCAAAAAGTAGCAATTCTATCTTAAAGTATACATTATACGCAGGATGTTCGACTACAGGTGAGAGAAAATTTGAATGGTGGTTCTCCAAGACAATATAAGACGAAAATGAAGAATATAAAAATTGCGATTGCGGCTTCATTTTTTAGTTATTAACGGCAACCCGACCGCAAAAATGTGGCAACCCGACCAACAGAGATGTACACTTCTGCCGAATTCCTTGCTGTCACTTCTTGTGAAGCACGCGGAGTATCTGTTATTTGATACGTGACTGTCTCGCGTCTTTGTGACGTACGCAACATACACCTCTGTTGGTCGGGTTGCCGCATATTAGGCGGATTTCTAAATGTTAATAACAAAAAAATTAAGCCGAAATCACAATTTTTTTATTCTTTATTTTCGACTTGTATTGTCTTGTAGAACGACCCCTTAAATTTTCTCCCACCTGTAGTCGAAAACCCTGTATAACACATTAAAGTTTCATTGTTCTCTATAGAAGGTGAAATGATAACGAGTTAAATATTACAATTTCTTCTCAACTTTCTTAACGTATTTGTATTATTCTCAATAGATATAGATACACAAATTTTGTAGATTAAACTTAAATTGTTGAATAACACTAACGATACGATCAGTAGTCGTATCAGACATTTTAAATGCATTTCTAAGGTTAAACCAATGCCAACGGAACACAAACTGTTGAATCAACAAAATATTTTGTTCATACCTGAACATGATGGCAAATTTTTCTCACGTTACTTTTATAATTTGTTCCTAGACATTTTGAGAAAAGAATTGGTCCATGTTACGTTGCCGCAACACACGAAAGGGTTTTTCGCGAAACGGTTGGGCCCTTGTCCCGATCGGACAAATAGACGGCGCGAGAGTTTCGTAGAACACTGATTTATTAATAAGTTATCTGAGTTGAGGACTTTCGTTGCACAAAGCACTATTTCGCTAGGTTGTGTGTTCCTAAAAGTTCTGTATGTCTTGTGGTGTCGTAGCGTTCTGCTGCGTTCTCGTCGTGTTTGAATTTACGCAAACTCGGTTTTTTAGAGATTGGTCGGTTACAGTTTTGGGTGGAGGAAAATTATATTCTGTCATTGGTCGTGAGTGTGTCTATTTTGCGTCTTAGGATGGGAAATTGTCGAGAGTTTAGTTTCGTCTTATCTCGTCTTATCGATGTCGTGATTTACAACCACTTAGCCGGTCGCAACTTACTGTTGTTTCGCACGTGGTGTCCAGGTGTTTTACGATAACTGTCGAGGTTCCCACGGTGGCCAGAAAAATTAGCGGAATTTTGGAAACGGCCCGCAGCACCTCTGCGCCTGACGCGCAATTATAAATCATACGTCCGAATTATAAATTAAGTAACTGTACTAATCGTTCGGCACGTTCTTCGTCGTTGTTGCGATCCGCGACGAGTGGATCGAATGTAACAGTCCAAAACTAGGAAATAAATTGGTCCGTTAATTGGTCCATCCCCGTTCCATTTATGAGTGCACATTGAAATTGATCCGACAGCTACCCTGAAAGTTCTATGATATCGTGATGATTAATCCGAAACCGAAACTTGCAGCATCGTGATGCGGGCGCAGGTGGCGGCGGTCAGTCCTTGATCTCGCCTGGCTCCTGTCTGGAGGAGTTCCGTATTCGACCGTTCATCGAATGCCGCGGCCTCGGCACTTGCAACTACTTCTCCACGGCCACGTCGTACTGGTTGGCCACCATCGAGGACTACGAGATGTTCCGTAAGCCGGTGCAACAGACTCTGAAGGCGGATCATACGTCGCGAGTGAGTCGCTGCGCGGTCTGTCTTCGTCGTCGCGTGACGGAGGATGCGCGCACGAGGACGCTGCACCCGTACTCGACGAACGGCCAAAGGGAGTCCGCCGGTAATATTCAGTACGCGCCGCAACGTTATCCAGTCTATCCTGGACATCACAGGCAACAACAACCGCCGAACAGAGCAAGACAACCGAATCGAAACGTGGCTTACCAGGTCAGGAGAAGAGGCAGAGTTCGCAAACCGGAACGACCAACCGAGACCCCATACGCGGGTTAAGGAGTCGATCATCGGGGCACGGTTGTCGGCGATTCAGAGGTCATGGTTTTGAACTTATAGTCAAAAGTCGCGTATACGCGAAACACGTACGGCATACATTACAAAATTAGAAGATATGCGTTCCCAATACGGGAGTAATTACGGATTCCGATGTCGATGTATACATACGTGTACTACAATATCCGCATTTTAATTTATGTAAATTGTAATAAGTATACCTTCGTGATTATTTACACCAGTTATTTGTCTAGATTTTTCCTATTAATTGTTTATTTCGTCGTTTATACGGTATTATTGCACACGAAAATAAAAAGAGAACAATTAAGTTGATCATTAGATAAATTTTAGATATCTTACATTTTAATTCTATCGCATTTTTCAAAAAAAGAACACTATTCTTTTTGTACTATAAATAAATCTATTTAAATTCTTGGATATTTGATTCATACATCGAATCAAATTAATTGGATATTTAGTGAAATGTCAGTACACGTGAAACAGAGGCTTATAATACGCAAGTAAATGTTTATTAAAAATTGCACGGATTAAAATACGGTTACGTCGAATACACACGAAATAAAGACCTCTACGGTGATGTAACGTAGGGAGGCAACGACTCTGTGTATATAACATATAACAAAATATTTGAAGAACCTATTCGATAAGTAATCACGCCCCTTCCTTGTAGCGTATATAATTACAACGGCTATTGTGCGGTCTGAGTTCGAGACGATGCTTGATGCCAAATAGTACGGGGACCCGTATCCCCGACGCAAACTGCGAATTCGAAGTCCGCCCTCGAACGTGACAAACTCGCGAAACGAATAGTTTAATCACCGATTACTTCGTTCGATATATCGCTACTGTAACTGCCTATGTATTTTGCATTAAATAAAGGTCTTTTATAGAAGCCACCGAAAACCGTGGTGCAGACCCTGATTCCTGAGAATCGTTGAAGGATGTCTAAAACATCGATACCCAGTAAACAATTTGCTTTGAATTTGGCACCAAAATTTGTCTCGAAATTCCTATCCATATGTTTCCGCATTAGGCTCGGTATTTGAGTGCAAAGTCTGCAGCCAAAATTTCATGCCAAATTGAAGCCAAACCTTGGCTTCGTTCAGCTTCGTTATAGAGGGCAGGTCGGTCGCAGTAAGAAGGAACCTAACCTTGTTCTGAAAGTAAATATCGGGCAAAATCAGGGAATAACACATTTATACACATATTTTACCTTTTATAACACATTTTTTATGACGCTTTGTCTCTCACGGCGCATTGTGGTGTTTACGCAGCACTTTCGCGAACAGGGCTATAGAAACTTAAATAAAATACCTTTTTCCACCCTACAAGAAGATATACTTCAATTTTTCCCGATATTTACTAATAGGACAAGGTTACGTCTGTTCTTCGTGCGACGGACCTGCCCTCTACAACGAGGGCCGAACGAAGCCAAGGTTTGGCTATAATTTGGCATGGAATTTTGCCTGCAAACTTTGCACTCAATTTCCGATCCATCTGTCTCCAAATTTTACTACGAATTTGTCGACAAATTTGGGTGCCAAATTCATATAAAATGGGGACCAAATTCTGCTCCAAGCGGGGTTTGGTACTAAATTTGTTTGAAACAGCATTTGGCTAACTGGGTACATGCATACCTCGGGTGTCTTCTATGTGCACGTGTTCGTACATAATCTAGGGAAAGTGATTAGTACTCTATTTTTATACAAAATCTACCAAAACGTATGGGCATATCTTGAGTAGTGGGTTGTTCAACACAAAAATAAAAAATGGTTCATATTTGCATATTTATCCCAAAGTATTTAAAATTTGCTTCGTATTTTGAGGCCAATCTTCAATTACTTTTTACAGTAAATGTCCGTTTCCTTATACAAATGGTTGTTAAATTAGCTGGAGCTATTTGACAGTACATTTCCTAAATGTTTCACGACAATTTTTCATTTTTCATTTCCATAAATTCTTTGTCCGTCACAAGTGACAAGTAGGACCAAGTGGTTCATTGTAATAAATATATTTAACGTTCCATCTGATTATTCTTATCTAATCTTCTTTAAATAATTCCAAATTATATTATACGTTTGAGTCAACAACTTACGTAATGTGTGGCTGAAGATTGATGATTTCATGTGCTACAATCTAAAGTTAAAAGTCAGATAACACGATATAATAGATTATTGATTCGGTATTTTATTTCTGTGATTGAGATTTTAATAATCCTAAACATAGACTGAACAAGCTATGTTCTGCTGCAAACGACCAGAAAATAACTACAAAAACCAGTGAATAACTACAAATTATCACAACCTTCGAACGGACGAGGATTTGACAAAGAGTTCAGATAACTGAAGCTGACGCGTCAGAAGAAAATCGAACACGCACGTATAAAGTCGCAGTCGCAAAGAAAAGACAATTTAATGTTTTGTTCATACGTTTGAGAACGTGTGCATAAAAGATACCTTCGAGCGTGCCTTTGACGATCGGAGAGATAAAAAGAAACAAGCACTAGAAAGAACTAATGTAAAATTTGATAATCATATATTTTATTTCTCTCGACAATACATAGATTTTATCAACCAATTCCACAAACAAGTGTTCTTTATAATTACACGTTTATAGTTGAACAAAATATAATAAAGTAACTGCCAGTTATGTAGTGTTCTTGAATAAGAACATAATAATATATAATTTCATATTAAACCAGTCCATAATTTTGTTCGTATAGAAAGAACATTCTAAGAGTTCTTTTTTAGATTCAATGTGGATAAAAGTCGAGGGAAAACTGAGTGATCGTGTGTACAATGATATGACCTAACACTTTACTTACCGGCGACAACCTAACAGTTAAGAGCTTAATAAATGTTTCCATAACGACAACTTTTGGAATTATTGTTTTGAGGAAAACTGATAAGGTTATCCTTCAGTTATTCTATAATCATTAAAAATCTATTAATAGTGAACGTGAAGTGAATAGTTGGTACGTGAAGCGTTAATATCACTTAATTGTCAGTGTAGTGGCGAATCATACATACGTATGACTCAAATACGAACAAATTTATGGATTAACGCGATAGTATGATACTTGCCGCGTCTGAATGCTATTTCTTTAAGTTTCATTTAAAAGTTATTCTAAAGTATAAATAAATAGTTGCTATTATCCGTTCAATATTTGCATTGCAGTTTTATATTTATATACTGTGTATCATCGTTTTAAATAATAAACTTTATTACTTATTCGAAATACTGATTTATTAAATGCACAGATTCGTCACTGCTCACTAAAAAAAAAAATAAAGTCTTCGTGAACAAAATAGTTTACCCAACCGAAGCCACCTAATTATGAATGATATTACCTTTACCTTTTTATCTACATTGCACAACTGTAAAGGCTCGTACAGACCTGAACATTTCGACGAACATTGCGCCGAACAGCGAACGAAACGCAAAATCGACATTCATTTCGGCGATCCGAACGGCGCGATTTTGCGTTTCGGTCGCTGTTCGGCGCGGCGTTCGGCGCAATGTTCGTCGAAATGTTCAGGTTTGTGCGAGGCTCACCCGTTTTCGTTCGTGCGCGCGGTCGATCCATCGCTTGTCGGTTTTTCGACATACATCAAAGGCCTCGTACAAACCTGAACGTTTCGACGAACATTGCGTCGAACATCGCGCCGAACAGCGTCCGAAACGCAAAATCGCGCCCAAATGAATGTCGACTTTGCGTTTCGTTCGCTGTTCGGCGCGCTGTTCGGCGCAATGTTCGTCGAAATGTTCAGGTCTGTACGAGGCCTAACGGTACAAATGATTCCTGCGCTGGATTTAATTTCGAATATTTCATTAAATTTTCATCGTTTATGAACTTCTTTGCGGATACAAGACGCATTTTGAAACTTTTTAAATTCCTGCAAGAATTATCCCAGTAAACAATTTGCTCTTGATTTGCTTTAAATTTGCCACCAAAAGTCTTCAAATTCCGACCCATCCACTTCCGCATTAGGTGCGGTATTCGAGTGCAAAGTTTGCAGCCAAAATTCCATGCCAAATTGGAGTCAAACCTTGGTTTCGTTCATCTTCGTTATAGAGGGCAGGTCTGTCGGACGAAGAGCAGACGTAACCTTGTTCTGTTAGTAAATATCGGGAAAAATTTAAGTATATCTTCTTGTAGAGTAGAAAAAGGTATTTTATTTAAGTTTCTATAGCTCTGTTCACGAAAGTGCTGCGTAAACACCACAATGTGCCGTGAAAGACAAAGCGTCATGAAAAATGTATTATAAAAGATAAAATATGTGTATAAATGTGTTATACTCTGATTTTGTCCAATATTTACTTTCAGAACAAGGTTAGCGTTGCGGATAGAATTAAGGTCGTGCAGTGTCCGTCACGCAGATATAGTGGTAATTAGATATCAACGAATTCCGACAATATTTCATTGTATGGAAATACACGTGTATTGTAAAGGATATGGAAGGAGGATGGAGCAGACCGGTATTAGCTGAAAATTGTACATTGTGGAAAACTATCGAACGATGGTCACCCGAATCTCGTGGGCGCGTTGTGACAAAGCGATTGCGTTCTGTTGCATATCAAGCCAGTGCGTGTAAATGTGCGCGACGCGTCTACCTTAGGCCGCAATAAACCTCAAAAATAGGGGAGACGTCCCCACGGAATGAAGGTTTACTAGCGTGCACGGAGAGACCGAAAGGTTAATCCGGGGCCGCCAGGCTAAGGAAAGGTCACGAGATTCGGGAAGTGCCAACCTAATGAGCGTGATATTGTTAAATTGATTGTCTGGTGTACGTTCTTGTGCTTACAATGGGCGGTCGAGGACAACCGCGGGTTTGGTACCTGAGACAAAGCACTATGAAATTTCAATAGGGAATCATAAACAAATTGCTCCATCCCCTCCCATAGCCCTCAGAAAATCAACTGCCGATCGGAAAGAGTGCAGTTGCCATCGAGACGCAGGAGAGTCAAGCGACAAATTGTGGTGCCGAAACCCGGGAAAATTTTCGGCGGTTGTGAGTTATAATTCGCTTGAGTGTAAAGTGCGTCGATGGCAAGAGGAAGGAAGAGGGCTCTTGCACCACAGGCGAATAAGGATTCGCCGATGGCTAAGAGAACACGAGCTTCTGCGAGGAAAAGTGCGAGGAGTGAAATCGAACCTCTCAACTTCGATCAGCCCGGACCGTCGGGAACTCAACCCGGACCTTTTTTTTTTTATCGTGAGGAAATGTTTGTGACGGGTATCCGTCGGGGTGGAGGGAGTGCCGACTCAGCCGGCTGCCAGGGGTCGGTAGCGCCTCGAGGAGGAATAACGGGTAGGGTTGTTTTCTGGTAAAAATACTCGTTTATTGTCCGTAGTCTCTCTATTTACACAGGTGGCGCGATAGCGGCGGTATCGCGGGGTTATCGCGGCGGTTCGGTAGCGCGGCGGATCGGTAGCGCGGCGGATCGGTCGCGCGGCGGCGCGGTATCGCGGCGGCGCGGTATCGCCTCGGCGTCGGGGAATCGGTCAGGGGTTTGTAGGACGGTCCCGCGGGCTTGCGCCCCTCGGGGGAGGGATTCCGGCCCGTTTGCACGGTGCCGGCTCGGACGAGTTTCCCGTAGGCTTGCGCCCCTCGGGGGAGGGATTCCGGCCCGTTTGCACGGTGCCGGCTCGGATGAAGTTCCCGCAGGCTTGCGCCCCTCGGGGGAGGGATTCCGGCCCGTTTGCACGGTGCCGGCTCGGATGAATTTCCCGCAGGCTTGCGCCCCTCGGGGGAGGGATTCCTGCCCGTTTGCACGGTGCAGGCTCGGATACGGGAGCGAGGGTGTTCGGCGGAAACGGTGGTTACGGTCGGAACGTGGTACGGTCGGGTTGGAGGTACAGTGGAGGGCTTACTCGGCGGTCGCTTTCGGTCTCGCATGCCTGGCCTCAACTGCCCCGATTGCTGCTTCTCGCGGCCTATTTATCCTTCCCACCGCCCACTTCCACTCGCGAGCAGCCGGCTCGTCGCGGCGGCCACCTCGCGGCCGCGACGAGAGGCTGTGCTCGGCCGCGGTCTCGGCGCGCTCGCTGGGAGTGGGGCGGTGGGAGGCGCGGTGTTAGGCGGGGAAGTCGCGGGCCTTCTATATACCCGTTACATCCCCCTCCTACTTCGGGGCGCGAGACTTCCTCGCCGGTACTATTTACATTTTTTTTTTTTTTTTCTGTTTCCAAGGTAACGGTTATCGGCTTATCTACTAACGGCTTACTCGCTAACGGTTATCGGCTTATCTACTAACGGCTTACTCGCTAACGGTTATCGGCTTATCTACTAATGGCTTACTCGCTAACGGTTATCGGCTTATCTACTAATGGCTTACTCGCTAACGGTTATCGGCTTATGTACTACTTAATCCTACGCGCTATTTACAACTTACTATCTACGGACTTATAACTATACCTTAAGCCTACGGTTATGAACTACGGTTATTTACACCTTACGAACTACGGTTATTTACACCTTATGAACTACGGTTACTTATAACTACACCTTATACCTACGGTTATTTACAACTTACGAACTACGGTTATTTACACCTTATGAACTACGGTTACTTATAACTACACCTTATACCTACGGTTATTTATAACTTACGAACTACGGTTACTTATAACTAACGCTATTTACAACTTACTCTCTACGGTTCCCGTGCGACCTATGGGGTGGGTCCGGGAGGCTGGTTGGACGGCCATTTAAAGGTCATGTTTAATATCCCTCCGCGGGATAGTCGGAGGTAGACCCACCCTCCTGGGATCGGCAGGCGGTGGCGTTCCCCCGGCGGTAGCTGGTCCAGGCGGAGGTTGAAGCTGTGCGGTCGGCCCGCGTCCTCCATGACCGAGGCTGGCAGTCGTCGGCCCTCTGGTTGGTCGCCTTCGGTTGGCCGCACCCCTGGTATTGGCGGCTGGGCTGTCGTCCTTGGCCGCTGTCCGGCCGGTGGCCTGGCTGTTTGTGTGCCTGGCCCGGTTGGCGGCGCTGGTGTTCCGGTCGGTGGAGCTGGCCCGGTTGGTGGTGCGGGTACGGCTGGTGGTGTCGGTACCGTTACCGTGTATTGGGCTAGAAGTTCTTCCAGCTCCCGGAGGGTGTCGTCCGTGTCGGTGACAGCCAGTGTTGCCCCCACGTGGTGACTGGTGGGGCCTACTGCCTGCCCCACCGCTGGTGGTGGCCCTCCGGACGTTGTGGCCTCCGTCCCGCTTTTTTCCCGGGTGGCCGCTGCTATGTTGGTGGGCTGTTGCCCCGGGCCCGGTGGTCTTTCCGTGACCGCTGATAATTCGCCTGCTGTCCTCCGCGGCGGTCTCATCCGCGGTGGCGGTCCTCGCCTGGTCGGTGGCCCTGCTGGTGTTGGCCGGTGTGCGGGGTTCGGCCATTGCACCGTCCCGTCCCTTAACCTCTGGCGTATTCGGGCCTCCGTTGGCCGGCTGTTCGGGTCTCTTCTCATCTGGATCGCCGCTGCTCGGCATGCTGCCGGTGGTACGTCTTTCTGCTTTGGCATCTTGTTGCAGACTGACTGCTCCGCTCGCTTCTCCGCGACTTAATATTTCCTCCCGGAAATCCCCCTCCAGGTCGCACGGTTTAAGATCCTGGATGTGGGCTCGGTGGCGTGTCCCTCTACCGGCTTGGACTACGACTACCGTTGGGCCGAGGATTGCGCGGACGCGATACGGGCCGGAGAATTTTGGCGCGAGTTTCGCGCAGAAGCCGTCTGCTGCTGCCGACAGAGGGTGCTCTCGTCGCATTACTGCGTCGCCGATTTGTGGCGCCCATTTCCGTCGGTGCCGGTTGTAGTTTTTACGTTGTGTTTCGGTCGCCTGTGCCTGCGCAGTTCGTGCCATTTTTCGACCTTCGTGCAATCGTTCTATGGTGTCGACTCGTGTTTGAAGGTCTGTGTTGGTGGTGTTTTCCCGGTACGTTTCGGTGGGAGGGCGGTCTGTTCCCTCGATCGGTAATTCCCGGCCGTACGTTAGGTACGCTGGTGTTAATCCGGTTGCTTCGTGTCGGGCCGTGTTGTATGCGAACACTGCGCTTGCTAGGCTACGATCCCAGGCTCGGTGATTGCCGTCTGTGGTTTGGGCTATTATTGTTTTTACTACCCGGTTTGTCCGTTCTACTGGGTTACACTGTGGTGTATACGGCGGCGTTTTCTTATGTTCCACTCCGTATTGTTGGAGGAGTTTACGGAACTCATGGCTTTCGAATTGCCGTCCGTTGTCCGTTATGACTACCCGGGGGCATCCATGTCTGAGGAATATGAGTTCCTCGAGTGCTCTGGTGACTGCTGGGGCGGTTGCCTGTCGGAGTGGTCTTGCTTCGGTCCACTTCGAGAATTTATCCTGCAGTATGATGATCGTGCTGTATCCTTGGCTGGTTCGGGGGAGCGGGCCTACCAGGTCGGCTGTTATAACATCCCCCGGGGCTATTGCCGGGGTGGAGAACATTTCCCCGGCTGGTGCCTGTTGCAGTGCCTTGTATTTTAGGCAGCTGAGGCAGCGACGGACGTATGCTGCTGCGTCGCGTCTCATCCCCGGCCAGAAGTATCGCTGGCCGAGTCTGGCCAGTGTTTTTGCCCTTCCGAGGTGTCCTGCCTTGGGGTCGTCATGCATTTTCTTTAGTATTCCGTTCCTTTCGGCTGCCGGGATGCAGCGCTTCCACTCCCATTCGGTGCTTAGTCCCGCATTGTCCGGTATGTGGCGGTACAGGTTTTCCTGGTGTATCCTATATTCTGGGAGTTTCTTGGGATTTTCCTTTACGGTGGTTTTTACCCTTTCATACCACGGTAGTTTGGGTGGTTCGAGTGTGCTCGCCACTTCTGGTTGGCGGGAGAGGGCATCGGCCACCAAGTTTTGTTCCCCCTTGCGGTAACGGATGTCGAAGTCGTATTGCTGCAGTTCAAGGCCCCAGCGGGCTAGTCTTCCTGATGGGTTATCCATCTGCTGCAGCCATTTGAGTGCCTGGTGATCGGTGATGACCGTGAATTTGTACCCCTCCAGGTATGGTCTCATTTTTCGTATGCCCCATACTACGGCAAGACACTCCTGTTCGGTGACCGAGTAGTTTCTTTCGGCCTTATTTAGTGTCCTGCTTGCATACGCGATCACCCGTTCCTCTTTGTTGATCTCTTGGGTGAGGACTACTCCTAGGCCGTTCTGGCTTGCGTCGGTTTGTAGGCAGAACGGTTGATTGAAGTCCGGACAGGCTAGGACCGGTGCGGTGGCCAGTTGCGTTCTCAAGGTCTCGAACGCCTGATTTTCGGTTTCTCCCCAGTGCCATTTCTGACGCTTCTGTAGTAAACGGTGTAGCGGTTCGGCCGTGTCTGCGAAGCGTGGCACGAATCGTCGGTACCAGGAGACCATCCCCAGGAATCTCCGTAGTCCCTTGATGTTTGTCGGGGCTGGTACGCTTCGGATAGCTTCCACCTTGTCCGGATCGGTTCTGACCCCTTCTCGTGTGACCAGGTGTCCGAGGTAGCGGAGCTCGGTGCGGCAAAACCGGCATTTCTCTGCGTTTACTCGCAGGTTTGCTTGCTGTAGGCGTTGCAGTACCTCTCGTAGGTTTTCCAGGTGTTCCTCGAATGTAGCCCCGAGTACTATTATGTCATCGAGGTATGCGAACGCTCGAGGCTCGAGTTGCGGGCCGATTATTGTGTCCAGTAGCCGTTGAAATGTTGCTGGCGCTGAGTGTAGCCCGAATGGCATTACTTTAAATTGGAACAGCCCGCGCCCGGGAACGGTGAATGCGGTGACCGGTCTGCTCTTTTTTGCCAGCGGTACCTGCCAGTATCCGTTTGCTAAATCGATAGTTGACAGGTATTTTGCCCCCCTGAGTTTTTCCAGTGTCGCCTGGACTTGCGGTAGAGGGTATGCATCTTTCTCTGTTATGTTGTTTACCCGTCGGAAGTCGATGCAGAAGCGGGGTTTTCCGTTAGCTTTACGGACGATGACGATGGGTGAGCTCCAGGGGCTGGCCGATGGCTCGATAATCCCCTCTTGGAGCATCCGGTCTACTTCCTCGTTAATGATTGCTTGGGTCGCTGGATTTCGTGGTGTGTACCGTTGTTTCACCGGTTCGGCGTTACCTGTGCGTATGTGGTGTTCGATGAGGTGTGTCGTGCCCGTTATTTTCTCGAACCGTGGTAGCTCCTCGTCTAGGAGTTCTAGGAGTCGGTTCTCCTCCTCCTCTGTGCATTCTGTGAGGCCCTGCTTGTCCTCCAGCGTATCATTTTCCTCCCACGGTTCGAAGGTCCAGCGGTGTGGTCCGAGGGTGATTGTAACTCCTAGCGTGTGGAGTGCATCTACCCCCAGAATGACTGCCTGTGAGAGTGTCGGCAGGATCGCGCAGGCTAGTTGGATTTTTCTCTCGCAGATTATTGCCGGTATCTCCATTTCTCCTTGTAGCCTCGCGGATGTACCGTCGGCGACCCGGACTGACGGGTTCCCTCGTTTGACGTGGGCTCCTTTTTTTTGGCACCAGTCGGCTACATCCTGCCGAATGTAGGTGCGTGTGGCTCCTGTGTCTACTAGCGCCGGGAACCGCCGTCCGTAGGTTTCCAGCCTGATGAAGAGCCGGTTATCGGGGTGTGTCCCCTCGGAGGCGTTGGCCGGTTGCTCGATCGGTCGGTGCCTCTTCCGCCGATCCAGTTGGCGTTTCCCGCCACGGGATTGCATGTGCATTGGGCGGTGGTTCGTCCTTCGGTTCCGCAATATGAGCAGAAGAGCCGGGGCGCACGTTGGCATTCTTGCCGGTGGTGGCCTCGTTGCCCGCATCGCCAACAGCAGGTTTCCCTGTTGTAGGCGGTTAGGCTATTTATGCGTGGGCCCTGGTATATCTGGTTTTGGTTTTCTACCGGTGCCTTTCGGCGTTTCTCTCGTTCCAGGAGTTCTTCGTACTCGTCCGTATGGCTTAGGAGTTCTGCCATGTCCCGGACCTCGGTTTGTCTGAAGTACCGTTGGTACTCTACCCGGAGATTGACGTAGAGTCTCTCTAGTTTCTCTTCCGTCGAGAAGCCTCCATGGCGTCTCATCATCGTTTGCATTTCCGTTATGTAGTCTCTCGCCCGTTCTCCTGGTTTCTGTAGGCGATCGCGTATAGCCTCTTCGAGGTCTCTTCGACGGTTTCGCGGGAGGTATTGTGCCTCGAAGGCTTTCTGGAAGTCGTTCCATGTGCTCCAATTTTCCTGTTCGTTGTGGAGCCATTGTAGAGCAGGTCCCCGGAATATTTCCGAGAGGCACCCCAGGATTTGTTCCGGTGCGACCTTGTAGCTCCTTTCTAGGTCTCTCAGTCGGTCCAGGAAATCTTCTGCGTTTTTCCCGTCGAAGTGAGTGCCCCACCGGCGGATCTGCTCCATCGCGCTCGGTAGTTCCTCTTTGCTCGGTGGATCCTCCTTCATTTTTATTTTTCCGGCTATACGTTTTCTTAATTCATCCAACGTGCCTGTTGTTGCTAATCCTCGTTGGCTGGCTTCGTAAATCGCTTCGTTTTTTCTCAGCGCATATATCCACCCGGTCGGTTGGCTCATCTGCCTTTTCCTCTACTCGGTCCTTCCTCGAGGTTCCTCCTTATCTCGACTGTTCGGGCGCCATTTGTGACGGGTATCCGTCGGGGTGGAGGGAGTGCCGACTCAGCCGGCTGCCAGGGGTCGGTAGCGCCTCGAGGAGGAATAACGGGTAGGGTTGTTTTCTGGTAAAAATACTCGTTTATTGTCCGTAGTCTCTCTATTTACACAGGTGGCGCGATAGCGGCGGTATCGCGGGGTTATCGCGGCGGTTCGGTAGCGCGGCGGATCGGTAGCGCGGCGGATCGGTCGCGCGGCGGCGCGGTATCGCGGCGGCGCGGTATCGCCTCGGCGTCGGGGAATCGGTCAGGGGTTTGTAGGACGGTCCCGCGGGCTTGCGCCCCTCGGGGGAGGGATTCCGGCCCGTTTGCACGGTGCCGGCTCGGACGAGTTTCCCGTAGGCTTGCGCCCCTCGGGGGAGGGATTCCGGCCCGTTTGCACGGTGCCGGCTCGGATGAAGTTCCCGCAGGCTTGCGCCCCTCGGGGGAGGGATTCCGGCCCGTTTGCACGGTGCCGGCTCGGATGAATTTCCCGCAGGCTTGCGCCCCTCGGGGGAGGGATTCCTGCCCGTTTGCACGGTGCAGGCTCGGATACGGGAGCGAGGGTGTTCGGCGGAAACGGTGGTTACGGTCGGAACGTGGTACGGTCGGGTTGGAGGTACAGTGGAGGGCTTACTCGGCGGTCGCTTTCGGTCTCGCATGCCTGGCCTCAACTGCCCCGATTGCTGCTTCTCGCGGCCTATTTATCCTTCCCACCGCCCACTTCCACTCGCGAGCAGCCGGCTCGTCGCGGCGGCCACCTCGCGGCCGCGACGAGAGGCTGTGCTCGGCCGCGGTCTCGGCGCGCTCGCTGGGAGTGGGGCGGTGGGAGGCGCGGTGTTAGGCGGGGAAGTCGCGGGCCTTCTATATACCCGTTACATGTTTTATACATACCCCGACTCCCTGGGGGAAGCCGGGGTTATGTGAGATTCTCCCCGGAGGACGAACCCCCGAGGACTACCCACTAAAACCTCACGCCCACCTAAGCTACACGGGAGGTGCCTGGATCACGCGAGTACTCAACAGGACATCTCCCAGCTATCATCATGCCCCGGGGGAGGGGTTAACCTCCCCCACTGCCTACGCTATAAGACCCCGGGCGGAGGGACCCGCCCGGTGTCCCCATCCCTGGAGCCTTCGGATTGGGCTTCCCGAACCCCAGCTCGGTCCACCCACAGCTCCCGGAGTCTTCGTGCCCCGCTCGGAGCCGGTACCCCGAAGGAACCAGCCCCGGCCGAGGCAAGAAGACGCCGCCACCGGAAGGAAGGGCCGTCGGAGGCGTGATCCGGCACGCCCCGACCCTTCCTCACCCAATACCCCCCACGGATCTCCCTCACCAATCGGGGAGGGACGGACCGACAGCCCCCCACACCGGGAAACTAACTCGGGGGGTGTCGGCCTATCACGGGGGGAGCTATGCTCCCCCCCGGGGGCCCGGGTCAGCTCACGCCCCGGGCCCCCAGGTTCGCCGTCCCCAATGGTGGGGGCATAACAGGGCGCGGGGAAACTCCCCGCGCCGACCCCACTCCGCCCCCCACCACCGGGGGCACACGTTGGCGCGGGGGAGACCCCCGCGCCCTACCAGCCGTCGCCGCCCCCCTCCTGGGGGCCACACGTCGGCGCGGGGGTCGTCCCCGCTCCCACACCCTCCTCGCGGAGCCCGGGTCCCGTTCCCGGGCCCGCTCGGCGGCCTCCTTCTGGGTCATTACTACCTCACAGAAGGAGGCCACCGCATTCCACGACCCCACGCTGCCGACCATGTGGTCGACCACGGTCGACAGCGCGAGGTCCCACCCGCCCACTGCGGCTCTCAGGACACGGCGCGGCCCGGCCCAAGCAGGGCACTCCTCCAGAGTGTGCCGCGCCGTGTCGACATCTTCGCCGCAGTGGTGGCACTGCGCAGTCGGCTCCTGCCCCATTCTATGCAGGTACTCTCCGAAGCAACCGTGGCCGGAGAGCACCTGCGTGAGGCGGAAGGTCAACCTTCCCCGCCTCCTGCACCATATATAAAATATGGGCAGGAGGGCCCGGACAATCGGACGTGTGGAGGGCGCCAACAGCGCCCTCCACTTCGATAAACTTTCCGTCCGGGCCTGGCGATTCTGGCCCTCCAGCTCCAACTCCTCCTCGCGCGTGAGTCCCACCCCCGGCGGGCGGCGGAAGGAGCGGGCGATGTGGTATAGCTTCGCCCGCTCCGCCGCCACCACAGTGAAGGGTGGAATCACGGCGAGGAGTCCCGCCGCCTCGGCGGAGATGGTGCGGTACCCCCGTATGACCCGCAAGGCCAGCCGCCGCCGCACTCTTTCAAAGAGTTTGCGGCTGGGCGTGCTGGCCCCGAGCGAGCGGTGCCATACGGGGGCCTCATACAGGGCTATAGACCGCACCACCTCCACATAGAGGCGGCGTACTTTCAAATCCGGCCCCCCGACATTCGGCAGCAGCCGCGCCAATGCGGCTGCCGTCCTCTCTAGTCGGGGGGCGAGGAGCTCGAAGTGTCCATCAAATCGCCAGCGGCCGTCTATGACCAGGCCCAGGTACCTCATCCTGGGCCCGATCGCGACGGAGGTTTCAGCGACGCGAATCCGGAGATCTTGACCGCGGGCTAGCCGCCACACCCGAGGCGAATACAACCAAATCGCCTCAGTTTTTGTGGCGGCCACGGTCAACCCCATTCTCCGGATTCGCCCGACCACGCAGTCCAGGGCAGCCTCACCCAGGTGCCTGGTTCTCCTCCAGTCCTCCCCCTCGGCATAAACCAGGGTGTCATCTGCATAGCAGATGTCACCCGTATCCGGGGGGAGGACAACCCGCAGCACCGCGTCGAACTCAACCCGGACCTGGAACTCCGTCAACGAATGCAGCCGTCAGGGAGAGAAAGCACCGTCAACGTCAGGGGTTGTCCTCGGAAAGCTCACCTGGAAGCACCAGCAGCAGGAACGAAGGGTCGACCGGTCGGAGTGAGTACCAGGAACGAGAACAAGGCGAGCAACAACGTCCGTAACACACGGACCCCATAGCGCGTCTCGTGCAAGCGATAGAAAATACGTTGCGAACCGTGAGCGAGGCGTCGATGGGAATAGGGAGTTCGCGCTTCATGAATCGTCTTACCTCTGCGGGGTCATTGCCGACGTTTTCGGGAGATCCGGTAGAATGGATACACTTCAAAGAGACCTACCGATTAACGTCCGAACACGGGGCGTACAGCGATCGGGAGAATATGGCCAGGCTTTTCGCCGCGTTGAAGGGAGAGGCGCGCGAGACCGTAAGTGCGTTGTTAGCCACGAGTCAGGATCCAGGAGCCGTCATACATACACTGGAGTTAAATTTCGGGGATAAATATGCAGTGGCGCGCAAGATTATAGACGACATTAAAGGTCTACCGCGCTTGGACTCGGGCGCAATAAGCATAGCACAGTTCGCGACTAAACTTCGAAATGCGGTGGTAGCCTTTCAATCCTTGGAGCTCACTGGTTACCTCCACAGCCCCGAATTAGTTCAAGTCGTCGGGAACAAATTACCCTCGGCTCTGAAATACGCCTATAACAGGTATGCGATCGAAGTGACCGCGGAAAATTCGCAGCTAGAGAAACTATCAGGTTTCCTGTTTAAAGAAGCGGAGCTCGCAGTAGCGGCGGGTGTTTTCAACGTAGGATCGAATATTGCATCGACGTCGCGAGCGCTGCCTAGCACGACAAAACGCATTAGGGGAAAGGGTCCCAGTACGTTGGATAAAGCAGAGTTTAGAATAAACGCAGTAGAAGGTCGCGAAGAACGCGTAAATAGATGTGTGTTCTGCGATAGGTCTAACCACGCCACGGCCGACTGTACGGGACTTGCCCGGGAAACGATATCGCGACGATGGTTTCTGGTAAAAAAACATAGATTATGTTTCAAATGCTTGCAAAAGGGACATCCGCGCAACGAGTGCAAGGGCGCGAGCTGTTCAGCCTGCAAAGGCAACCACCATATCCTTCTCCATAATGTCAGATGCGATAATAAAAACACGAGAAGGGGTCGGAAGGAATCAAACAGAAAAGCGCCGGAAACTATCGTCGCGTCGGAAAACGTCGCAAGAGATACCGCAAAGAGCACTTGACTAGGGGTAGAGTGCGCGCTACTAAAGATACTACCGGTTCGAATTCAAGGGCCGAAAAAATCCGTGGGTACGTTTGCGTTGTTGGACGAAGGTTCGACAATTACGTTGGTCGACCGAGGGTTGTCGCGAGAAATAGGAGCGCGAGGAACCCGCGTAAACATAACCTTAAAAGGCGTTCAACCACGTGAGCAATTAATAACCCATTGCGAGAGGGTCGAATTCGAAATTAAAGGTCGATACGGAACACACAAAATTAGGCAGGCCGTAGCGATGCGAGAGTTGAGCCTCCCCACGCAGACGCTCCCGGAAGAGACGGTAAAATACGTCGAAAGGATAACGAATTCTAAAATAGCTCCATACTCGAACGCGCTCCCGCGAATTCTCATAGGGCAAGACAACTGGCCTCTGATAGTCAACGAGGAACTCCGGACAGTCGGAAATACAGGCTTCGCACTTTCGCGCTGTCAGTTAGGCTGGACGTTGCATGGGGTCTCCGAACGTCCCGTGGAAAGAAAGAATCTAGTCAGTGCGTACGCGACGCGACACGAATCTCCGGAGAGCGAGGTGAAGGACGACGAAAAACTTGATTCGCTAGTACGAAGCTATTTTGGTATAGACACGCTCGGCGTCAACGATTTCAATAAAGATAACGGGAAACAGGAACGGGTGCTAAAGATATTACAGAAAACGTCGCGTCGTCAAGGAAATTCGTGGGAGATAGGTCTACTGTGGAAAGAAAGCCGCGCGGAGAACGTGGACAGCAAGGCGGTGGCTTTGAAAAGACTTATCTCCCTGGAAAACAAACTCGATCGTGACCCCGAATACGCGGCCATTTATTGCGCGGAAATGGATCGGTTCATCGCAAGCGGTTACGCGGTAAAAACAAAGGATAATGAAAATCATGGAAAATCGTGGTACTTGCCGCATTTCGGAGTCAAAAATATTAATAAACCAGGCAAACTAAGATTGGTCTTTGATGCAGCGGCGAAAACAGCGGGTGTCAGTTTAAATGACCAGCTGGAATCGGGACCGGATTTATTACAATCCTTACCGGGCATCCTATTACGTTGTCGTTTGCACGTATTCGCGATTAAAGCAGACATTAAAGATATGTTCCTACGAGTGAAAGTAAAAAAGGAGGATCAAGAGGCGCAAAAATTTCTGTGGCGCGGCGCCAACAAATCAAAATCCCCTGAAACATACGCAATGACACGTTTGATCTTTGGCGCGAAATCCTCACCGTGCTGCGCTATGTTCATAAAGAACAAAAACGCGAATGAGAACCATGAACCAATGCCAGAGGGGTCAAAAAGTATAATCAACGATAGTTACATGGATGACTATTTAGCCGGTTGAGATACCGTACGTGAAGCGATAACGCTCATTCGCGACGTGATCCAAATAAATTCGAGAGGAGGATTTGAAATGCACGGTTGGGCGTGTAACTCCGAACTAATTCTGAACGCAATACCGGAAATTAAAAGGCGGACAAGGCCGAATGAAATGCGCCTATGCGATCGAGGGGGAGAAAGGGTGCTGGGGCTTATCTGGGATACCCGAAAAGACGAACTTCATTTCAATTTGGAGATGGGTAAAATATCAGAGCAAGTCTTAAGGGGTGAAGTGAGGCCAACGAAACGCGAATTTCTTCGCGTCATAAAGTCCGTATTTGATCCGTTGGGTTTCCTTTCCCCGTTTACGCTTAAATCCAAAATACTGATGCAAGACATATGGCGCAGCGGTGTAGTATGGGACCAGCAACTACGTAAAGAAGAACAATCGGGTTGGCTATCCTGGCTCGAAGGGCTCCGCGGAATAAACAATCTCCGTCTACCTCGTCGTTACATCCTCACCGGAACGCGATATGCAAAAATACAGTTGCACGTTTTCTGCGATGCTAGTTTAAATGGCTACGCAGCGGCTGCGTACTTAAGATTTATAATGGAAGACGACACTGCACAAATAACCCTTGTTATGGCAAGAACCCGAGTGGCGCCCTTGAAGCCCTTGTCGGTTCCGCGGCTGGAATTACAGGCCGCGTTGTTAGGGGCACGGTTAGCCAAAACTGTCGTGGAAGAGCTTAAAATCGAGATAGGTCAACGATTTTTTTGGTCTGATTCCACTACCGTTATTCGATGGATAAGATCAGAGCCGCGAACACGACAAGTATTCGTCGCGAATCGGTTGGGAGAGATAGGCGAGTCGACTCTAAGCTCCGAGTGGCGCTGGGTCCCATCGTCCTTGAATCCTGCAGACAACGCGACACGCTGGTCTAATAAAGACCTGAATACCGATAACCATTGGTTCGGCGGCCCAGAATTCTTACGACAGGCAGAATCGAGCTGGCCTACGGAGAAGAATATGACCGAGGAAGAGAAATCTCAAATTGACAACGCCGAGCTACGAAAATCGCAAGTATATGTGGCTCACGTTCATGAATATTATACGCCACACGTCGCAAAAATGTTAGGATGGCCCGGATTGTTGGTGGCTGCAAGGCGGGTAAGGGCCGCGTTCGACCGATGGAAAGGAAGGCCACAGGCCCCAGTAACAACTGAGACTATTATTTCGGCGGAACAATATTGTTACCGTACTATCCAATCGGAAATGTTTGCTGGGGAATTGGAGGCATTGAAAGCCAAGAAATACATCAAGAAAGGAAGTAAAATTATCGCGTTGAATCCCTTTCTGGATGACAACGGGATTCTCAGAGCTCAGGGACGGGTTACCAAAATGAACGATGAAGAGTTCAACAACCAGCCGGTGATTTTGGATAGCAGGCATCCCGCTACTAGGCTATTGATAGAAAATTATCACCGACGGTTTTATCACGCGAACAGTGACGCGGTTGTAAATGAAATTCGGCAGCAATTCTACGTGGTAGGTCTTAGACGCGCGCTTCGATCCTTAATAAGTAAATGTGTCATATGTAGGCTACGTCGGGGAAAGCCAAATAATCCACTAATGTCTGCCCTGCCAGCCGGTCGTGTGGCGTACAGACAGAGACCATTCAGCCATTGCGGTGCCGACTTTTTCGGCCCGATGATCGTCCGCATCGGTAGGCGTCGGGAGAAACGTTGGGGGTACTTTTCACGTGCTTAACTACCCGGGCTGTTCATCTGGAACTAGCGCACAGCTTAAGCACGAGCTCAGCTATTATGGCCCTTCAACGTTTAGCAGCGCGACGAGGTTCCCATTTGACCATTTATACAGACAACGGCACAAATTTTAAAGGCGCAAATAGAGAACTTCGCGATGCGATTACCGCGATAGAAACGGATAAGCTGCAGAATCACGCGCTACAAAGAAAAATAAAATGGATTTTTAATCCACCAGACGCGCCTCATATGGGCGGAGCGTGGGAGAGGCTCATTAAATCTGTCAAGGTTGCTCTTAATGCGATTTTACGCGATCAAACGCCAAGTGAAGATGTGCTCAACACCTTAATAGTGAAGATAGAACATTCCGTAAACTCTAGACCATTGACCCACGTCTTGGTCGACCCTCAGGACAACGAAGCGTTAACCCAGAACCATTTCTTAATGGGAACGTCATCGGGAGAAATTAGGTTGGGAAAGTATGATGCTGAGGCCGAATGTCCCCGTAAACAATGGAAAATCGCTCAATTTTTCGCTGATGCGTTTTGGCGGCGGTGGCTCAGGGAATACTTGCCTAGCCTGATTCCGCGCTCGAAATTGTACAACTTGGACGAGGCGTTAAAGATTGGAGACGTTGTCCTCGTCGTAGATAGGCAAGCGCCCCGAAATTCGTGGAAAGTGGGAAAGGTAATCGAAGTGTATCCAGGTTCGGATGAAGTAGTAAGAGTGGCCAAAGTGCGCACTGTGAAGGGCGAGTTCGTGAGACCGACGCGGAAATTGATCAAATTAATGTGCGGTGAAGGTCCGCGAAATACCAGAAAAGTCGTTTAAATTAACGAAGACGAAAAAAAGGGGTGTGTGTATGTGTGTGTGTTATGTTCAATATTACATTGTATAAAAATTTAATTAATCTGTAGTAGTGGTTGGAGTGTTAAAACTATGTTTGTTTCTGCGAGTTCCGAGCATTTTTCATTAAAATATGTGCTAACCATATTTATGATATTCTAATGTATTAGTGTTAAAAAAAAATGTAAACCAACATAAGAATAATGTTCTGCGTTTAAATAAAGCCGCGAAGGACCCGCTATTGTCAACTCATGCGAAATTAAATAATTTAATTTGAGGGGGAGGATATTGCGGATAGAATTAAGGTCGTGCAGTGTCCGTCACGCAGATATAGTGGTAATTAGATATCAACGAATTCCGGCAATATTTCATTGTATGGAAATACACGTGTATTGTAAAGGATATGGAAGGAGGATGGAGCAGACCGGTATTAGCTGAAAATTGTACATTGTGGAAAACTATCGAACGATGGTCACCCGAATCTCGTGGGCGCGTTGTGACAAAGCGTTGCGTTCTGTTGCATATCAAGCCAGTGCGTGTAAAGGTAGACGCGACGCGTCTACCTTAGGCCGCAATAAACCTCAAAAATAGGGGAGACGTCCCCACGGAATGAAGGTTTACTAGCGTGCACGGAGAGACCGAAAGGTTAATCCGGGGCCGCCAGGCTAAGGAAAGGTCGCGAGATTCGGGAAGTGCCAACCTAATGAGCGTGATATTGTTAAATTGATTGTCTGGTGTACGTTCTTGTGCTTACAATGGGCGGTCGAGGACAACCGCGGGTTTGGTACCTGAGACAAAGCACTATGAAATTTCAATAGGGAATCATAAACAAATTGCTCCATCCCCTCCCATAGTCCTCAGAAAATCAACTGCCGATCGGAGAGAGTGCAGTTGCCATCGAGACGCAGGAGAGTCAAGCGACAGTTAGGTTCTTTCTTAATGCGACCGACCTGCCCTCTATAACGAAGCTGAACGAAGCCAAGGTTTGGCTTCAATTTGGCATGAAATTTTGGCTGCAGACTTTGCACTCAAATACCGAGGCTAATGCGCAAACATATGGATAGGAAGTTCGAGACAAATTTTGGTGCCAAATTCAAAGCAAATTGTTTACTGGGATAGAATTGCTTTGCATTTGGAGTCATATTTTGCTGTATTTTCGTGCGTCGAAGTATGTACATTTTTTCCTCTTCGTGGAGTCATACTCGTCGATGGTTGGATTCTTAATAATGTTGTCTCTGCTTCAGCTTCTTTGTCGCGTTCGCTGGTGCCTCGGTAGCTTCGTTACCACCCTTCGCCAGTGTCGTCATACCAGTGGAATTGAGGGGAATTGAGGGGAATACCTTTTTCTGTCTTTGCCAGATTAGTCACGTGATATTGTAACACATGCACGATAGGGACGAAACATGTCACGTGACCGGGCCGTGACACGCAGTGGTTCGATACCGTGAAAACGCAAACTAAATTCATAACGTTGTTATTTATACGCTATTTTTTATGAACAGAACGTATTTAGGGGTTTCTTGGGTCGTAGAATCTGATTTTAGAGTAATTTTTTTACTACGATAAGTAACAAAAACTATAAACTACCTTTATACAGGGTAATCACGGTTTTAAAGTGCCAAACTTTGTCAGTATATTCTATAGGCCTAAATAAGAAAAAAATGTTATATAGACATAGGTTGTTTAACGCTTTATCACATAGTTATCAACAAAAATAGGAGAATGTTACGCCACTTGACCTTTATGTATGGAGAACTTTGAAGGAGAAAGTTTATTCTCATGCTCATTTTTATACATTCTAAAAAAATTGCACGCTCAACATAATGTTAATCCAATGTTGTAGTGACACAACAAATACGAACTAAAAAGACCGAAACCCAACGTTTGTGAACGTTAGATACTTCTGTCAAAATTCACGTTCTGACAATGAGTACTTCTCAAAGCGTTCTGAGAGCGAATGGCCTTATAATTAGTATCTTGGCTTATGGATAGAAATGTTTTAAAAGAGACTTTTCCTTCCGAGAGAAATATTTTAACCTTTAAAAACGGGAAAATGTGTAAAATTTATACATATCAAGTCAACCAACGCCCCACGTACAGCTTAGGGATAACCCAAATTACGATCATCTAGTGCACGTTCAGTACCCGGTATTCATTAAGTGTATGGTGCGCATTATACCTAACCAGGTAAAGGGACGGAAACCAGATAAAATACCAATTGAATTGTAGACGTTCCCTTAGTAATGATCTACATAATTATGTGTTATTAACTAAGGAGTCTTAATCCTCTAAACTAGAAACGCGTCCATTCGTATTGTATACTAAGTACGTAGGACGAGGAGGTCTTAAGAGATTCATTTTCAAGTTTGTTATATGAAATATGTACTTATGATATTCGCCCGTAGTGGCGTTAATTTTTGCATTAACATTAAGAATGGAATATGAAGTTTATCTTCTGATCAAATTTGGCATGCAACGACCCACAAGTTCTTCACCTCACGCGGCGCGCCGCAAATTTCGGCATAGTGACTGCACAAATATTGTTGTGACTTTCGAAGCTGCAAGCGGCTGCAGCCAATTCTTGTTCAGTAACCTTCGATAGATTCTAACGAATACATCCGTGTAAGATTCATCGTTACCGAGGATTAATTATTTTTTGTAGGTCCAGTTAAATCTTAAAAAGCAGGAAATAAAAGGGATTCAGGAAAGGATATTGTTTAAAGGGTTAAAATTATTGTTATTGCTTTCATCTTTTACATACGTGTAGCTAAAAGGTTGCTCTTTGACACTACGTGACTAGATTTTAACTATTTCCAATCAATCACAAAATATAGTTAGGCCAACTACACCAATTTCAGCTGGACATACAGTCATCAAACCTGTTTTTGTGCGGTCCTTTTCTATGCGATTTTTTTTTTTTTTGTGCGATTTGTTTTGTGCGGTACGTGAATGCCAACGGTGTTAGCATTATAACACCCTTGTAATGTTCTCATCACAAGAAGATGCGCGTTTTGGACTACGACGAGTAGTATTGAATTATGTGCATTTTGAAAATTTCTCCATGTTTAAAATGAGAAATTAAATTTTTTTAAAATGTTTCCAAGTGTAATTTAATTCTTTATTTTTTTGGAAAGCACTTTCTCGTTATTTTCTAAATCTTTGACATATTTTCTAAGTGAGACTTTTTTTATGCGGTCCCTCTCCAACGTATAAAAAAAATTTTCTTTAATACGTTGTAAAAAATTATTTGTTGTAGCTATTTATGAACTTTCCGAATATTTTTTTTTGTGCGGATTCTTTTATACGGTCCCTATGTACCGCACAAAAACAGGTTTGACTGTATAATCTTTCTTTTTTTCGCTGTTTTCAACGCTGTGCAAAACAATTCTGAGTGTATTAGAGCCATCTACATGCATGTTAAAACTTACTTCAGGCATATAGGAATTTATAGTTAAAATCTCAAAAAATTTCAACGATATTAAAAGTTCGACTTTAGTTCGTGTTTTTACGGTTTTGAACGACTGTGTGGCAGAAGCATGGAATGGGGGGATTCCCTAACTGAGAAATGGGGGAATGGCGTCGTAAAAGGGGTAAAGTGGGTGCTATGATGGGGACACTACCCAGGTAGGTGCTACACATTAAAGAACTAGTATTCATGACGTTTAAATAAAAATGTATTGACAAAAATACTGTTTAAAGTATAATAAATACTCCCATTTTTTGATCTACAGATATAATAATGAAAAAAATGTAGGCTGAAATACAGTGAATCCGTGTTATATGTCAGCAGCTCGGGTGTTGTCGTCGTCGAGGCACTATTCTTTGATGAAGTGCCGAACTTAAAAAAAGACAACGATAGTTTACCGCCATTTATAGTTCTCCACGGTCGGTAAACACGTCGTAATTCGTGTGTCCTATGAGTTATCTGTCAAAGTCACAGCGCGCAAATGCTGTTGACGAGCCCCTACTATTTTTTGATGCAGTGCCGAACATAGAAAAGGACAGCGAAGCTCGAGAACTTCTTTATTTTTCATTATTTTTTCATGGGACATTCACCAACATATTCGTGGCATTTTTCTGATTAAAATGGAACCAAATATGATGATTCCGATGATATTTACTTGTATAATGAACGATTAAAGTTTCGGACGCAAAAACGGACAGCGTATGGGAAAGGAAGAGACGCGGAGAGATGAAGCGTTCGGGAAATATGAAAGTAATTAATGAAATGAAATTAAATCAAAACTTACACTTTTTTTATTATTAATTATTTTTTTGTGAGACTGTCTCCAATATATTTCTGGAAATATTCTGATTAAAAAGATACCAAACACTGTATCATTCGGTTCATATTTACACTAATTTTCCGTTAATATAATTATAATGGGAAGTAACTTTTATTGTTCATTACTAGACTGCGGATTTTAGGCATTTATGACAAAAATGAGTAGGTGTAACTCAAAACAGCAAAAAGATTACAAGAGTTTAACAATAACGATATGCCATTTCTAACATATTAAAAGGATTATTGAGCAAAATAAATTTTTACTTAGTTACTTTCTAGTTAGTCGCCAGAACCGTGCAACTGACTCGTAACGAGAATTCACTGTATCCCGGATTCACTGTATGTTCTTCGTGTGCCTAACACAGAGTTTATAGAAAGACGGTGATATTTCTATTATATGCAATTTTTGTAGAATTCACTTGTATAAAAATAATAATTATTAAAAGCACCAAACTAAACGGCGGTAGTAAATGATAAATTTTATTATGGAACTCACTTAAAATAATTTATTTTTGGACTCATTTTTGGGTACTATGTAAATATAGTTTATTGTTACTTAAAAAATAAATATATTTTTTAACTATAATGAATTTTACAGAATATTACATATCTATAAATTTCTAATTCGTTCAGCTTGCATTTATAAAATCTAAACACTTCCAATGTGAATCAACAAATGATTATAAACATAATATTAATTATGCTTAACATGATTAATTGTATAAAACAATAATTCTTATCTTTATTTTATATACCATTTTAATGTCACAACCGTGCGGCATTGAGCTATGTAGAGATTTTGGAAAATGTACGCCACATCCAGCCGAGATTCCCAGAACCGACAGCGAAAGCATTAGCTTAACCAATTGAAGTCATAGCAAAAGTTTTCATTGCTTCATAAAGAGTAGAGACTAATTAAATTTCAGTAATTCAGTTTTAAAAAATTTCAGCTTCGACTTAGGATGAAATATGTTACGCGAAGTAATTTTGCTGAAGATTGACAAGAGAATCTAAAATTTTGGCTAATACGTTCATGCTTCATGTACATAGAATGTGTTATTGTGTAGTACGTATGTACGTATTGTATATGAAAGGGTACACGCGATTAGTAATATGAATAAATAAACAAGCTAAATGAAAACCGCACGAGCTTATTGGACAACCGAATATGTATTTAACGATGAAATAAAAGTACACGTGAGATCGATATTATATTTATATTTATAAAATTATTCATCATTAGAAAGCACATATGATCTATCTATATGACGTAATTCACTACGCACACACGCGTACAAGCGTGCCTACGAGCGCACGCACGCACAAAGAGAAAAACACGCGGAGCCGCACGCACACCGTCGAACCATTCATACACTCTCATCCGCTCATGCAGGCGTAAGCACACACATACACACACGCGCGGGCATACATACACATGTACGTACGCGCACACACGCGCGCGATTTTGAGAAAAGGAGAGAGGAGAGAGGGAGAAAGGGAGGGGTGGGGAAAGAACGAGAAAACAAGAGGGAAGATAAGAGGAAAGAAGATTGGTGAATGGCGAATGGAGTAACAAAGAGAAAGTAAAGAAAAAAAGGTAAAAGGGCGAGAGAATCAGAGGAGACAGAGAAACGTGAGCGCGCGCTCATGTGCGCATGTGCACGTCACGTATATCCGTGTGTGAACGGCGACGCGCGACACAACAAACGAGTATACGTGTCCTATGTATGCACGTGTACATATTCAGAGTACCTCACGAATGTGTTTTACAGGTTTTATCGTTTTTTTTTTCTTTACGCAACTTTGTAACTGCTCAAATTGGAAGAAAGTGCGACAGAGATTTCATTTAACCAGGCCAGTTTCATCACAGTATAATTAAAAAATCGCATCGTGTCTTTTTCTTCCCCTTTCCCTCGCAATTTACAATTTTCTTCTCTTTCATTATTCGCCGACCGTACACGTCCAGCATTCTCCGGCACCTTCCCGCGACTCGTATTGAACCCCAAACTCCGCTCTAAAAGAAATATTTCTATCCTTAAGAAATATTAACTTCACTCGATAATCAAGATTAATTACTACGACGCTCGTAAGATTGTCTGAACTTATCAAGAAAACAAAAAGTAGAAATAAAAGAAAAATAACAAGTTCATCATCTAGCTTATCTAACGAAAAGGATAAGCCTTCCGATCACGATACACGATCACGACGATCGTGTTTGCGATTTGATCGACAACGGTCTGTCAGAACACTCTGACGCTTCAGCGATTCTGACGCGCTTAAAAAGAAGAAGGAAACAAAAATGTTACGCAATAATAACAGGAGAACAGAAAATTAAAAGAACAAAACACCGGGGAGGGAAAGGAAAATAATGAAATATCGTAATAACGACGATTTTGAATCGAGAAAAAGAAGGGACCTCGCACAAACAGGGATCGTGTCGTAAAAGAACTAACAATAACAATAGGGGACGTTTTCTATGCGAAAGGGACAAAGCTTGACACGTTTCGACGCGGATTTCAGTCGTAACGGAGCTGACGAACTCGCGTTCCGTTTGATTACATTGTTCCTTTCTCTCTTTTGTCTACCTCGTGGCAATTTCTTCCAACTTCCTCCGTCGTCTTTTTACTTTTATTCACGTATTTTTTTCTTTACTCTCTCATTTAATAAGTGGTAAACATCCTGGAAAAATAAGACACTTGCGTGAGATTTCTTTCATATGCATGTATATATACATATATACACACCATTTCTTTTGTATCGCGCGGCGTGTGTATATACATATAAACCTGATTAGACATATTTCTTTCTTCCTCTATTATCGTTTTTGCTTTCGCCACTTACTTTTTCTTTCGTAATTCTGTTTTGTTCACGATTCGATCAACATAACAACAGATGTCATTTAGAAGTAATTTCATATTTTTTTCTCTTTTTTATCTTTTCTTTCTTTAATGTGCATCTCTAAGCCCAAAAGGAGAATTACCGAGCTATGCAAAATAGAAGATTGATCTCCATCTTATTTTTTTATCATTTCTTTATCCTCACACGTATACATATATAAATATACGTAAATCTATATACCGATTATATACAAATAATCAGGCGAATTAGTCATATATAACGCGCTATATAAATTCCTATACATATATATACATACACATTTATACAATATATATATATATGTATATAAAGGTACTCTTACTATTGAATAGAAATATGCATATTCCAAGTGTTCAATAATATCAATATCGATATAATAATAATAATAATTATTATTATTATAATAATAAAATAATAATATTAATAATAATAATCCTTATATTATAATAATATAGTAATTGCAACAAGAATATTGGTAATAGTGATAATGATGATGTCAATAATAATAATAAAATAAAATAAAATAATTATAATAATAATAATAATAATAGTTATAATCATATTAACAACAACAAGTATTCTTTGTCACATTTTGGTTGCAGATTCTTACAATCACAAATATATTATTCATAAATGTAATAGTCAAAAAGGATGTTAAATTAAGAGAATACGTGGATAGTGCTCTATTTTGTTTTCATCATCTTTCCTCTCGTTAATCGTCCCTCTTGTGTACAATAATTAAACCTATAAATAGTTCTATGTTCAACAGCCAGTGGTATAGTAAAGTATACCTTTGAGGTACCTACGTAGTTTCTTTCTTTCAGTGATACCAAATACAACACTGACGGACCACGTGATCACGCTCCGGCCAACAGAAACTGAGCCCCGCAGTCGTCGGCGGTGTATATACATATGTATATATACATGTATATATATATGCACGCATATATATTTATGTACATAAACATATGCATATATATTTATATTTTTATATATTTATACTCGAATATCGTTCGAAGCTGGGATATCCCGACAAAGGCTTTCTTCCTTCTATATATATACACACATATAATATTATCACTCTATATGTATATATATAAAACAAGACAGAGCGTGGCGCTATGCGGCCGCATGCTCCCACGCAATCATCGCTTTCCTTCTCTCGTTTCATGTTTCTTCGAATCGTAGCGCTCATCCCATCGCGATATCCACTCCAATTCATCTTTTTCTGTTTCACTCGACGTACAATTCGCAATCCATGATTGCGTCAACTCCGAGACGATGCGACGATATCACCCTATTAGCGAGCGAATATTCTCGTCATAGCCGAACGGGAAACGGAAACTTTTGGTCCTTCGAATTCGAGTAAGATAAAAGTCGTTGGTGGTGGTGGTGGTGGTGGTGGTGGTGGTGGTGGTCCTACGTTTCGTCGCATGCGCGAGTACTGCCCACTGTGCTTCCCACCATTCACCTATCAGCACGCAGAAGGTCCGAGAGTGCGGGGGGCGCAGCGGCCTACAACTTTCTCGCATTGTATTTGGTGATACGTATCTGAATACTGACTTCGTGTGTTGTAGCGTTACATATAATACAATAGTATTCATTACGTATAAGGTGTAACATGGGTGTAATTGTTTTGTGTGACTATGTGTCCGTGTATGCGTGTGTAATCGATACTCCATCTCTTTCTACCCTCTTTTATTCTTCCTTCCTTGTTCTCTCTCGCGACGTTCATCCGGCCTTCTCGTTTCCCGTTATCGTTTATATTCAAACGTATATTACATAGATCCCGTTACCATGCATGGTATTATTGGCCTGCAGTCACTCGGACAACAGCTTCTGTAACAGCGATGACTGGTTCACCTTTGGATCACCTCGAGCCACTTCCTCCATAGAAGTCTGAAAAAATTCGAGCTATTAGAGCGATAAAATCAGTGTATTTGCTGGATCGAACACGACCACTCTTTCTCGATCGAGAGGCGTCGGTCAATTTAGGATGTAGGCTAAACTTTACTTCAGGAAACCAGAAATTGTTCACTTATTAAATGTAATCCTGTAGACTTTGGCGAGAAAATGCACAAAATCCAAGTTTTAATTCCAGGAGATCAGTAGTTCAAAAGTTATGCGTGTGTAAAGATGTGCGATTCTCAGCGTTTTTGACAGGTAAGGGCGCCGCCATATTGGTATGTACTCGGATATCGTCCAATGAGCGGAGCCGCGAGGAGGCTGATAGGAGTTAGGTTCGTGTGGGTGGCCGGAGAGGGCCCTGACCACGCTTACAAATCTGTGGTATCGACATCACCGGCTGCTTGTGCTGCCATCTAGCGGCTCCTCTCGTTAGACAATGCGCGACGCTGAGTACATACCAATATGGCGGCGCCCTTACCTGTCAAAAACGCAGAAAATTGCACATCTTTACAAACGCATAACTTTTGAACTACTAATCTCCTAGGATTAAAACTTGGATTTTCTGCAATTTCTCGCCAAAGTCTACAGGATTACATAAAAAAGTTAATAGTTTCCTAAGGTAAAGTTTACCCAGGATGTAGGGTAAAATAGACAGAAATTATGAGCGGCGGAGTATCAACAGTTTTGAAAATCTTCTGCTCTATTATGTAATCAAATTTGTTTTAGTTACCGAATGCAACGGAAACAATTTTCATCGTGAAAATGTATTTTGTCTTGTTTCATGATCATTTAACACCGTATTACGCACACCTTCGTTCTATCAATACATACGTATGTATATTAACGCAAAATAACGAAACAGTTGAACATATGCAATATTTTCTAAAATCTAATCCTTAATTAACGAATGTCACAGTAATGTACTTCAAATGAATCTAGCAATTTCTGAAATGAATGAACTAAATTTTTATCCATTGGATTTATCTCCTACAATTTAGTATGTCCCTAGTGTACGGAATATGAATTTATATAAACATCTGGATTCAATGAATGACCAGCAACATGATTTGACATACAGTGGCTCACACTGAAAATCGTCTACTCATTACCATTGTGGTTCTAATTTTGTTTGCAGGGTGTAATATATAGATGTGCAACATATATAACCTGTGTACTACATTTTACGAACATTATTCCATGAATATATATTACGGTGGACCTTAGCCATATTTCACGAAATAATAAAATATTTTGCAAGATTCATTTGTCCTCACCCCCCCCCCCCCCCGCCCCTCCAAATTGTAACACTTGTTGGAAAAATAATATGGAAAAAATTTGGGGTTGATTGTATCATGGGAATTTTGAATTCTATATCTTGACATAAATATACGTTATTATATATCGGTGAATTTGTCTTTTTTCTCACTGTAAGGATACATAAATAGCATAAACAGTTGATAATGAAAAAAACATCCACGACTTTGAATACTTGAAACACGACCTTGAAAAAACCTTCTTTTCTGTCACTATATTCAAACAAAAATTGTAGTATATAGGGGAAGTAAATGGCAGGGAAAAAAATTTTTTCAAGATTTGAAGGTCATGGATGTTTTTTCTATTAAAAACTGTTTATGTTATTATGTATCCTTAAAGAGAGAAAATTTTCAAATTTGATGCGTTTCGGGTACCGATGATCCAATCGATCTCAAATTTTTTCCAGATCATTTTTCCAAGAAGTGTCACAATTCTAGGGGGTGAGACTAAGAAAATTTTTTCCTAAACAAAGAATTTTTTTTGTTACGTATAAACGACTTTTATTTGTATTTAGTGGATTGTATAAAAGCGGATAGCGATAGTAGTGACGATGAAAGGAGGACAGAAAGGAGACGAAAGAAAAGAGAAAAAGAAAGAGGGTTTGAAAATAGAATGGGAGGAGGAAGTAAAAGAAAAATGTAGGAGGAAGTCAAATGGAGGAAGTAGAGGTGACAGGGGAAGGAATAGGGGAGAGATTAGGAGATTTAGAAATGAAGATCAAGGAAATACTGGAGGTAATAGAAAGCACTCAGGTCAAGAAAGAGAGGAAAATGAGAGGTAGGTGGGATAAGGAATGTAAAGCGAGAGGGAGTTAGAAGGACATGAAGGAAATGGAAGGCAGGGAAAGAAGAAAGAGAAGAGTATAAAAAGAGAAGAACGAATATAAGAAGCTATGCGAAAAGAAGAAAGAGCAGGAAAAAGAGAGGATATTAAATGAAGCGGGAAAGCGAATACGGAGGGGAAGGTTTGGGAATTCATGAGAAAAATGAGGAGGAGGGGAAAGGGAATAGAAATGAGGTTAGAAATAGAAGAGTGGAAGGAATATTTTATGGGATTACTAGGGCGAGTGGAAAAGAGAATAACAGGAGGTAGAATAGGAAGGAAAAACGAAGAGTGATAAAAAGAATGAAAGGAGGGAAAGCTGCAGGAGAAGATGGAATAGTGAATGAGATATTGAAAGAAAATGGTGGAAAGAAGTTGAGGAGGGAAGTATGGAAAATATGCAATAGGGTATGGAAAGGAGAAGGATAGCCGGAAGAGTAGAAGGTTGAGGTAATAGTACCGATAAGAAAGAAAGGAGATGGAGGGTCGGTAGAGCGTTATAGAGGAGTGACATTGCTAAATAGAATGTACAAAATCTATACTATGGTACTCGAGGAGAGATCAGAAAGAGAGGTTGAAGAGAAGAAAATGGTGCCGGGGAATCAAACAGGGTTTAGCAAAGAGGAACGATGTACAAGATATATGTTTTAACCTACCTAATAGATAGAGAGTTGATGAAGAAGAAAGGAAAAATAATAGGATGTTTTGTGGACTTAACGGCGGCGGTTGATAGTGTACACAGAAAGAATTTATGGATAGCGCCAAAGGAAAGGGGTAAGTGAAGGGCCAAAGGAAAGATTAGAGGAAGTGTATAGAGATACAACAGCAATGGGGCATAGGGTCTCCTTTCGGGCGACGTAGGTGATCACCACTGCAACACACTCTGAGAAGTGTCCGGCGTGGGAGGAAGAGCGCCATGCACAACCTTTTGCCCCGGTTGTCGTCGAGACGATTAGTGGGGGTCGAGGGGACGTGGAGTGAGTTCACCTCCTTCTGTGATCGGGTTATGCTTCGAAAGTAGGCGGAGGAACGGGATCGAGAGCTCTGACGCGGGCGGGGGCGCCCTTGGTGATCTCCAGGTAAGGGACCAGAGGTCCCGGATGTCTATTGGGCGGCCTAACAGGGGGGGGGGGGCGACACCGCGTCGTCCGTTGCGCGGTGTCTTCGAATAGAGTAGCTACGAGAAGGGCGGCGTTCCCCTCCAGGGAGGTACACCAAAAGGCGGGGGCTTACTAGATTGAAATGCGCGGGACGCTCATTGAGTCACTGAATGCTCCTACATGACCCCCCACCCGGGGGATATCCGTAACGAGATTACCTCCTCGAAACAAAAAAAAAACGGAGAGACAACAGCAAAAGTAAAAATAGGAAGAGAGATGCGAGAAAAATTTTGGATAGGGTGGGAGTTGATACAAGGACGAAAGCTTTAAGTGCGAAGCTATTTATTCTACTTATGGCAGACCTCGAAGAAAGGATGAGACAGAGGGGAAAAGGCGAAGTAGAAATAGGAGGGAGAAAGATATATGTATACATCGCAGTATACGGACGATCTGGTACTATTGGCGAGGGATGAGAATGGAATGACATGAATGAGGGAAGAGTTTAGAAATTCTATAAGAGAGAAGTGAATAGAAGTGAATTGGGAAAAGACAAAGATAATGATGTTTGGGAGAAGAAGGCAGGAGAAAAAAATATGGAGAAGGGACTGTAGAGGAAGAAATAAAATATCTAGGGTGCATATTGAAAAAGAATGGGAGACAAGAAAGATAGGCCGAAGGCAGAATTAGGAAGGCAGGAAGTGTAATGGGGAATGTGTGGGGTATAGAAAAAAGTGTTTTAAAGATAATTATAAAAGAAGGGAAAGGTTTTTCAATGCTCTAATATGACCAACTATGGGATACGGAAAGAAAAGAAACGGAGTAGAGTAGCGAGGTATAGACTAGGAAAGGAAATTAAGGGAGGAAGAGACTGGGAAGAAGAAGATGGCAGACGATGCAAAAATGTGGAGACGAAGCAGAAACTTGGGAGTACGTGCAGGAAAGGTTCATAGAAGAAGAAGGAATGGAAGAGAGGATACAGGGGAAGATAAAAAAATATTTGCTGAAGGCGGAGAGGGAAAGGGATGGATGGCAAAGTTAGATAGAGAGAGAAAGGACCAAAAGGATGGAAAGTGTAAATGAAAGGGAAAGAAAGGAAGAATGAAAGGACGAGAGGGTGGGAGTGAAAAAAATGAGGGACACGATGAGAAAAAAAATAAAGAATGATTTGTAAAGGGAACAGGATCCCTTTGTAATCCGTAAGGGAACAAATATATACATACATGTAAAAGCGGACAGGTGAGTGAGAGTAGTGGACGATTATCGGTCTGAGCCACTGTAGTTGTGTAACAACTTATAGACCAATTTGTAGAACAGCCATTAAGAAAAAAATCTTATTGTTCTTGACAAAATGACAATTGCGTTAAGCAGACAATAAGATATTTACCAAAAATATAGAAAATCCACTATTGAAGTATACATCTTTTCTTTAATGTAATCTTTGTAGCAGGAATTAATTGGTTGCTGATAGAATGTTGTAAAAAAAGAAACAAAATTAATGAATAGTGCAGTTATTGTGCAGAGCAAAGAACGTAAACAAAACAAACGAAATTAACGAAATCTGTCTTGCTGCTTCGCTTTGAAACCGATATTAGCGTGCCAAAGTGAATAATTCAACGTTGACGAAATTATTTCTTGTTTTTGTAATATACCTATGTTATAACTGGAAAGAAATGCAGTACGCTCATGACTGGTGGGATTGATTTCTTTGAAACGCACATTACAAACAAGAAAACGATGAACGAAGTAGAATAAATAATTATTCATAAATAATGGTTCCAATCACGATTCCAATTTTTCAATTTCTGCGACTCCACATTTATATTCTATCGGTTTATAAATAATTCTATTCCACTACATTTTGCTATGTAGGATGTCTCACCTAACTCGAGCATCTAAAATATCTCGCTTGTTTTTTATGATAGTATAAAATTTCAGAGGAAACCGTTAGTTGGTTCAGAGGGGAAAATATGATAGGCAGAAAAATTTGTTCAAGTGTATATTTTTCGAGATTTTAAGGCCATCGAAGTTTATTTTAATGGAATGATATATTTTTATTATTGCTATAGGATAGCCGAGGTCCAGACGAATCCAACGACCTATAGTATTATGACCTTCACGTGACCTTGAGTTTGTTATCACCAACGATTCCACACCATACATTTACACTCCATGGACGCTGGTGTACAATTTGACAAAACCATTTCGGATTTTCAGTGCAGCAATAATGCATATTATGTGTGTCCAGTTGTCCATGGTTAGAAAAAGTAGCTTCGTCAGTAAAGAGAACGTCATAAAAGAAATGTTCATTTCTTTCTATTTGCTGCAATGTCCATGTACAAAAAGCAACACAATTCTCAAAGTCGTTGCCATGAAGCTCCTGATGTAAACAAATATAGTATTGATGAAATTTATGACGTTGCAATATTCGGCACACACTTGCTTGGAAATGCCTAAAGAACCCTTAGTCAATACAAAAGTTTAGTAGCAGGCTTTGATCGTTTTCGTTTCAATCATTTAATACTCCCTGTTTTACAAAACAATTTAACTATGCGATCAAAACTTTTTCGAGAATGATTGGATGATTTCTCTCAGGGTATCTTTCTGCGTACAGTTGAGATGCCTGTACTGAGTTATGTTTAGCCTCATCATAAACTAAAATCGTTTCTATCTTTTCTGCATCACTATACACTGTCGTTTCAGAAAAGTAATATTATCTTTTAAAATCGAATAAATCCCGATGAATTTTCTAAACGTACTGATTAGACTCACCGAAAGGAGAAGCATTTGTACCAGTGTTTACAATTTTTTGTAAGCGTGTTTACAGTCAATAGTCAAGGTTCAAGAACATCTCTTGAAACCCTAGGAGGATCATGTCATCTTTATTTCACTATTAACATCAACTGACCTACTTTTATGAATTTTTCATACGCAAGGTCACATGAAGGTCATAATATTACAGGTCGTTCGATTCATATTGACCTCGGCTATCATATAGCGACCATAAAAATATATCATTCCATAAAAAAAACTTCGATGACTTTGAAATCTCTAAAAATATAACCTTGTACAAATTTTTTTGCCTATCATAATATTTGCCCCTCTGAACCAACTAATATTTTCCTCAGAAATTTTCTTGTATCATAAAAAACAAGCAAGATATTTTGGATGGTCGAGTTAGGTGAGATACCCTGTATAAAAAATCAATACCGGCTCCATAATAGAACTGACGCATTTTTGTTTGTTGCAGTTGATCGAATAAGCACTCAGTAATTCAAAATTAAGAAATAGGCGTAATATAACATTTAAGGATTGTCTATTTATTAAAAAAAAATTAATAAGATAACCAATTTTATTTCAATTCCAACAATTTACCAGTTACTGTTACGTGAACAGTATTATACATTTTCAAACGTATAACAAAATGAGACATTGAGTTTCATCTTTCAAATGTATGAACACTTTATTGTACATTCAATAAAGAGTAACATGTTAATTTGTAAATACTCCACTTTATACTCATTAGAAGGTATAAAGAAAAAAGAATAGAGAAAGGTATTAACGAGTTCTCGATCATGTTGATCAAAATTATTTTGACAAAGACGCATCTACGTAGGAGAACGCATAGCTAATAAGTCCAACCGAAAATTTTATGAAAGCCATAAATCTTCTATGCATCTAATAATCTAATACATCCCATAGACCACTAACCTAGTGATGTTTAAAAAGAGAAAAAGGCTTTACTATCGTGGATGGTCAATAACCACACGACAAGCAACGAACGTGGAGAACAACAGCGCTTTTTGTTTCTTTACTTGTTCATATTGATTAAAGCAGTTGTATTGCAGAACACTAAGAAGCAATGTTGAAGATCAATAAATATGAAGGGATCACTAGCCATGAACCTCGAATTATGTAAATGCCATCAATACACTGTTTACTCGATATATGTCCAAAACACGGGTCTGACCAGGGACATATATCGGATAGGAGACACCATTCTTTGATCCACGCCGAATGTAGAAAAGGACAGCAAAGCTCGAGAGACCTCGGTCGCCGAGAAGTGTGACATAATACGGGTCGGGTATATTGGGTATATCATATTTCGTATAATTTTTATTAGAAAAATGCCACGAATACGTTGGTGAAAGTCCCATAAAAAAATTATATGAAAAACAAAGTTGTTTCGTTATTGGATCAGTAGTGGTCTCCTGGTCTCACACCAGTATACCCGACCTGTATTATGTTACACTCCTCGGCGACCGAGGTCTCTCGAGCCTCACGGGGTACACTCCGCGGCAGTGGGGATAGTTCTGGGACTTTTATCTGTTAGGCTTTTGGGACATAAGTAGTGTAACCACTGTATTTCCTTCACAATTGTACAGTCAGGAGCAAAACTGATTACACACTATTTGAAACAGCATAACTTTTTTCAAATTAGTCCAAATGACTTTAGTGTTTTTGAGAAGTTAGAAGGATTAGTTTATTAGACGAGATGTAAAAAAATTTTGGAAAAAATTTGAATTGTTCGGAATCGTGAAAGAAATAGTAAAAGTTGGTTTGTTTCAGCTTTTTTATCTGAGCCTGTATTGAAAATTTAAAGAATGTGTTTGATTCGCTCGAATAAATTATATCCATGCTGAAAATTTCACCGATATTGGTTACTTCGTTTATGAGTTCTAAACGATTAAAAGCGCGATTTTAAGTCGAAAATCGTGAACAATGGCAATTTTCCCACTTTTAATCGTTTATAACTCGTAAACGAAGTAACCAATATGGGTGAAATTTTCAGCTTAGATATTATTTATTCGAGAGAATGAACCACATTTCTTAAATTTTCAATACAGACTCAGATAAAAAGCCGAAGAAACCAACTTTTGCTATTTCTTATGCGGTTCCGAACGATTCAAATTTTATACAAAAATTGTTTAAACCTCGCCTAATAAATGCCGTCTAATCCTTCGAAGTTCTCAAAAACGCTCAAATCATTTGGTTTAATTTGAAAAAAATTATGTTGTTTCAAATAGTGTGTAATCAGTTATGCCCCTTACTGTATATCTATTCCCTTCTTATATGCTTGTTCTGTCGACCTTTAATCCCATTATTATTTCCACCTTTCAGATGATGAGAGGAAAAGAGAAATAACAACCACTAGCAAATTATGAAATCTTTAGTGTAATAGAAATTTTATCAGATCCGATTGAGGGTTTTAATTAATTTTAATTGAAAAACGTATGCACTATAAGGATGTAAAAGCCGCAGTCCAAAAAGATAATTACACGGATTTATCTATGAAACTTTATACAGTCATAGAATATGCATATATGTGAAATACAAGAGAAAATAACTTGTAGAAAAATAACAAAAATTCTTTGTTTGAAGAACAGTTTAAAACTTGGATTTGAGTGAATTAGAAATCTCGACAGTTTATGCTACACACTAACGAAATAAAAGAGGAGATTGAAACAAGTGCGGTGTAAAAGTGTGATAAAATAAATGAAAACTTATAATTATAAAACTTATAAGTTAAAATTGAATAATTTGTAATGTTCATAGTAAAATATGAATTATCCTTTTCGATTAATTTGTAAGTATAAATTATAAATAAAGTATTTCTAAATTGCTACAATATATATTCCATAGGAATATGAAATAGTTAACGTAGCTCGAAATTATGTCATGTAACGACAATTTGTGTCTTCATAACGTTTACAGATATGATATACTCTTTGCAATGAAACTTACACTAAAAATCGTTTTTATTGCGAGGTTTACTCTTCTTAATGAAATCTAATAAGACGTTATCTTGTAAAGTGTACATAAAAATAGTTTTAATTTCATCATAAAGGTGGAATGATAGATACATTAATCAAATAAAATTGAATAAACATAATCACATAGTTCTATAAAAAATTATATTGAAATAAAATTTCCAGTGAACGTATTAATTGTTTTTAACAATACATTCTTGAAAAACTGTTAATAAATTTTAGCTAGATTGTTTGTGCCACCGTAAAATTGATATTCACTTCAAAATCTGTAGGAAACCATTTTATTGTTCACGAATTATGTTTGAGGGTATTGAAATTATGTTTAAACTATTCTTCAAGACACTTCATATTCGTTGACGAAAAATTTAGCGCGCGGATTTGGCTTCATGTAACGACAGCAATCAGCTCCGAAAAGAAAGGTTAAGAGTAGCGCGTCAAAATATAATTTTGGTTCACTGTGAAAAAGCATTACAATATTACAATCGTTACACGATGCAACAAGATGGCAGGTTGATTCCTAATATTTACTCAGAATGAACTGAAGCTTGTGGCACCACCACCCTACAACTAAAAACAGACACAATATGCTTTTGCGCCGTTTCGGTTTCAAATCGAAATATATTATAAACAAACAAATTTTAACCTTCCAAGTCCTGACCATGGCTAAAAATGTTGGGAATGACTCTACCTTACAAGGAACACTATCCAAGTGTAACACACTGGTTTTAATAAAATTTTGGTATGATACAGTGTCTTGAAAAGTATTTGACACGTTGTTTTTTATCTACAATGATCCATATCTAGGGATCAAAAATAGCCCTCAAACTCGAGGGTAATTACCGTATTTTTTTAAATGTCTCGGGAAATAGAGGGTGTAAAGCAATAATCTGTTTTTTTAATTTGCGTATTTTCGATCAACGAATTTGTATTAAAATTATTGTTAAATAACGAAAAGAAAGTACAAAATAGATCACACACACACACACGAGTTTATATAAAAATGGATAAATAATGAATAAGAAAAACTGCAAAAACTTATTTAAACAAATACCTTTCCCTGAAATTTTCTTGTGTATCTAAATTCGTCGATCGAAAACACACAATTAAAAAGAAATTCTCTTCTGCTACACCCTCTAGTTCCCTCGACTTAAGGGATGTTTCACCCCCTAGATATGGCTCATGGCAGATAAAGAAAAATGTGGGTAAAATGTTTTTCAACAAACTATATCATAATAAAATTTCATTCAAATCGGCGTGTTACACTTGGTTGTGTGCCTTGCAAGACATTACCTCTTTAAAGTTTTTGAGAAGCTATGAAATAATACCAATGCTTACAAAAAACAGTATTCAGTTGATGATAAAATTGCACAGAATTTTTTATATAAATAAAAATGGATGTGTCAGCGAACTCTAAGAAATATAAATTACAAAATGTGTTCTGACCTTGGGATATCAATAAAGGTGGAAGTAAAGAAACGATGTGAGTAAAGGAGAATGACACGGCAATCTGTTCAAAATAAATTATGTGTATTTTACAAAAATTAATTAGAATAAATGAAAGATATTAAATTCATAATATTTAGAAAAATAGGTGATAATTAGACTGCGGATATTTGTACAAAATAAAAATTGTCTGTATTAATTGTGGCAGGAACCAAATAGATATTTATTCCTTGTCTTAATAATTCTAATGAGTTAAAAATAACACAACAATATTGACAAATTCTTTAAATAATTTTCCTTTTTTATATTCTACTTAACCAATTTTTTTATAAATGTATAAAATGTAGAGTCTAATGATAATAAATAATGATGGCAATGCAATCGTAAGTATAGATAATTTTCTTCATTCCTTCTATCTTTGTCAAACTCCTAAGTTAAGATCAGTTTTTGGTAGCATTTCTAATTTACAATTTCCTGAACTCTGTGATATGCAGGGTATCTCACGTAAGTGCAACCCCAGAATATCTTCTTCAATTTTGACAAAGTACAACATTTTTTATGTGTAATTTGAATGGCATCAAGTGGTCACTATTCCGCAGAGGATGTTTTTTTAAATGTTGTTTTATCTCGTAGTTGTCAAGATTATCGATGTTTTTTTTTTAAATAACTACATATATTTTTATGTTGTATCACGTAGCTCATAAAAGATACATTCAAATATGTACTGTGACATGACCTTTGAAATGACCTTGAACTTAAAATCTTTACACACTTAAAAAGGACTTTTAAAAAACAACCTCTACGGGATACTGACCACTTGATACCATTCAAATTACACATCAAAAATTTTTTACTTCATCAAATTAAAGTAGATATTCTGGAGGTCGCACTTACGTGAGACACCCTGTATACTTTCCACGTGTATAAAAAATGTTGTGTGAATTTGTCATGAATTGAATAGTGTTCCTTGTTAGAGATGTTTACTGTTGCATTTTTAAAGGCATTGTGTGTGACATTGAGTATCCTCAATTATCATAAAATTCGAACTTCTTTTATGTATTCTGTACAAGGAAAATAAATGATAAAAATAAATTAATTTAAATTATTTGAATTTTATACTTTCTACAATTATTGTTATTCCTGAACAACAATGCCTTTGTGGATGTAAAAAATATTTCTATTTCAATATATACGTCATTTGAGCTACAATCGCGATTGAAAAGTAACGACAACGTAATGCACTTTCTACAGGGTTAATGTGGTAGCTTGTATTTAAATAAAGAATTTTGGAAAGCATAGTTAATTTCAGTGAAAAAAATACTTTTATACTTTTTATTATAATTTCGATTGCAACCCTTATTTCTTCAGTTGGAAGTAACTATTTGACGTATTATAAGTATTTGAGTAACATTTAAGTTTTCGTATAGCTTAATGTAACATTTCTCTAAAGTTATTTTTGATGTCGATAAAATACTATTAAAAATATCTAATGACGTTGAATGTGTTAGAAACGTATTATTAACAAAATTTTAATCTGTCTCTTTAACGTTTCCATTCATTTTCACAAGAATCTTTCACAAAATTCTGTCATTTAAATATACTTCTATAACTAATTTTGTTTTCGTGAATCAAGATATACCTACAGGAAGATCTTAGTTTTACAGAAAATAGGACCAACTTCTTTTATCTATACAGATATTCTAAGTTACCTAGAAAATGAAAAGATTAATAGAAACACAAAGTACATTCAAAGCTTTTAAGAAAAAATGTGCTTCTATTGTCAATGAATTAGTTCTGCGCGTGTACAACAAGAAATGCGAGGTTATTTATAGTTATCATAGTCGAAGAGTATAAAAATTAATTTTGATTGTGCACATGGTAGCACAATAGTGTAAAGAACAACAGAGTATCCACTCGTTTGGTTACATGTTTTTAAAAGATTGAAATCGAGTTTATCTATCGATGAAAATGATATTAGTAATATTTGACAATGTTACAAAAAGAGAATATAAATACTGCGTGTTTAACTTTGCAATATGTCACTGAGTGTAAAACTTGGTTAAAATGTTCGCACAAATTTACGTGATTGCTTTAAATGCTTACTTTATTACATAGTGTCTTTTGTGAACCAAAGAAATTTTGATTTAATTTTAAAATATACACATGTATACCATATTATATGAATTGATATACAATAAATCTGTTTCCATAAACATCTCTAATCTAATTACACATTTAACAGAACCGAACAAAAAAATAACAATTTTGCTATAATACTACAAAAAAAATTAAGTAAAAGACTGAAGTTCTGAAAATCGGTCAAATCAGTTTGAGCTAAAATTTTCCAAATGGATTTTTGGCGAGTCGAAAAAAATGTATCATATTAGAATCATGTTCTACCTTACCGACACATTTTCTACTTTACCGGTATAACGCTTGTTATATACCGGTCTGATTGGATCAGATCTGGGTTAGCTTTGGATAGAATTATGTTTCATTTTTATTGTTTTATAAACGTGGTTGAGCGTGGCGGTAAATATCGCTTGGAAATGTGTCCAGACAATAAAAGAGATGCAAACACATTGATTGGATTGATACAAAAACATGTTGAAATTGATATGGAAATGCCGGTAAGGTAGAAAATGTTATGTTGGTGTGGTAGAAAATACCAATAAGATAATTAAAAATATTTTTTCGAATCGCCAAAAATCTTTTTGGGAAACATGTTTTTAATGCAAAATGAGGCTATGCGCAAAATTTGAGCTCAATCCGACTTGATCGATTTTCGGAACTTTCGCCGAAATAGTTATAGAGAATTGATATGCATAAAGACGCATCGATAAGAAAGAACGAAACTACCAATTTACTACTAGCATTGCATGACAGTTACCCATACCTGATCTACGACAACTAAATGTACGCATAATGAAAAGATGAAAACCCTAGAGAAAAAACCACCGAACGAGTCTGACTTTATATCCTTTGTGTGCACCAACGAACAGAATAAAGCTATTCGATATGCGAAGATGTGGACAAAGTCAAGACTGTACCGAACAATGCTGAGCCGGTGCAAAATTACTCTTAATATAAAGTTGTGAGATATGGATATATACATATATATGTATATATATACATATAAATATACATATAAATATATATATAAACAATATAAATAACGTCCAAGTGATACATGCAAAAAGAGCGCTAAAATACCCCCTACAAGTTTTACGCTCAGTGCGTAGAGAAAAAAAATCATTAACATTTCGTGCACAATAAGTTTTGAAGCCAAGCGAAGAAGGGTAGACATAGCATAAAAAATCAAAATAAAAAAAAAATAAAAAAATATAAGATATTATATATGTATGTAAGTATATATATATATATATATATATATATATATATATATATATATATAATATATATATAAATATGTATATACATATATATGTGTATGTATATTTATGTATGTATATATATAAATATATGTACATACATACATATATATGTATATATGTATATATGTATATATATATATATATATACACATACACACACACGTAAAAATAATTGTCGGAAGGGTCTTACCCTGGAGGACGAGGGGGCACTTCCGGCACTCCCAATGGCCCAGCTCTTTGCAGGGCCATCGCTAACCACAGCCTCACCTAGTTAGGACATTGTAACAGTAGTCGTTACCACCAGTCTTTATTATAAATAATGCCTTTTCTTACAAGAAGCACAGATGTTCGTGTCATAAAAGAAAAGCACATCTTTTCCGTGTACATAAGCGGACACGCAGAAGTATCTTTCTCTCTTGTTTTATTTCTCGCACGACAAACTAATTATATCGTCTATTTCTATTTCTATTTCTATTTCTAGAATTCGTCTGTAGGGCTCACTAGATTGTGAAAAATGCAATCGATCGATCCCACCTTGTGATTGAATACAGTATTCTCTCCCTACAATAGCGCTTTGTCGACCTCTTTATAATCGCTTCATCATCTCCACTATATAGGGTGTCTTATTTGATAGTACCTCCTTCCATATGAATGGTATTGAAGATGATGTCATTTATATTGGATTTTTCAAGGTCTTCCATACGTGTTTAGAGAAATTAGGAAATGTTAAGGAGTTAATTTGGAATAAAGGATCACCGAAACGAATTCTTACGTATTTTAATCAATGAGGAACCAATTTCTCCTTAATTCAACTTTGAATCAGTCGATAAATGATTAGTTTATTAAATCCCACTTAGAATTTATAAAAAAATAATTAAAAAGACCTTTATTTTTAACGGACTTTCAAGAGCTTTAATAAATAATGGGTATATACAGGGTGTCTTCGATTGTATGCAAAAATAAGTCGAAAAACCAAAACACTCTCTGTCTAAAGTGTTGTTTTCAAGAAAAATCAGTTTTACGAAATAGTTTTCAGTAAGCAACACTCTTATCCTTATTAACCCTTTGAGCTATGATTTACTTTACGGTTTCAGTGATTATAATATCTTGGTTGTTCAAAACCTTATGCAAGGTAAATAAAATGTACAATAGAACTTCATTTATATGAACCTGACGGGAAATAAGTTGGTTCGTATAATCAGGTAGTTCATATAATAGGAGTCCACATGTCTCCACCCATAGTCGCCAGATGAAGACTTGTTCCCTCACTCTAATTTCCCCTTCTATAGCGCCACCCCCCTGCTTCGCCGCGGCCCGGTCACGTGACGTGTTCCGTCTCTGTTGTGCCTGTGTCACAATGTTACGTGACTAACCCGGTACTGGCAGAAAGAGGGTAACTTTTTCCCCTCAATCCGTGCTCCCTCCCCTCATCTGGCGAATATGCTCTGACTTTTCGTTCATTTAATAGGAGTTCACTTTCATATAAATAAGAAGATTTCGCTCAGCTAGATTTTCAAATATGGACACTGTGGAAATAAGGTAACACTGATCAACAAAATAAAACTTTTTTTTCACAGAGATCATTTATATACGTCCTTATAGACTTTCGTGTGCCGAACACGAATCCGAAAGCCACTTGTAGTTATCAGCCTCAGTTTTTAAGGAATTCGATTATGAAAAAAAAAGTTAAAAATTCAACTTTCAGAATTTTTTCTGCTTCAATCAAAAAAGCTAGACGAATGATTCTTACGTAGAAAAATTTTTCAGACTTTTCCAAATCTGACGGTTTTTTAAATAATATTATAAACATTTAAACATGTGTAAAAAATTTTGATTGTAGATTTACCTCCCAAATAGATTACCTTCATGGAAAAAAAGTCTAGGTTAGATTTTGGTATGATTGTGTTTAATTTTTATTGTTTTATGTGCATGGTTGAGCATGGCGGTAGATATCGCTTGGAAATGTGTCCAGACAATAAAAGAGACACGATCCGTTGATTGGTTCGATACAAAAACATGTTGAATTTGGTACGGAAATGCTGGTAAGGTACACAGTGTTATGTTGGTATGGTAGAAAACAATAATAAAATGATAAACAAATTTTTTCCGAGACCCCAAAAATCCTTTTGTGCGTGATCACATCGCGCGATAGCCCAGACTTCCACCTTTCAGAATCGGCTTTTAGGGTTTGAAAAACATTTTTCGTTTTCGAGATAGAAGGCGAAATAGGTACGCATGTAACGAGGTTCGGTCAGTGGTACTCATTGACGGGTAGCAGCGGCTGCGGCGCGGTGCAGAAAGTTGGGCAAAAGTTATTTCGATTAATAACGAATAAATCGAAACGCCTTCGTGAATGTATTGAAGTAAAATGAGGAAATTTTGAAGTACCTGTTTTAACTTTTTTGTTAAATGTTGTTGTTACTAGTCTAATAAATGTTATTCATTTGTCAGTGATTCGAATTACCAGTCTGATAAGTGTTATTGATTTATCAGTGATTTGAATGTGATTTCTAAAAAATTTCGAGAATTTTTGCCGCGACCTGTTTAATAAACCGAATCGATAACATATTTTTTTGAAACTCCAAAACGCCTCACAGGAAAATGAACCCATAAAAATGTTTTTTTTTTCTACTTATTTTTGCATGTAGAATCATCACCCAATCACTTGTGCCATAATACTGAAGACATTCTGTATATTAGGAGTGTGCGAAAACTTGAAAATGTGAAAAACTCAAAAAAATATCAATACTCTAGGATTTCGAGTACCCAAAACATATTTTTAAACTAATTTTGTTGAATATGATGATGTGGTTTCGCATCTTATACTTTTGAGACATTTCAAAATCTCGCAATCTAAAATTAAATTCTAACAGATATGTCGCAGGATGAAGTTAATACAAAAGATTTACTAGCTCATTATCATTTCTTAGATGATCATTATTAACACTTTACCACCAGTAATTATTGAACAGTATTTCAAAACCAATGGATATCGACTACATATTTTTCAATAAATTGGTCAATACTAACAACAACAAAAAATTATGAATTAATAAATTATGTTGAGTAACGCATGCTACCATTTTTCCCAGATTATCACTTTAAAAAAAATGATAAAAAGTTACGCGTTGTAATCTGATGTTTATAGGCGGTTATTACTTTTAAGGCTGCAATTGGATGCTCATTGATAAAATATTATCATTCAATTTATCATTCAAATAAAAAATATTTTTTAGATAGAAAATATTACTGATTTATTGTTTCGCCATTGTAGAAACTTTGAACACTGATATTCAAGTTATAAGTAAAATCTTTTCTCTTCGTCACAATTGAAGGGAAAGGGCATATTTGATATGTCGACATCAAACTTTGACCTTGACCTTGATATACCTTGTCAAGGTGATTGTTTTTAGTGTCCCCGACTTTGAAAAAATTAGCGACAACGATCCGTTCAACAATTATGAAGCATTGAGATTTCCATTTTATACCACACGAAAGCACGATACATGCCAATATCATTCGATCGCTGCATTGTAATCTGGATACAAACAACCAATAAGTAGATAATTCCAAGAACCTCCCTAACACAAACTTAAGAGTCAAGGATAGTCACGTGACCTTTGCAGAGCCACCAGGTTGGTAACTGCTATATAATTTCCGTTTACAGCCTTCAGCCACTGATCTTGGTCTTGATCCGACGGGTCTTAAGTTTGTGACTAAACTTGTCACATTTTTTGCTCTGTATTATCGATATTATGAATCCTGACGCCAGAAACGTGCTTCAAGTTTTTGGCTTTATTTGGCAGAGAATCAAGACAAAATATAGCTCAATTTGTAGCTGGAGATATTTTCTAGCGCGCCCTGCTCTCGATTTCATCCAGAAAACTCATCAAATGCTATAAAAATGCTTGGATTTCACGGCATACACATCGTCAATTTGTGGCCTACTTCTAACGCTTATATTACCAAATATCTACATAATCTCGTCAGCTCATGACCAGCCCGCGCTAGATTGAACCTTCCTCTTTCGAATGAGCCCTTTCCCAGCGAAAAATATTCTCATGTAAGGACGAAAACTTGAGGCACGTAAAACCATTTGTTGACGGTAATGTAGTCACTCTACCTTATCACGAATCTACGAAGACCGGGCCCTTGATTAGTACAGACATTGAATGCAATGCATTTTTCTGTATACGGTTCTGAATTACCGACTCTGTAGAAAATGCTCTGGTATGATAGCGGACTCTATCGAAATGGAACACAAGTATAGTTTCAAAAATTATGTTTTGTACATATTGTTAAAATATGTTAACATATCAAAATAATTAATTTGAATTTTAATACGAAGGGTATTATTTTCCGACACAAAAATATTACGAAGTTGTAGCAATCACGGCATGATAATTGTTGCAATGTATACGTGTATGTGTACGCTGATATTTACTTTTAGGGACTTACATAGAGAATTTACTGCATCTTTTTATTACGATAAATAACAACTACTATAAACTACTTTTATAGAGGGTAACCCAGGTTTTAAAGTGCCAAACTTTGTAAGTATATTCTATTGTCCTAAACAATAAAAAAATGTTATATAGACATTGTTTAACGCTTTATTAAAAAGTTATAAGCTAAAATACGAAATCTTACTCCACTTGGCCTTTATGTGTAGAGAACTTTAAAGGAGAAAGTTTGTTCTTATGCACACGTGTATACATTATTAAAAAATTATTTTATAATAGCCCAATCCTTTCTGAATAAAGCAAAAAAATGTAGTTCAATCGGACGAACAGTTCGTAAGTAAAGCCCGTTTTCACCAAAATGTAATTTCTAAATAAATTCTAAACCCGCAAAATGATGACTTAAAGCACCCCCCCCCCTAATTTCATGTGGACTACAACATATTTCATTTAGAACAAAATCGCCGACGATGACGTCAAAAAGTGATCAATTTGGCATGACCCACAGGTTCTTCACTTCACGCGGCGCGCCGCAGATTTCAGTATAGTAACTGTTCGGTCTCAAGTAGACCGAACGTGACACTCGACGCGATGCGACGGACCCAAAATTATTGGGTGTCATCGGACACCACTGCGAGACCTCCGCGAGCGAGCCCATTGACAGGGCAATCCTTTCAAACCATATCCTTCGCACCCAATTCATTATACAATCTAAACACAGTTTCACCAAAGCGCATCTCTACTCCGACGACCAAACTGCACCACCCACTCACCAATTAGGAATCCTTTAGTCACCCCATACAGTTAAAAACAGCCAATAGAAGAAGATCAGAGTTTACATTATACACGACACGACACCGAAAAGCAGAACACAAAAATCGCTCGCATCGAACACGTCTATCTATCTCGACTCGAACCTAAAAACTTGAACACAGTTAAGTTTTAAATATATTGAAGTTTTTGTTATTCCAAAACGTTGAATTCATTTCAACTAGGCGTTGCTACTTCGTAACATCGTCAAGGGCCCGAGTATCGTCGCGAGCAAGCGAAACGGGATTTACGACCCCGCGAAGTTCGACATACGGACTTGCGATATTTCGGACGCTTCAGTAACTATAACTTCTAACTTTCGTAGATGCAAGCGGATATATCGTGACTTCGCGTAAATTCCGTAGTTTAAATTTCGTAGGTCCAGTTAAATCTTATAAAACAGAAAAAAAGGGATTCAGGAAAGGATATTGTTTAAAGGGTTAAAATTATTGTTATTGCTTTCATCTTTTATATACGTGTAGCTAAAAGGTTGCTCGTTGACACTACGTGAGTAGATTTAAACTATTTCCAATCAATCAAAAAATATAATGAGGCCAACTACGCCAATTTCAGCTGAACATATAATCGTTTTTTTTTTCACTCTTTTCAACGCTCTGAATAAAAATTCTAAGTGACTTATAGTCACCCACATGCATGTCAAAACTTACTTCAGACATGTAAGAATTTAAAGTTAAAATTTCAAAAAATGTCAACGACGTCGAACATTCGACTTTGGTTCGTGTTTTCACGGTTTCGAACCACTGTGCGTTGACCCTTGTTGTAACATGGAAAGTATATTGTATTTCACTGAAACAATGAAACTTTGATGGTCAATAGCTCGAAAACTATTGAATTTCTGCCCCTACAATGGTATATATTCATAAGTAGGAGAACGAGATCTATACGTATGGGAAGTTTTAACGCCATCGGTGTCCCGAAGGTCACGATGTCTGCTTGTAAGCCAAACGGAGCTACACAAATCTCAGACAGTTCGCGTATCCCCTCCACTGGAGGTATATGAACCCCGCGAGGGGCCGAAAAGTTCGAGCTACCTCGGTCGCCGAGTAGTGTAAACGTGGGTTTTCCTAGGCGTGTCCAGACCAGAGTAGTGATGGGCACTATCGACTAAAAACTATCGACTAAGGCGACAGTAGCTATTACTATTTTCAGTCAACTGGTTTTACTGAACTATCGACTGAATTTTGCAGTGGTGGGGGTTAATATTTTCAGGCTACTGTTTTTCTGAATTCTGTAGTGGTGGGGGTTACTATTTTCAATCGACTGTTTTACTAAACGAGAGATTTCCTCTCTGACTGAATTATCGACTGATTTTTACAGTGGAAAAGCGGGTGGAGCTACATAGGGTATCCCAAAAATGTTGCATTCCCTTCAAAGGGGTGATTTCTGAGGTGATTTGAAAAAACATTTTCCTTTGCGAAATTGTTCTCCGCGGCTTTGTTAAGGAGTTATTAACGAAAAGTACAGACCAATCAGAGCGCGGCTACAGCCACCCGTGCTGAGCCTGACGTTGGCATTGGCTGGGTCGGAATCCGTCATCTATAGCCGCACTCTGATTGGTCCGTATTTTTCGTTGATAACTCCTTAACAAAGCCACGGAGAACATTGTCGTAAAGGAAAAAGTAATTCCAAATGATCTTAGGAATCACCCATTTCAAGGAAATACAACACATTTGGGACACCTTGTATATGTTATATATCTGTTTTTAATATTTATTATGCTTTAAAAATAAGTATAATTAATATAGACAAAGTAATTGGGTCCCTTATCCATGTCGATTTACAATTAGATTTAGATTTTCGATTACGTTAGATTAATTAATTTTGGAATTTTTACCTTAATTCAATTTTACTACTAATCTCTACTACGAAAAATTTTTAGATATAAAATAACATGAAATATCTTAAATTTTGGGAACCTAACAATACTAAATAATAACTAAATAAAAATTAACCAGGTAATAATAAATATACAAAATCTTTTTATCAATGTCGTCGAACATCGAGAACATAACCAGTAAAGCAATTCAGTCGACTAAAAGCTATCGTTTAAATAGTCGATAGTATGTCCCAACTATATAGTCAGTCGTAAGTAAGTGCCCATCACCAGACCACAGTGGTGATATCGTGCGAGTTTTTTCCTGCATGCGCGACGATTTTAGCGTTAGTAAAGTAAAAGATTGGCTAAAATGGGTTACCTCGGTCACCCCCCATAATTTCGCAAAATTTGTTATGGTTTGATTTCAAAAAATGAATGTATAACATGTGTATGACAATCAAATATTAATAGTAACTTACGAAAAATTCGTAGCACCGTTGTCTCGTTGTCTCGTCTTGAACTCTTCCGGCATTTTCCCGCCAATAATAGTAGCCCTACAACTTTCGTCTTTCGCCACAATACAAATACGTTACTGGATTGGACGCGCATGCGCAAAAAAACCCGCGCGATGTCTCCACTCTGGTCCACACGCTGTGTTTTGCGATCCAAACTCCATTCGTCGTAACTTCCAGTTATACGACTGATCGCACGCGTCCGATGCGATCTCGTACGTCGTTCCTTCTTTTTTCACTTGAGAAGAAAGAAGAAAGAGTATCGGGAAAACACAAACGCGCGCGCCGGACGAGTCCCTACAGGCGTTCGGATGCACACTTATGCGTTTATACCTGAACTTTCAGATAGGACTGCTTCAGAAGCAGCTCAGACGCAAGATGCGTTGTGTTTCTACGTAAAATCGTACACTTTTCGGAGTACTGTTTCGGATTTTATTCAAATTTGGATATGTTGTAATCTTTGGTAATATATGAACGTATCTCAAAGGATTTTTCGAAATCTTGAAAATTGTTGGTTTTACAGACGTGTAAAATAAAGAGTTAACATTTTTTCATTAAATTACAACGGCTGCACGAACAAACTGATGAACATGAGTTTTTAGAAAAACTACGTTTACAAAGCAATTCCGGTTACGGTTATCATTAAGGACAAAACCATTTTTGTGTTTTTAATCATCGTTGCCAAAGATTGTTCTTTTAGAAGAATTCATCATTTTGCAAGCAAATGTAATTTTCTTATGGAGAAATATTCAAACTATAGAAACATTTCTGTTTCTTCAATAATCATTCTTGCCAACAAGGTTCAAAACAAAATCCACTTGTTCTTTACTTAATCGAAAAAATTCCCTGAATCATGCAGTAAATGGTTTTGAATTAATGTATTGCAATAACTCTCTTAATTTCGTTTTTTGTATATATTTTTCATTTGTCTTCGTTTTTTTTTCATCAAAATTCTTAAAAAAATCACTTCATCCTTTTCTTTTTCTTCTTCTTCAAGTAAGAGCGCAAGTAGTAATTTACGATTCATTTTTCGTCAGTACAAACTGATTTTGATTTCTCTACGTACAAAGTTTTTGTTTGACAGTCAAACGACGTACTAAAGGATAGAAGAGGAAAAAAGTGACCTGTGGCCACCATAAAAGTTCATCCGAACGCACGCGTACAGCGGACGGACGCAATCGCATGTGTCTGTAGAAGTTTCACGAATGGAGTATAAGGATCAGGTTATACGTACTATACAATTTATCATTTTATACGCGAATGTCATTTTTTAATGCAAAAATATTAGAAATATCTTCGTTTTGCAAATTTTACCACCGGTTCAAATGTAACAAAATTTCTTTAAAATATGGCCGTATTTTACAATTCTTTCTCTTTGAAATATCGTTTTTTAATTCGCGGAGCCTCAAAACTATTTATTGAACTATTTATTATTTTGGGTTCATGAAATTGCTGGATATTCTTTAGACATTCTGAAGTAAGGGTCGACAGCGTTTGTCCTAAAATTGCAACATTGTTCCACCGTACCGATTGTAAGATATATATTGTTTTTTTTTTTGTTTTCATAGTAATAAATTGTTATTTTGTTTGTTACAACGTTTGAATATCGTAACAACGCATTCCGCACCTATTTTGTCACGAAGAACTCCGAAAAGTTCTAGTTTTCCACTCAACATCGACAGAAAAAACATCGATGAAATAGTTTTTTAAATAATACAAAGTTTATAATGGTTTTCCCCCTTCGTGACGCCACGCCCACGGCGTTCGGCGTTCTCGGTGAGAATTCTTCGTCTTTATTCTAGCATAAGCATCTCCTGGGGTGTAGAGGGGAGTAAACGCGGTTCAGGGGTTCTAGTATCAGACGACACGATGCACGGTGGTCGGAAATCGCCAAAACGTGGCCAAAACAGGAATGATTACTCCAATTTAATTCAAAATCGATACTCTGGGGTTTCTCGGATCACCGATTATGAATTTTATGTCGAAATTACAAAAAACAATATGGCGCATACGTAACCCAAAAAATTATTGGACTCTCTTGAAAATTAGTATTCCCGTATTTCTCGCGCCGTTGAATATGAATCTGATGTCAAAATTACAAAAAACAAAACGGCGAATTCAATATGACGCATATGTAACACAAAAAATTATTGGACTCCTTTGAAAATTAGTATTCCCATATTTCTCGTGTTCCAATATTGCAGATGGGTATATGACAGGAATGAAAATATATATGAATGTTTTCGGTAACTCTGATTAGGAATCTGAACTTAAAATTTTGAAAAACAAAACAATTTCAAGTTTTGATTAATTCTTTTCAAAGTTTTCATTTAAATATTATTACGAAAGTGATGTACCAAAATTTGATTAAATGTTTCGTAAAGTTAGTTTTGTGTGGTTTATACGCAATATATAAATATATATATCTTTATATATATATACATATATATTATTATTATTATATATTATTATATATATATATGTATTGTATTTATTATTTTATTTTTATTAATTATATATAATAAATAATAATTAATATATATATTAGGACATGATCGATAATTTTGCTTACTGGGTCTGGACTCGCGGATCGCAAAAGGAAAATAATCACATCCCTTAGGCGACAGATCACAGTATATTGGATCCTTATCATTGAATCCCTATACAACGATGCAAACAAAGCGATAATCGAATGATATTGGCATTTTATTGTGGTTTTATACTTCGTGACTTTTGCACGGCTCGTTGCCGCTCATTTTTTCAAAGTCAGAGTTTAAATTAAATCAACGTTAAAATTCTAAGTTGGTAATATTAAGAATTAGCCGAAGGATATATTTGAATAATCTATTATAGTCGGGACACGTTTAGTATGGAATTGGTTATTCATAAGGGAATTTTCTACGAGGAAGAACAAAACACCAGCGATGGAATGAAACGCACTCGTGATTAGTGCTATTGCCCTCTGTAATAGTATTACCGGTCTCAAGCGTTCTGTTTATAGCGAGGGAATATTGTATCCCGCGACAATGTCGATAAAAGAAAGAATAAATTTAGCATCGCATAGAATGCCCATATTATTGGTTCGAATATGCAAGAAAGTACTCACATAAGAGAACTCACTATTGTACTTTTATCAATGTACAAAGATATTAGTAAAATTTTGAAAATTTTATCAATGATTAATACTCATAAAAAATACCATGCTTCATAGAGGCATAATTGACTACTAAAGATATTTCTGATGTTAAAGCCATTCCGATAAAATTCGTTTAATGTTCAATTTTGTACACTAGACTGTATATTGTTCTTAGATGAAATATAAATGAAAAATCTTTTCTTCATTTAGACGAGTTATATTTTATACATAAACAAGCATAATATTTGTAAAGTGTATGTTTTAAATTTGTTGAGTATGAAGTAACAAGCTTCAAGATTTTATATACATGAAATTTTGAAATTATTTTGCAGTCAAAATATTTTGTATTCCAACAAACTGTGCGATAAATATCTTTCTTATAACTTGTAAAGGCAAATCCAGTAGGCAATACTTGAAGCTTGTTACGTAATAGCATCATGTTAAAAGAATTTTGAATTTTGCGTAACTTTTGCGGAATCCCTGTAATACTTCTTCACAGCTTCCAGGACTTTGTGTATGTGTACAATCTACAGAACTTCGATTAATGTCGTTCACAAATAACTAACGAAAAGAATCATCTAACAATACTACGCAAAAGAATATGACATCGTGTTAGCGTTAAGAAGCGAATGAAGATGGTCGACAAGTACAAAATTGTATCCAAAGAGTATCTGACAAATGTCAACGAGTATTTGAAACAACACATTTTGTGGTAGCAACTGAGTCAAGGAGAATAAACACAGTGTTCAACTGCTTTATGATGTACAACTATAAATGGATATCTTGCTTTAATGATAAAAGTAAGTGAAAATTGCAGAATACATTTTTATCGACGGCTTAGCTTTTAAGATATTATTGGTCTTGACAACTTATCAAGTAAACCTCTGCGTACAGTCAAAAATAGAAGTTTAATCGCTCACGGACACTGACAATTTAATTTCGTCCGTTACAATTTTGTATTCATAAATTTTCATTAATAATAAACAAAAATAGTGAATATAAATTTCCTGTTATCATGTGAATTAATATCACTTCCTTTCTCGAATTTAGAGAAAACAAGTTCTGCAGTTTAGAGAACGCCGTACATGCATACACATATGATAAATTCTCAAAATCACTTTTGACCCAAAACAAATCTCGTACGAAAAATATGTATTCTACAATAACAGCTGACTATTTTGCGAGAAAATAAACCATGTGTTCCCACCATGATTCTTCTTCCATCTTGTATAGAAACACTATAGTGGCTCCCATAATGCACAGCTCTTAACACTTTTATAACATGTACTTCCTTTATTTCTAGAAGCATCTTAAAATCGCTCTCTTAAATTGCCGAGTAGCTACGAAAAGTAGGGAAATACGACACCTAAAAAATGAAAGTACAAATATACAATATATACGGTGTTTAAAAAAAACCATTCAGTATGGTACATAGGACACACTGTACCGAGTAAAATTACCATAGTAAACATGGGTCGAAAAGTCTGCTGTTTCTGAGATATAAACATTTTTACATGTTAGCATCAAGATTGACTTACTGGTTTCGATTGCGTGCGACGGAATCGAAATCAGAAACACCGCCGCTATGGGGGGGGGGGTGCCATGTACTCCCCCCCCCCCTCACGGACGAGCCGTGAAGGCTGGATCAGCTGCTCAATTACTCCTCCTCTCAATTCGGCTGGCTCGTTTCCGGGGCGTCTACGGAGAGCGGGGTGGCAAACGAATGAATCATTTCCAGACTACTGCCATGACAAAATTACGTTGGCGAACAAAAATTTGGTGGATTCGGGAGAATTGGTAGATCTGGTGATCGTTGAACTTAGAGACCAGGCACGCATGCAGCGTTTGGACACGGCAGACGACCGACTCGATACTTTTCGAAAATTATCGTTAAGGAGCGAACCGGGAGTCCAAAGATCCGAAATGGCCGGTACTGGGGAGCATAGTGACGACAAGGGATTCGGACGGCCTCGACCGCCACGCGTAGGAAAAGGTCGTGAGGTGTTTCAACTATTATACGCTCGGCGAGAGTTGGCACGAGAAACTTGTAGGTACCACGTGGTGCTCCCACTACGCGCTACACGTCTTCCGCGATTGGCCGAATCGCTCAACGAAGACAGCAAACGAGCGTATTGAGTGTGACTTCAACAGAGCGATGTCGCGTGGCGACGCAACGCTGAGCTCAGAACATTGGCGTAACTCTATTGTGCGTGCACGGAAAACAGGTCCATGGAAACCTATTTTTCTTGCACGCACAGCAGGGATCCATCAACCCACGCTTGAAATTTATGACTTTTTTTATTAAATTTAAGACTCCAGTCTTCACGGTTAGTGAGAATCAGAGAATATCATGTGCCCCCCATAGTTTATGCCCCCGCCGGGAGTAAAGCGTAAGAGTGGGATCCGCAGCTTTGCGTCAAGAGTGGGGACTCGCCGTTCCCCCTGCACCCCACTGATGAAATTCTGTGCCAACTCTCGCCGAGCGTACAATACAACGAACCAAGGCATTGGAAGAAGGACTGCACGAAACCAAGGCATGAATGGGGTTCCTCTTTCAGATGCGGGAAAAAGTCACACCAGGTAAAGGATTGTCCGCAGCAGACATCACCAGCACAGTTACGACGGCAGTAAGAGGCTCCTGCGTCGACGACACACACACAGCCCAGAATAGCGAAGGAGCGACATCCTACGTGTTGTGGATTGGTTCGACCTGTGGGGACTTGGTCCTCCCACTCCCCGATGAGTGAGAGTGGGGGATCGGCGGTTGCGATCAGCACGCCGAACCTAGCTCGCTCTCTTCTCGCGTGACTCCCGTTTGGGACAGTTGTGTTTAGCAGCAGCGCTCCTACGCTGCTCGCATCCATATTGTAACCACGTGTCCGTAATAAAGTATTGTGCTCGTCGTGCAATGATGAGTTACTTCATATCCTTCAATACTTGAGAGTGTGTAGGCTCTCCTCATCGTCTTACACTGGTGACCTCATGGCTCCTTCACCCCATGGCTCAGTATCCGCTAGAGGTAGACGAACCTTCTAGTGAATCTTTTATCCAGGAGACTACTATCACCCTACGGGTATCCATTCCCACCATGGGAACCCCATAGTCGGAACCCTATAGACCGGCGGACGGCGGCGCCATCTGGCGTACGATAGTGAAAAAGGAAGATCGCGCGGAAGCAAACATACTAGAACGTAGTACAACACGAGGAAACAAAGACCTTCATAACCTCAAATTCTCCGGACTACTATCTCCTTATTTTCACCCAGTCACCAGTTCCTAACACTACGTATCCATCGGGGCAATGATCGACTCAAGTTACTGTGTAGTTTTTATTTCGAGCGACCGGAAAATAATACATTTTACGGCGTAAATTATTCACCTGTTAATGTCGTAGGCGCAATTACAACCGAAATTTGTGTAAACGGCGCGCGCGTATCAATTACATTTTTTGTCGTACCGGATACAACTGTGTCGCACTTTGCATTATTAGGCAGAGATTTTATTCGGTCGCCATACAGATAAAGTTGAGAAGTTCTTCGGAAATCAAAGTGAAGAAAAACGAGCGCCAGGACTCGGACACGAAAAATTTTGTGAAACAAACTTTACAAATTGATTATGTCGAAAACCCAATTTCCACGAATCACCAATTAAACGTTGATCTAGAATTAGATGTTAGCATAGGAAGAAAACTCAAAGAAATTTATTTTTGCAACGATGTTCAGGACGGCAACAATGAGCAACGCCCGAACGCTATTGAAGCCGTCATTTAGTTAAAAACCGAGCATCCGATTAATAACAACGAATAATCCTTGACGACTTGTTAAGAGAGGACGCCATTAGGCCCAGCAATTCCCCTTATGCTAGCTCGATTGTCTTGATAAGGAAAAAGAACGAAGAAATTCGCTTGTCGATTATCGGAAATTAAATAAACATACAATCAGAGATAACTTTCCGATACCATTAATAGACGATTGTTTGGACCAATTAAGAGACAACAAATATTACACAAAATTAGATCTTAAAAACGGATTCCACCACGTGAAAGTCGCTGAAACGTCGGTAAAGTGTGCGTTGTTCATAACACCTTTAGGTCAATACGAGTACTTCAAAAATCGGAAGTGTGTGCTAGTGATGGCACGGCTAAACATTGATCGCTAACGTAGAAATTGTGGCAGATATGCTCAGTGGGTGTTGTCACGTGGTCACTTCAAGTACCTTGTATTCGGCTCTCGATTGCGCGTTCAAGTCCGTGGTTTTGCTCAAACCTCGGATTTGCATGCCTGCACGGTCGAGTCCTTCACGTCGCTCTTCGAACTACCGCGATTTCCAAATTGGGGGCAATCGAATAGGTCAGACGAGGTTGTAATTTGTCGCTTCCATATGCAGGCACTGCAGAAGCAGTATGCCATGTCTTTGTTGGAGGAATGCCCGGCCTGGGCCGAGCAGCGCCGTGTCCTGAGAGCCGCAGGTTATGATGACGCAGAAGGAGGCCGCCGAGCGGACCCGGGAGAGAGACCCGGGCTCGGCGAGAAGCGTGTGGGCGCGGGGACGCCCCCTGCGCCCGCGTGTGCCGCCCACTCGGTGGTGGCCGATGGGTAGGAGGGCGCGAGGTACAACCCCGCACCAATTGGTACCCTCAGGAGAGGGAGGCGGAGAGGGGTTGGCACGGGGCGATTCCCCGCATCGCGCTGTGCCCCCACCAGGGGGCGGTGGATTCGGAGGCACGGGGTGTGAGCTGACCTCGGCCCCCGGGGGGAGCGTAGCTCCCCCCGTGTTCGGACGACACCCCCCGGGATAAATCTCGATGTGGGGGGAAGGCGTGTCGGTCCGTCCGTCCCCTATAAGGGGAGGGGGATTCGTGGTGTGGGGGGGGGGGGAGTCGGGGCGTGCCGAATCGCGCCTCGACGGCCCTTCCTTCCGGTGTCGGCGTCTTCTTGCCTCGGCCGGGGCTGGTTCCTTCGGGACACGTAACAACGAAATCGGAAGAAGTAGTGAAAAAAACTTAGCGGAATATCCTGGAGTGTATAGTAAATCGAGACGGCTAATTACTGACCGAGGTACGTCATTTACCTCAAATTTATTTAAAGAATTTTTAGCAAACAACACGATAGAACAGGTACTGATTGCGATAGGAACCCCACGTGCGAATGGCCAGATTGAGCGGTATAACAGAGTAATAGCATTGCAAAGGCCCGTACGTGGTGAAAAAAATATTAAACAGCGATGCGTATGATAAAACAGATATAGAAGGGCACCACGTGTCGTGGCCATTTACGGGAGTTGTTGGCCCCGATCAGATAAAATTTTGGATCAGGTCGAGAATCGAAAACGAGAACGATATCGAGTAGAAAATAAGTTTGTATTGTATTATATTGCGTTATATTTACGTCGGCTGTATATTGTTTAATTACTCTGTATTATTCTACCTTATGTATGATTATATTTCGTTATATTCTAGTTTCAATTTTACGTTTTTCGTGCTCTGTTATCTTGCGTAAAGTTCGTTAAGACGCATCGATGACCGAGGACGGTCATTATGGTCAGGATTGGCTGAACTGTAGGTGTTAGATACAATACCCTCCTGCTCAATCTGGGAGAATGGTGCAGGAGGCGGAGACGGCTTACCTGCCGTCTGACGCAGGTGCTCTCCGGACATGGTTGCTTCGGAGAGTACCTGTGTTGGATCCAGAAGGAACCAACGCACAGTGGTCCCAATCGATGAATCAGGAGGAAAATGTTCAAAAATAAAGGTAACAAATAACACGTATCAGTGAATTTTTTATGTACTATATATCCCACAGAGACACAAAGTGACCTCTGGTATTAGTTTCATTAACAATGAAACAAATGACGAACGCAAATATCGGATCGCAACGCATAATTGTTAAACGTTACTCGATCGCTTGTCGCGAAATAATGTATCTGAAAACGTGTGTTCTGGTTATCTGGCCTTATAAATACTTTTATATTCATAATAATATGAATTCCACAGTTGAAGGTAAATATAAAACTACAAATTTATTTCAATTTAGTGACTCATATTATTATTTCTACTTCGGGACATCTTGATATACATGGTCTTCGTTTCTTTTGTAAGATTTTTTTTGTAAGAACTTTTGTCATATACTCGTTAACTATTTAGAGAATAAGCTAAAAAGTACAGGAGGTAAAAATTTTTCAAGTGGAACTGTAAAAAAATATGTATATAATTTCACAATAGTTTTGAAACGTTTGTTTGACGCGATTGTACGTACGTTATTGCCGTTACCGTTTGCGTTCGATTTGAAAGAGTTATAACGAGTTCCTAAGTAGGACAGGATGGTAGGGATACCCACGTATTCCGCGAGGACTCCGAGCCGAGTCTGTCTGTCGTGACTCTCCTAACGATCCGGGTTGATTTTCAAAAAGTAGAATAGCGAATCGTGCTTCTGAAACGATCACCGCGAGACATTCCGACGAAACGAAGTGTCAATTCCAGTTCTTGTACCCGAGTAAGTGGAAATTAAAATAATTCTTGGACGTCGCAGAAACCCGGCTTCCCCGATTAAAGCAGTGTTTTATTTTCACCCATTCAAACTTTCTCCACCACCGAGCTGATCCACCCCTTCCTACCCGATTCCTAACGAAGCATCAAGGATCGGGGTAAACAATTGGACTCAATGCCAGAACCTTCAAACTATTGGAAAACTAAATATGCCCAATGGTTAGATGAAGAAGTTTGTTTAGAACCAGTCAGCTCCGTCATCGTTCCCCCAGGAAGACCACGAAAAAGATTTTGTTGAGGGTTACAATGTCTCCCGTGTGAGTCCCTGTGCATACGGCACTGCGTACCGCCGGATTGCGGCAAGGTGGGGATACGGCCACCAAGCGCGAGAGACAAGCGAAGTCTCATGGCGTTAGTCGAGAATGTTGCCATGTGCGAACCCTGATGGGTTATTGTATCTATAGTAATTTATAATAAAGTGTTATGTATTATTTACTTCTATACTATATCGTGAATTCAATTGGCCTACATCCCAAACCGTAACAGGTTATGGGCCCATAACTACGAAAACTTTAATAGAACAGTTACTGATTTCAAGTTTGAGGTTAGAATATCCACATGCACGTTGTGAATTGGCGGGATGGCTTCCAGTGAGTATACACTCTGCACCACGAGAGAACCGTACCGCGAGAGAACCGATTTTCGTCCGTCGCTGCGCATCTTCGCCCTGCTTGGTGCCTTCCCAATGCACAGCGCATGCGCGCAGTGGCACTGAAGTGACGCCATTCGTAGCCATACCGGGTGTTCATACAGTGTTGAGTAGCATTTTTAAATAGCAGTGTTTTTGAAATGGAAGATCAAGTTTCTGGACCATCACTTAAATCTCCAATGAAGAAAAATCCGAGAGGAAAGGTAAGCTTACATTATACATAATTATTTATCATGCATTTCTCTACTGTAAGCTTGTTTCTTTTTTCAAAAATCATAGTTTTTGTAATGTACTCTCGTAAACTTTTCTCTGTTTCTAGTTTGTCCGATCCGCTCAAAAGCTGATGATCATAAATCTATTTAAAACGATGAAAGAGGAAAACCCGGAAATTAAATATAAGCCGCTGGTTCTGAAGCTTGCGGAGAAGACGGGAATTGGACGGGAGACCATATGCAAAACCCTGGCGGAGTATAAAGCTACAGGGAAAGTTACATCGCCAAACCAAAAAAAGCGGCGATTGAATATTCTCGAAAAGACATCTGAAGCCGATATAGTGACAATACGCAGAAAAATCCACGAATTCTGGCTGAATAGGGAAATTCCAAATTTGAAGAAAATATTGGCCGCCATAAATAACGATGAGAATCTGCCATCGTTCAGTGAAACGTCTCTGAATCGACTCTTACATCGAATGGAATTTAAATTTATAGTCAGGAAACGCAACACCGCCCTTATTGACCAACCCCATATTATCTCCTGGCGGCAACGGTAAGTAACAATCTACATTCAAAAATGTTTTTTCCCGAAAACTCAGTTTCTATCCTCGTTTCTTACAAAAATTAAAAAAAAAATTTTTTTAATTTTAAAAGATTAAAAATTTTTACTACTTTGTAGGTACATCGAACGAGTCCAAGATTTCCGTTCGGAAGGGCGAGCAATATATTACTTGGACGAGACGTGGGTAAACGCCGGTGATTGCAAGGCCAGGCTGTGGGTGGACACCAGCGTTACCTGCCGGAGGAACGCGGAAGAAAGGGGATTGACGACGAGCATACCTGCTCCCTCGGGAAAAGGGAAGACTTATTATTACTCACATCGGGTCAGCAGACGGGTTTGTACCAGGGGCCCTCCTTTGCTTCGAGGCGAAAAAAAAACATCAAGAAGGAGAAATATCCTACATTGAGCTGGAAAAGGGGCGATATCGTCGCGTACCTGGAGGGTAAGGGGAAAACGGTGAATCCACGGTACGTCAAGATTCGGTTAATGGAACTTGTTCAAAAGCATAAAGAACCGAGTAACAATTATATCGTTGACGAGTTTGCAAAAGAGAATGGACGTACCGCCCTACGCCTTCCCCCTTACCACTGCGAATTTAATCCCATAGAGCTGGCATGGGCACAAATGAAAGATTTTATAAAGGCGCGAAATACATCTTACAAATTGGCAGATGTCCGCCAATTTGTAGATGCAGCCGTAGAAAATGTGTCCCCCCAAAATTGGCAAAATTTCATCTCCCACACGCTGAAGGAGGAAAGGAGGCTCTATGAACTCGATCACGTAACTGATTCGGTGTTAGAGGGAAGCCCCGAGTGGTCGAACTCGTCTGATGACTCGGACATCGGTGTGAGTCATATATAAGTTTCTTGTTGTAAATAGTCTGTAAATAGTTGTAAGTTTTTTTGTAAATAGTCTAGTCTTTTGTAAATAGTAAATATATGTGAATGTAAATAATAATATCTGTACATAATGTACAGATTATGTATTATGTTTGCAATCAAATAAAATTTCAAATATTTAATTAGATTAAATTTATATTTCATTATATATGCAAATGGTCACGATTTCCTATACCCTATACTTCCATGCTAATCCGTTTCATTAAGGAACACCGCGTATATGAAAGTCACAATGGGGAGTGGATGGTGGAGTGGGAGTTAGGAGGTTCGCAGCGCCTTCCGCGACCCGGGCTGGTTCGGAAGACTCCGGGAGCTGTGGGTGGACCGAGCTGGGGCTCGGGAAGCCCAATCCGAAGGCTCCAGGGATGGGGACACCGGGCGGGTCCCTCCGCACGGGGTCTTATAGCGTAGGCAATGGGGGAGGCTAACCCCTTCCCCGGGGTGTGATGCTAGCTGGGAGGTGTCCTGTTGAGTACTCGCGTGATCCAGGCACCTCCCCTTTAGCATAGGTGGGCGTGGGTTTTTAGTGGGTAGCCTCTGGGGATTTTCCCCAAGGGTAGTCCCACATAACCCCGGCTCCCCCCAGGGGGCCGGGGTATGCGTAAAGACATTTTCCCACGAAAAAAAAGCGCCTTCCGCGACGAGTCGACCTGCGCGAAACGGTACGGTTCTCTCGTGGTGCAGAGTGTAGAATTGAACGTTTAGCGAGAGATAATTATAAATCGTGGGTCATACATATGAGAGCTATTCTCAGAAAGAAAAAGCTATGGAAATACGTAGACGGATCCATAGTTAAACCAGAACCAGGTGCCGAAAATAACGCTATTCAGGAATGGATAGAGAAAGATGAAGATGCGAGGACAGAGATAGAATTGGCCATTGCTGCTTCGCATGTAAATCTGGTGAAGAATTGTGAAACGTCGCGCCAAACCTGGGATAGAATTAAAGAAATTTATCAATCAAGAGGACCTGCTATGAAGGCCATGTTGTTAAAACAATTAATAACGACAAAAATGGACGAAAATGGTGATGTGAGGCTACATTTACGGCAATTTTTCGACATAGTCGACAAGCTGGATGATTTGGATACTCAGATTAACGATGATTTACTGGCTATAATATTGCTGTATAGCCTGCCAAAAATTTATGACAACTTTAGATGTGCGATTGAATAAAGAGACCAGCTTCCAGCACCAGACATGCTGAAGAGTAAAATAATTGAAGAGGGTGATGCACGTAAGGAAAATCCTTCGAGTTCTGAAGTACCTAATGCAAATGCAATTACCAGTAAGACAGTAAGAAATCAACAAGCAGGGTATCAAGGTAAGCCAAAACCATCGTACCACAGTAATCAAAATACCTCTAGTCATTATAGCCAAAATAAACCCAAATGCTATAAGTGCAATAAGATGGGCCACAAATCATTTGAATGCAGAACCAAAAATAAGTTTATGCGAATCAGACACAATAATGACATAGCTATGTTAACGATGGCTAACAATGTAAGTAGCAGAAGAGACTCGTGGTGGTGTCTGGATAGTGGAAGTACAAGCCATTTGTGCAATAATCCAGATCACTTAACAAATATACTTGGCTGCAAATCAGAGAATCTAAAGTTAGCTAACGAAGATTCGGTCGGTGTAACCGCCAGATGAATGGTTCAGATAAAGATAACGCACAGACATGGTGGTATTAACAATGCTAATCTTGATGATGTTTTATGTGCACCGCAGTTGAGTATGAACCTGCTATCAGTAGGAATGATAACAAATAAAAATTTAGGGGTACTATTTCAAAAAGACAAGGCATTAATACTAAATCAAAATGGACACGTGATGCTGGAGGCGCAGCGGATTGGTGATCTATACTATGTAATAAGTAATAATAAGGAAGAGGTACATCAGATTCGCAACCAATGTAGCGATATGGAAATATGGCATCAGAAACTGGGACACTTAAACTCAAAAGATGTATTAGAATAATACCGAGGAATAATACCGAATCTGAGGAACTAGAAAGAGAGGTAAGCTAACCAATATACCTTTTCCTAAGAAATCTAGCAGTTCGACCAAATTATTGGAAATTATTCACTCTGACGTGTGTGTCCAATGAGAGTCGAATCTCTAGGAAAATCAAAATATTTCTTGACGTTTACCGATGATTATTCGAGATGTACTGAGGTTTTCTTCACAAGGCATAAAAGCGAAGTATTTCAAAAATTTAAGGATTTCAAGGCAAAGGCCGAAAATTTAACAGGCAAAAGAATCAAGTATTTACAGAGTGACAACGGAAGAGAATATCTCAATAATGAATTTAACGAATATTTAAGAAGGAATGGTATCCAACGAAGAATCACGACGCCATATTGCCCACAGCAGAACGGCGTAAGTGAAAGGAAGAATAGGACATTGGTAGAGATGGGTAGATGCCTGCTAATGCAATCCAACCAACCTCCAACATTTTGGGCGGAAGCGATTGCTACGGCTAACTACATTAGAAACCGATGCCCTGCAAGTTTAAATGGAAAAATACCATTCGAATTATGGTATAATAAAGTTGCCATATACGATGCATTTCAAGGAGTTTGGTCTAGTTGGATATACTATGAGAGCTCGTACAAACAGTGGCAAATTTGATCCGAGATCTGATAAATGTATATTTATTGGATATAGCGACTGATGGAAGTTTGTCACACATCCCGTATCGTGCGCCGGTGAGCATGCGCAGAAGAGTGCGTGCGAGTAGGAATGTGCGCATGAGCGTCGCGTCGCTCTCCACCAGAACAATTGTGTGCCTCTCGTGCGTTGTCGCGTGCCTGAACATGTATTACTTTTGTATCACGTATTATTATTAATAAACCGTTATATACAGTGACTCAAACAATTGATCAAATGTTCGAACAAAACGAAAAGAAGTCACAGTACACCTTTCTCAGAATCTTGGTTAAGACTGTTGATATATATACGAAAAATGTAAACATTGCGTCGATACTTCACGACATTTTAAGCCCTGTAATCGTACAAAGCGGACGTGTATTACGAATTTGTATATTCTGTACATTATTTGATCAATTATTTGTGTTAAGTTCAATTGTGAAAAATTCTTATATTTTTGGCATTCCGTAGCACAAATATAATTACTGGTGATTCATAACGTTATATTTAAACATTCGAGAATACGTTTGTGATGAAATAATTAATACAAAAAATATTTTTAGTCATATTTCATAATGAGACCAATAAAGGCAAGTAAAATATCAGAAATTAAAAAACTATTAATATCTGGGCTTTCTCATCGCGAGATTTCTAAGAAGGTACTGTGCTCTGTTGGTACTGTGTCTTCAGTACGTAAAACTTCAAAAGAAAACATACTAAAAAATAAAGCAGGACGAAAATCAAAGTTATCCACTACCACAAAGCGATTAATCATACGATAAATCCGTAATGGTAGCGTTGATAATGCTGTACAGATGCAAAAAAATTTAGTCAGACACCATAATATTAACGTAAGCGCTGAAACAGTGCGTAATGCACTGCGAGAAGTGAATTTAAGAGGACGTGCAAAAATAAAGAAACCTCTTCTTACAAAGCGGCACAAGAAGCTTCGACTGCAGTTTGCCGAGAAATATAAAAATTATACAGATCTCGATTGGGCACGAGTAATATGATCAGACGAGACGAAAATTAATCGTTTTGGGTGCGATGGACGCGAATGGACATGGCGAGGAAATAAAGAATAAGTACGGTCGCATCACGTTCATCCAACACTGAAATTTGGAGGAGGCCATATCATGGTTTGGGGTTGTATGACCAGTGAGGGCATCGGATGCGTTGAAAAAATTGTAGGTCGAATGACTGCAACATCATACACATTCATCCTGTTGGAGAGTGTGTATAATACATTTGTATTTGGCGGTCTGAAGGTGGCGGACTTTGGTGAGTGAGGAAAGTATTGTGTGTGAAACCGAACTTGTACAAGATGAGTTTTTTGGTATATGGCAGATTGTTACAAGGCGTGAATGCGAGACCAAAGATTATTTAGAACAAAAATATTAAAGGTTGTTTATTAATAAGTGAAGACTTGATAGTTATTTTTCCCACATGGTAGCAGTCCGTGGTTTATATGTTCAGTAATCCGGAAAGAGGTAAAGAGAAAAGAACTGAAAAAGAAAATTCAAGCACGTGGAAAGAGAACAAAGGAAAAATGATGAAGAACGAAGATATTAAAATACCCATATTTGATGGATCTGAATATTGCAATTGGAAGAGACGAATGCTGAAGTTCTTGGAATTTAAGAAATGCAAATGTGCTGTATCGCGAGAGAGAACACAACTGGATGGGCAAGAGGAATGGCAAGAAATGGACATAAAGGCAGTTAACTATATCTATAGTGCAATAACAAATAGACAACTGGAATATATCAGTGAGTTGGATACAGCTTATGAAATTATTAAAAAGTTTGATAAGATGTACCTAAAAGAATCGACAGCACTGCAAATTATATGTAGAAGTAGCCTGGAGAATATAAAGCTTCAGAATTATAGGGATGTTACGACCTTTTTCGATGCGTTTGAAAAAGCAGTGAACGATCTGAAGGCGTCTGGTGCAAAAGTGTCAGAACAAGAGAAATTAAATTATATGATCAAAGCCCTACCGAGATCATATAGTTATATAGGAGATTTGGTTGATGTACTATCTGAAGTTGAAAGAACGGTGGAGTATTTAAAAGGAAAAATAAAGATAAAGACAATGGAAGGAAATATTGAAGGGGAAACGATTGAAGAAGTACCTTCAAAAACACATGCATTTGCTGCTATAGGGTCAGCGTCAACAGAAAGAAAATATCCTATAAAATGTTATAACTGTGGTAGAATTGGACATGTAAAAAGTCAATGTCGACTAGGAAACATGAATAGCGAATATCAAAGAGGTGGACAGTATCCTCGTGGTAGAGGTAGATTTCAAACTAGTAGAGGGCGTCAGTATGGAAATAGAGCTAATTATCATCAAGGGATACGATGGAATAGAAATGGGTCCGATAGGGAAACCAAAGAAGGAAATTGTTTCAGTGCAATGATATCAGAATCAAAAATGGACATTAATACGCAACTAAACGAAGGTGAAATAGTGTGGTTATTGGACAGCGGGTGTACTAACCACATTGTTAATAGTGACAAGATATTTCACAAGAGCGTAACATTAAAGAAACCAGTATGTGTCAAAGTAGGAGATGGTCGCAAGTTGTTAGCGACAAAAGTTGGTGATATTAGAGCATTATTTCAAAACATTCCAGGGAAATCAGAAGTGATGTTGAAAAATGTTTTTTATGTTGAAGACATGGAAGTGAATTTAATTAGTTACACCAAGATAACAGACAATAATAAAATTGTGTCAGTAGGAAATTGTACGCGAATATACAACAAGTACAATGAAGTGATTGCTATAGCTAATAAGGTAGGCAATTTACTAAAAATGAGAAGTTATATTAATACTGAGGAGAGTGGAATATGTGCGAATGTAACTACTAACGATGTGGAACGCAAAATCAGTTTAAAAGAAAAATGGCATCGCATTCTGGGACACATTAATTTTCATTATTTGGACACCCTGTGCAAAGAAGAATTGTTGGATGGTATACCCAAGGAAATAGAAAGAGAGTATTACAAATGTGCTCTCTGTATTGAAAACAAGATGCACAATGTGCCTTTCAAGAACAACAGGGCTCGAGCAAAGGAAGTTTTAGAGATCATCCATACAGATGTCAATGGTCCCCACAGAACAGTTGGCAGTAGAGGTGAGAAATATTTTATGTCTGTTATCGATGACTATAGCAGATTGTCTAAAGTATACTGTATTAGGTCTAAAGAAGAAGTTTATGATTGTCTCTGTGAATATATAAATGAAGTAGAAAATATAACAGGGAAGAAAGTTAAGAAAATTAGATGTGACAATGGAAAAGAATATCTAAACTCTAGAATTTATCAGTTCACAAGAAGCAAGGGAATTCAGATAAATGCATGTCCACCATATGTGCATGAATTAAATGGAGTAGCAGAAAGGTTCAATCGAACAATAATGGATATGGCCAGGTGTCTATTGGCAGAAGCAAAGGTTAACAGAAGTTTTTGGCCGGAATGTATAAAAACAGCAGCATATCTGAAGAACAGGTCGTTAGCAAATACTGAAGAGAGAAAAACGCCATATGAATTGTTTTCAGGAAGAGACCCGATGTAAAAAATCTGAGGATATATGGAAGTAAAGTATATGTGCGAATACCAGAGGAAAAAAGAATATCCAAATGGGATAAAAAGGCAAAAAGAGGTGTTTTATTGGGTTACACAGATGTGGGATATAGAGTCCTAATAAACAATCGAGTGATGGTAGCTCGACACGTTGACATCAAAGAGGAGGACGTAAAATATATCTGTTTTAATGAGAATGAGGATGAGGAGGAAGAAAGTGATACCAATAGATTAGAAGACACTGAAATCAAAGAAGATGAAAACCCTGAAATAAAGGAAGATGATCAAGTAGAAAGTGAGAGGGAAGAACCTGAAGTGAGAAGATCCACAAGAACACGCAAACTGCCAGCTAGATACAACGAAGAGTATATTTATGCAAATTATTGTAATGCAAATGTACCGAGTACATTTGAGGAGGCGATGTCATGTAACGAAGCAGATAACTGGAAAGCAGCAATGAAGAAAGAGATGGAAAGCATAAAAGAAAATGGAACTTGGAAACTAGTGGAGACACCGAATAAGGACATCCTGGATGTTAAATGGATATATACGAAGAAACCGAATAACATTTACAAAGCACGGTTAGTTGTTAGGGGATTTCAACAGAAAGAAGAAGTGAACGATACTTATTCCCCGGTGGTAAAGATGCAGACTCTCAAGGTGTTACTAGCTTATTGTTGTAAAGAAAATTTAGGAATAGACCAAATGGACGTGGAGACAGCGTTTTTGAACGGAAGAGTGACGTCAGAGGTATATGTCAGACAACCAGCAGGTTTTAGAATGGGTGACGGTAAGGTACTTAGATTATGTAAAGCTCTGTACGGTCTAAAGGAAAGTCCGCGTTTATGGTATGAGTGTTTTGATAATTTTATAACAGACTTAGGTTTTTGTAAGAGTAAGTGTGATTATTGTCTGTATTTTAAATTTGAAGGGAAGGAAGCTATATTCATCTTGATCTATGTAGATGATTTGTTAGTGTGTAGTAGAAACAGACAAATGATAAATAATGTTAAAACAAAACTATCCGAGAGATTCAGAATGAAGGATCTAGGTGCAATTAGTAATTATATTGGAATAGAAGTTCATCGTGAGACTATAGAAAATAAGAGTATATTAAGTTTGAGTCAGAAAAATTATATAGAATCACTGGCTAGGAAATATAGAATAGAATATTCTAAGCTTTACAATACACCCATGGAAGCTAAATTAAAATTAATACCAGCGAATGTAATAAATTCCGATATTGCATACCGAAACTTGATAGGAGCATTGTTATACATTAGCTCGGGGACTCGACCAGATATCTCATTTAGTGTTAACTATCTGAGTAGATTTCAGATGAGTTATGATGAAACTCACTACAAATATGCGTTAAGGGTACTAAAATATTTATATCAAACAAAGAATTTGAAATTAAAATATAGTAATAAACCCAATGCAGAAATAATTGATAGCTTTGTAGATGCAGACTGGGCTGGTGATGTGGTCGATAGAAAATCTACAACCGGGTTTATTATTCGTTTATTTGGAAACGTAATATATTGGAGATCTAAGAAACAGAATATTGTAACTAAATCTTCCACATTTGCAGAGTACGTGGCGTTATCTGAAGCAGTAACAGAAATTAACGCAATTAAGGAAATATTGAAAACCTTTAAAAATAAGCCTAAAGAAACCGACTCCGATATATGAAGATAATGTAGGTGCTCTACTTATAGCAAAAAAAGGGAAATTTTACAAAAAATTCTAAGCACATCGAGGTGCATTACCATTTTGTTAATGATGGGTATATGAAAAAATTAATAGATATTGTGAAAGTAGAAACGGAGAATAATATGGCTGATATCTTAACTAAAGCTCTTGACGTATCAAAGTTTGGTAAATTTAGAAATATGATGAACATTGTAAACTAGTTTATATTTTTCCTTTAAATACAAATGTAAGGAGGCGTGTTGGAGAGTGTGTATAATACATTTGTATTTGGCAGTCTGAAGGTGGCGGACTCTGGTGAGTGAGGAAAGTATTGTGTGTGAAACCGAACTTGTACAAGATGAGTTTTTTGGTATATGGCAGATTGTTACAAGGCGTGAATGCGAGACCAAAGATTATTTAGAACAAAAATATTAAAGGTTGTTTATTAATAAGTGAAGACTTGATAGTTATTTTTCCCACACATCCTGCAGAAAAGTTTAATTGGAAGTTTGGCAAAATGGAATAAGAACGCAGAAAAAGTCATTTTTCAGCACGATAACGACCCTAAACACAAGGCAAATATCACCAAAGAATGGTTAACAGCTCATGGTTTTACTGTTTTAGACTGGCCCCCACAGTCTCCCGATCTGAACCCAATAGAACACCTATGGGGTTTACTAAAAAGAACAGTTGCCAACTTCGATCACAATTCAAGAAGTATTATTGAATTATGGTCAGAAGTTAAAACCGCTTGGGAAAATATTAAGGCTGAACAGTGTAAAAGTTTAGTAGATAGTATGCCAAGACGCATAGAGAAGCCGTACTGAAAGCGAAAGGAGGGTATACGAAGTACTAATATTTCATTTTTTCAAACTCAAAAATTTGATCATTACATAATTTGTTAATTTCATTTAATTTTGTTTTAAAAGTGTAATATATTTAAGTTGATTCTGTATTATACGAACTACGAAAACTATGTATGTATTATAATAAAATATTTTGTTACATATCTTATTAACATGTGTTCAATTAAATATAAAATTGAAACAAAAATAAACATTTGATCAATTGTTTGGGTCACTGTATATTCAATAACCCAACAAGGTTATGGGCCCAGGAACGGTTCCCTTACGTGAACGGAAGTGAAGATAAAAAGGACACGCAAGAAAGAAAGAAAAGTGTATATGAAAGTGAGGTTATGTGCGAATAACCACGTGTTTCAATAAATAAAGAAAAGATGGCTAATTCAATGCAAACTGATCGGATAGACAAATTAAACAGCAACAATTACCCATCATGGAAATTTAATATGAAAATGGCTCTAGTACAACGTGAATTATGGCAACACGTGAACGGTGAAGCTGTTGAACCAATCGAGAACAACGAAGCAAAGGCAAGCTTTAGACGTAAAGAAGATAAAGCATTGGCCACGATGGCACTAAGTGTTGAGCCGGAACACCAAATACACATTATGGACTGCACAAAAGCATCTGAAGCCTGGGATGCACTAACGAAGGTATTCGAACCAAAGTCAAGGCCCAGAATACTACAGCTCAAGAAACAAATGGTTTCAATAAAGCTTGAGCATGATAAAACAATGATGTCGTATCTGGGAAGAATAAAGACACGCAGCGACAGTCTCACTGTACATGATCACAAGAGACGACGATTTAGCATATGCAATGCTATGTGAATTGCCAGATACATACGAAGGAATCATCATGGCATTGGCGAACCTTGATGATGAAAAGTTTAAGTCGTCAGAAATAAAAGGGATATTGCTGAACGAGTACGACAGGAGATCAGCAACCTCGAAGAAAGAAAAGAAGCGCACCATCAAACCAGAGTAGCGTCTCGTCAAACCAGAGAAGCGTCTCATCAAAACAGGGAGGCGTATCATCAACCGAAAGAACTTAGAAAGGATGAAAGGAAATGCTTCAAATGCGGTAAACAGGGACACCTTGCACAGTATTGTAAAACAAGGACACAAGGTGCAATGACAAAGTGGAAACAGGGTACGTCTAATGACAAGCAATATAAGCGGAAAGATATGTTTTTATTAGAACTAAATAATGTTCAATTAGATGATTCTTGGTTGATAGATAGTGGTGCGACTCACCATATATGTAAACATAGGGATTGGTTTGTGAATTATAAATCTATAGCGAATGAAACAATTTACTCAGCTGATAACAGTGTGCAAGGTAATTTAAAAGCGATAGGAATCGGTGACATTAACATAGAGACTTATGTGAATAATGATACTTTTGATATAACTTTGCACAATGTGTACCATGTTCCCAATGTAAGGAGAAACTTATTATCAGTTTCACAAATAGAGAATAAGCAGAAACGACTAATAATAGATAATCATAGACTAAGTATCCTAAATAAGAGGACTAAGACGATAGTGGGGGAAGCATTTTGTAAGAATGGATTATATATCGTTAGAGCTAGTGTAACTAAAGGCAGATCAGATCGAATGGAAACACATATTGTCAAAAACGATAAATTAGATGATAGTGATAAATGGCATCAACGATTTTGCCATATAAGCACAAGAAATATTCAAGAAATGTCAAGTAAGAGATTAGTTAGAGGCTTGGAAAATTTAAATATAAAGGATATTCATTGTAATGGATGTAGCATAGGTAAATCTGTGAAAGCTCCATGTAAGAGCATGGGAGGTAGACAAACAAAAGCCGTATTGGATTTAATTCATTCAGATTTATGTGGACCGTTACCAGTAAAATCAATGGGGGGTTCAAAATATTTCCTTACTCTCACTGATGACTATTCGAGGAAAACAACAATATATTGTTTAAGAAATAAAGACGAAGTATCCAGTTTCGTACAAAAATATATAGCTAGAGTAGAAAGAGAACTGAATAGAAAAATAAAGAGAATAAGGACTGACAACGGATTAGAATTTTGTAACAAGGAATTAGCAACATTATTTGATAAATTAGGTATAAGACATGAACGTACAAATGCATATACACTACAAATGAACGGTGTAGCCGAAAGGGTTAACCGAACCCTAATGAACCTTGTGCGTGCGATGCTAAAGACAGCAAAATTACCCGAAAGATTTTGGGCAGAAGCGTTGCTTGCTGCATGTTATACTAAAAATAGAGTTAAGCATTCGGCAATCGGCGATAATGTTCCGGAAGGTATGTGGACTGGAAACAGACCAAGTGTGAAACATTTAAAAACGTATGGATGTTTGGCGTATGTCATCTCTCGGGATATGATAAACATAAGCTTAATCCAAGGGCGAAAGAATGTATATTGGTAGGGTATTCGACACAAACGAAGGGATATAGGCTATTTGATCCTTCGAAAGATGATATTATACACAGTAAACACGTAGAATTTGTAGAAGGAGTATGTGGATTTGAATATATTTATGAAAAAAAAAAATACATATGAAATACCATCTGACAATGAAAATAGAGCTATTGATGTAACTGATGAGATAGAAGTTGAGAAGGAAGAAGTGAAACTAGATGAACCAACAGGTAGTGTATCCGTAGAAAATATACCGATATTAGAAAAAGATACAGTGGAAACGAATGTAAATAGCGACGTTAACAATTCACAAACAATACGAAAAGGGGAAATTGTTAATAGCAAATCACGACGCGGAAAGGTTATTAGAAATCCATGGGGTTGTAAAGGTAAACCTAAAGACATTGAAATGAACCTAGCTGAGATAATCGAACCTACAACGTTTGAGCAAGCGATGTCATCACCTCAATCAGAACAATGGAAAATAGCAATGAATGATGAATTACAGAGCTTGGAAAGTAGAAATACGTGGGAGATTGTAAATAGAGTCGAACATGTGTCATGTATCGGTAGCAAATGGGTTTACAAGGTCAAGACGGATCCCACTGGGAAAGTCGTTAGGTACAAAGCGAGATTGGTAGCACAGGGGTATGGCCAAAAGAAAAACGTGGATTATTTTGAATCATATGCTCCAGTTGCCAACATGTCAACTATTAGATTGCTATTGGCGATATCAGTGTGTGAAGGTTGGCAGGCACATCATTTGGATGTTAAATGTGCATATCTGTATGGAGAACTATCTGAGGAAATATACATGAAGTTACCACCAGGATATAGCGAAGCAGATAAAAGGGTAGCAAAATTGAAAAGACCGATTTACGGGTTGAAACAATCAGGTCGGAATTGGAATGATGCAATTGATATGTTCCTAATTAAAAACGGATTCCAAAGATTAAAAAGCAATAACTGTGTCTACGTATATGATCGTGATCTTATTTTAACTATTTACGTAGATGATATAGTATTATTCAGCAAAAATGTAGATAAAATAAAACGAGTTAAAGTATTATTAACGTCACAATATGAAATAAGGGATTTAAGAATAGTGTCTTATTTACTAGGGATAAGTATTAAATATACTAACCAAACTATGAAATTATCACAAGAATTATACATACAGAAACTATTAGATGAATACAACATGATAGAATGTAAAACCACAAAAACACCAATCGAAGCAGGTATAAAATTATCAAAGCAGGATAGCCCTTCAAATGAAATTGAAAGAGAGGAGATGAAAAATGTGCCATATAGACAGTTGGTAGGATCACTAATGTACATAGCGTTGGCGACTCGACCAGATATAATGTATGCGGTATCGAAGTTAGCGCAATTTGTATCGGATCCAGGTAAAATGCACTGGATGCAAGCGAAAAGAGTATTAAGATATTTGTTCACTACAAAAGAGAAATGTATGGTATACAGTTCCTCGCCGTCTCCCGTTAGCTCAAGGAGATCACCGTGGTGGAGTTAGTGGGTATACCCCACATCCTTCGGGGGGGTGGGGGGGGGGAGTCCCACATATCCCCGTCTCTCTCCCGGGGGAGGAGGGCGAGGATCCCTACTGCGATTACTACCACGTGAAAAAGACTGTGCCAGATGCGACAGTGTTGGTGACGATCGATCGTCGGTGACCAGCTGTTGGGACGATCTTACGATCGTCTGCTCGTCTCGCTGGTAACCGGTTGTTATTACGAGTCGACGATCGATTTGTTTGTAACAACCTGATGTTCGTCTTATTAATAACATTTGGTAGCGAGAATCAAAAAATCGCGTCAGAATGTATTGACCCGTAAAACATTGAAATAAACCTCCTATAACATTCAGAACGCGGTTTATAAACACTGAGGCAGTCTCGATGCTAACATACAAAAATGTTTATATCTCAGAAATGGTTGACCTTTCGACCTATGTTTAGGAAGGCTTTTTACTCAGTACAGTGAGTCCTATGTACCATATATATTGAATGGTTTTTTTAACTCCCTGTATATACACATACCTATATACATATCAAATAAAAATGACTTAATCTTGTACTTGGTTGTGTTGCATGATATCGCAAAATTAAACATAATCCAAATTAGTCATCACTTGATCCCAAATTTGATATATATGTATATGCATACATACATTCCAATTTCTAGATGTCCCATTTTCCCGTTGTTAGTGATATTTTCAAAAGAATTAAGTATTGAAATGTCTCACAAGGGGAAGGCACGGGTGCTGCTCCTGCTTTTGGATCGATAGTATCTAGAGGTCACAGTGGTCATATAGTAGAGCAAAACCGTTTTAGGTCTCCTCATAATCGGCATCCGTTTTTTAGATATTTTGATTTAATGTTTTTGACGTACCTAGTAACCCAAATCATAGCATGTACACCAGTCCCGTTCAACTATCGCCCGTGCGGGCAGAGAATTTTGTTCCGCAGGCACAAGCGACTTGGCGGGCTACGAACCACGCCTCCTAGGGTAACGTTGCATATGGTCGTCACACGTATTGTCGCTATTGGTCGAAAACAGTGACGGCGATCAACAGCAGATTATCCCGAGACTGAGTGAGATAGAATGATCATCGGCCGAACGTCATATAACGACAATGCATGCGAAAGAGAAGACTTAATCCTTCCATACGAATGACAATGTTTTTCCCGCCGACGTTACATTGCCCGCCGCATTGCTCTCAGCTATGACCGCAGGCATCCTCGGGTGCCCTTGCCGCCAGAAGCTTGCTGAGAGGGACTGATCTACACCCAAGCAGTGTCGCCAGATTAAGACTTGTTCCCCCACTCTAATTTCCCCTTCTACCGCGCTATTCCCAAGTTTCCAACTCTGTCGCGTTTCGACTCTGTCGTGCATACTCCGGTAGTGGCAGAGAGAGGGTAACTTTTTCCCCTCAATTCGTGCTCCCTTCCCTCGCCTGGTGACACTGCACCCAAGAAGCCTCTGTAAGTACATACTGCGGCAGCGTATCAGCATACCACACAGAGGTTAAATCAAAATATCTGAAAAACGGAGGCCCACTCTGAAGAAACCCGAAAGGGTTTCGTTATACTACATCACCATTATTACCTCTACATACTATCGTTCCGAAAGCGAGAACAGCACTCGTGTCTTCATCTTGTCAGGAACAGTTTGAGACTGAAATAAAAACAAGAACTGAAAACGTATGCTCTAGTAGCTGGATTTTCGGTGCCTCTTCAAAGTAAATATTGCAGCATATTTATTTACAGTGCAATTTAATGCATGAATGTTACTATGCGGAAAACATTGAAGAGTATTTGAAAAGGATCCAGTCTCAAGCATGGAGATTTCAGAGCTACAGCCGACACTATGGGAGTCATTATTATAATACCCTGATCTATGTGTCTCTAAACTTTTTGACTGCCTGTCAGGTGGTGTATAAAAAGGAAGCGTTGGATGAACCATTTTTCCGAAACGACATACCTGCAGATGACATTTCAAAGTTGAGACCAAGTGCATCAAGATCATCCTGAGAAACTTGACCAGATAGGTTGTTCTGTAGGTTGTTCGGTACCCTCTGTTGTTGCTGTTGTTGTGTCCGTGCGCCAACAATCGCTCTCAATTCTTGCCTGACGAACTCTGAGGTGCTGCTAGCGTTTCCTGTGACAAAACAACACGTGTTCTGTTACTCTACCATCCACCAATCACACGGCCACGATGATCATCGCTTAAGGGACGAAATCAACGACAAATTTCAGATTGTGCGTTGTTATCTGCGGATCGTACCTTAATGTGCAAGCCGTAACGTAAGTTAGTCAAAGGTACAGGATGAATGTTTTATTACAAAATGCGGTATTTACAATATTGCATTAACATAGTTCATAACACAACTTATCCCGTGATAAAACGGTACCGATTCTTGGCCCATCCGGGGGTTTCTATGATTTTCAAGCACAATGAGATTCTTGGCCAGGAGAATGAAAGATAGACAGAGAGGTGAAACGAATAAAACAAAAAAGAACAACATAAATAAAATGCTAGTGTAAGACGAAGCCTCGAATCATTCGCTGGAAACACAATGTAAGCTTATGCTACGTGTATCCATCTGAGAGATGCTTTTTAACATCTTAGTACATTTAATACTTCTTCACTCGAGAATAAAAGATTCGAAGTACGATACAGTACTTCAGTGCCAGGTACGTTTGACTCAATTGAGGCGAAACCGTCCCCACCATAGCGCCTACTGCCCCCTTCCAGTTGGTGTGGTTATCGCGGAGAGAGGACGCGCTTCGTCTGTCGTATATTGCTACGAAAACACATACGGTGAGGCAACGAAGACGCGAGACACCAGCGAACGCGAAGAAGGTGCGCGCTGCATGAAAGAGACGTTGGTAGGGGTAGCAAGCGTTTGAGGGGCCCCAACCGTGACCAGCACTGATATACTTAATCGAGAAGACATGTACTCTCGATGGTGAATTTAATTGATACATCGCCATTGCTTTCGAAAATATATTTCTCCTCGGTTAAACATGCTGTACTCGAGATCTATCTGGCATCTTCGAACCACACCGTAAACATTCGTTCAATTACATATTTTAACTGTAAACGAGGAGATGTTTATTACCTCTCCTGTTAGGCATTCCACTATATCAAAATTACATAAAAATTTCTCCTTTTTTTTCATTTATTCTATACTTCGGCAAATGAAGTTTATTTTTTTCTTAAATGTAAATTAAATTGAACAAACATACTATAAAATGAATAAAATGTAATTTTCTTGAAACTTTTGTGTAACAAAAATTTTATTCTACTACGGACCATCAAATAGACCATAAAGCTAAACTTGATGAGAATAAAAAAGCATATATCTGAGGAAGAATTTATAATCTGTATGATTTTGCTCTCATGTGGATACATAGTAGCGAAATTACATTTAAAAAAAACCGAGAGATCAGAGGAACGTCGAATTTCGTTTCGACGATGCTTAATAATATTGCATTTTAGTGACAATGATTAGTCACGAAAGCTCGATGAACTATACATGAAAATTTGTTGTTGTTAGTAACCCTTTTCTTTTTCGTTGTTTGACGACAAGGTGTTTTTGAAAAATCGTGGATTCACACGAAATCCGTTTAACCGTATTATGCGAACGAACGTTGACACGGAAACTGGAGAATGATTAATGTAACACTGTATTTTACATTTTACATATTGTTAAAGGTCTGTAACACTTTTACAGTTGCTAGTGTGGAGATATTAAACTATAAACTGATTTATTGTAGTTAAATCAATCTCATACTAGCATTTTTCCAAAAAATATATGGCCAACATCTTACCTCTAACAACTACACGACGTGACGTTTGTCCATGTAAGTTTTAAATTTTTGATCAGTATAGGGGACCCAGTCACTATGGGGGTGCCAATTACTCTGCCCATATTAATTATGCTTGTACAACATATATATATGTCATTATGGTTTAAAAATAAGTATAATTAATGTAGACACAGTAATTGGCACTCCCACGATAATTGTATCCCTTAGCCTGCAATATAATATTGTTTTGTGACTAAAATCAGTCGTTATTTAATATCTGTAAATTATAAAATAGATATCTAATGTGTTCTGCTGAACACAAGTAAATGTTTACGTTGATCATGCTCCAATCACAAGATATCCCTGATTTTCTCGCAAACACAAAAAAATGTATAACAGTTCGTATGGTTGGACAATAATGACAAGGGATTAATGGTGGAGTACAACATAAAAACACAAAGAAAGTATGTAAGACAACAAGCACAACATACTTAAAAATAAACTGAAAATAAGTGTGAGGAGACGAGGGTATTACACCGAATTGTACAAGTCGATGTAAATTATATTTTACATTTTCTAAACGGTTCATAATATAATAATAATTGAATCTCAATTCTTTCAAACAACATTTTCATTAAATAGCAAAATATGTATAATGTTGTTTACAAATGGAAAAAAATTATATTCTCGACGAATTCTCGACAGTAAGTGAGTTAAAGGAATGTATACAGAGAATCCCACCTAACTTTGCCACCCACAATTTTTTTGTTATTTGTGTAGACACAAAAAATTGCTTCAGAAGAAAGCCGTTTCATATTTCCGTGAATTTTAGAAAACAGTAGTGTTTCTTTTAAATAAAATTATT